>NW_027473391.1:332950-665900 GCF_050947335.1 Megachile rotundata | reverse complement strand
ATTGATGATAATAAGAGTAATAAGTATAGTAAATGTCGTTCTATCGATCATATAAGCATAATATGGCTAATAATATGAGTTAGATTGATAATAATAAGAGTAATAAGTATAGTAATTGTCGTTCTATCGATCATATCTGCATAATATGGTTAATAACATGAGTTAGATTGATAATAGTAAGAGTAATGTGTATAGTAAATGTCGTGCTATCGATCATATCTGCATAATATGGTTAATAATATGAGTTAGATTGATAATATTAAGAGCAATAGGTATAGCAAATGTCGTGCTATCGATCATATCTGCATAATATGGTTAATAACATGAGTTAGATTGATAATAGTAAGTGTAATGTGTATAGTAAATGTCGTGCTATCGATCATATCTGCATAATATGGTTAATAATATGAGTTAGATTGATAATAATAAGAGTAATAAGTAGAGTAATTGTAGTTCTATCGATCATATAAGCATAATATGGCTAATAATATGAGTTAGATTGATAATAAGAAGAGTAATAAGTATAGTAATTGTCGTTCTATCGATCATTTAAGCATAATATGGCTAATAATATGAGTTAGATTGATAGCAATAACAGTAATAAGTATAGTAATTGTCGTTCTATCGATAATATAAGCATAATATGGTTAATAATATGAGTTAGATTGTTAATACTCAGAGTAGTGAGTATAGTAACTCTCGTTCTATCGATCATATAAGCATAATATGGCTAATAATATGAGTTAGATTGATAATAATAAGAGTAATGAGTATAGTAATTGTCGTTCTATCGATCATATAAGCATAATATGGCTAATAATATGAGTTAGATTGATAATACTAAGAGTAGTGAGTATAGTAATTGTAGTTCTAACGATCATTTAAGCATAATATGGCTAATAATATGAGTTGGATTGATAATAATAAAAGCAATAAGTATAGTATTTGTTGTTCTATCGATCATATAAGCATAATATGGCTAATAATATGAGTTAGATTTATAATAATAAGAGTAATAAGTATAGTAATTGTCGTTCTATCGATCATATAAGCATAATATGGCTAATAATATGAGTTAGATTGATAATAGTAAGAGTAATGTGTATAGTAAATGTCGTGCTATCGATCATATCTGCATAATATGGTTAATAATATGAGCTAGATTGATAATAGTAAGAGTAATGTGTGTAGTAAATGTCGTGCTATCGATCATATCTGCACAATATGGTTAATAATATAAGTTAGATTGATAACAGTGAGTGTAATAAGTATAGTAATTGTCGTTGTATCGATCATATTAGCATAATATGGTTAATAATATGAATTAGATTGATAATAATAAGAGTAATAAGTATAGTATTTGTCGTTCTATCGATCATATAAGCATAATATGGCTAATAATATGAGTTAGATTGATAATAATAAGAGGAATAAGTATAGTAATAGTCGTTCTATCGATCATATCTGCATAATATGGTTAATAACATGAGTTAGATTGATAATACTGAGTGTAATAAGTATAGTAAATGTCGTTCTATCGATCATATAATCATAATATGGGTAATAATATGAGTTGGATTGATAATAATAAGAGTAATGAGTATAATAATTGTAGTTCTATCGATCATTTAAGCGTAATATGGCTAATAATATGAGTTAGATTGATGATAATAAGAGTAATAAGTATAGTAAATGTCGTGCTATCGATCATATCTGCATAATATGGTTAATAATATGAGTTAGATTTATAATAGTGAGTGTAATAAGTATAGTAATTGTCGTTTTGTCGATCATATAAGCATAATATGGCTAATAATATGAGTTAGATTGATAATAATAAGAGTAATGAGTATAGTAATTGTAGTTCTATCGATCATATCTGCATAATATGGTTAATAATATGAGTTAGATTGATAATAATAAGAGTAATGAGTATAGTAATTGTAGTTCTATCGATCATATCTGCATAATATGGTTAATAATATGAGTTAGATTGATAATAATAAGAGTAATAAGTATAGTAATTGTAGTTCTATTGCTCATATAAGCATAATATGGCTAATAATATGAGTTGGATTGATAATAATAAAAGTAATAAGTATAGTAATTCTCGTTCTATCGATCATAGAAGAATAATATGGCTAATAATATGAGTTAGATTGATAATAATAAGAGTAATGAGTATAGTAATTGTAGTTCTATAGATCATATCTGCATAATATGGTTAATAATATGAGTTAGATTCATAATAATAAGAGTAATAGGTATAGCAAATGTCGTTCTATCGATCATATAAGCATAATATGGTTAATAATATGAGTTAGATTGATAATACTCAGAGTCGTGAGTATAGTAATTCTCGTTCTATCGATCATATAAGCATAATATGGCTAATAATATGAGTTAGATTGATAATAATAAGAGTAATGAGTATAGTAATTGTAGTTCTATAGATCATATCTGCATAATATGGTTAACAATATGAGTTAGATTCATAATAATAAGAGTAATAGGTATAGCAAATGTCGTGCTATCGATCATATCTGCATAATATGGTTAATAATATGAGTTGGATTGATAATAATAAAAGTAATAAGTATAGTAATTGTCGTTCTCTCGATAATATAAGCATAATATGGCTAATAATATGAGTTAGATTGATAATACTAAGAGTAGTGAGTATAGTAATTCTCGTTCTATCGATCATAGGAGCATAATATGGCTAATAATATGAGTTAGATTGATAATAATAAGAGTAATGAGTATAGTAATTGTAGTTCTATCGATCATATCTGCATAATATGGTTAATAATATGAGTTAGATTGATAATACTAAGAGTAGTGAGTATAGTAATTGTAGTTCTATCGATCATTTAAGTATAATATGGCTAATAATATGAGTTGGATTGATAATAATAAAAGTGATAAGTATAGTAATTGTCGTTCTATCTATAATATAAGCATAATATGGCTAATAATATGAGTTAGATTGATAATACTAAGAGTAGTGAGTATAGTAATTCTCGTTCTATCAATCATAGAAGCATAATATGGCTAATAATATGAGTTAGATTGATAATAATAAGAGTAATGAGTATAGTAATTGTCGTTCTATCGATCATATCTGCATAATATGGTTAATAATATGAGTTAGATTGATAATAGTAAGAGTAATGTGTATAGTAAATGTCGTGCTATCGATCATATCTGCACAATATGGTTAATAATATGAGTTAGATTCATAACAGTGAGTGTAATAAGTATAGTAATTGTCGTTCTATCGATCATATTAGCATAATATGGTTAATAATATGAATTAGATTGATAATAATAAGAGTGATAAGTATAGTATTTGTCGTTCTATCGATCATATAAGCATAATATGGCTAATAATATGAGTTAGATTTATAATAATAAGAGTAATAAGTATAGTAATTGTCGTTCTATCGATCATATAAGCATAATATGGCTAATAATATGAGTTAGATTGATAATAATAAGAGTAATAAGTATAGTAATTGTCGTTCTATCGATCATATCTGCATAATATGGTTAATAACATGAGTTAGATTGATAATAGTAAGAGTAATGTGTATAGTAAATGTCGTGCTATCGATCATATCTGCATAATATGGTTAATAATATGAGTTAGATTGATAATATTAAGAGCAATAGGTATAGCAAATGTCGTGCTATCGATCATATCTGCATAATATGGTTAATAACATGAGTTAGATTGATAATAGTAAGTGTAATGTGTATAGTAAATGTCGTGCTATCGATCATATCTGCATAATATGGTTAATAATATGAGTTAGATTGATAGTAATAAGAGTAATAAGTAGAGTAATTGTAGTTCTATCGATCATATAAGCATAATATGGCTAATAATATGAGTTAGATTGATAATAAGAAGAGTAATAAGTATAGTAATTGTCGTTCTATCGATCATTTAAGCATAATATGGCTAATAATATGAGTTAGATTGATAGCAATAACAGTAATAAGTATAGTAATTGTCGTTCTATCGATAATATAAGCATAATATGGTTAATAATATGAGTTAGATTGTTAATACTCAGAGTAGTGAGTATAGTAACTCTCGTTCTATCGATCATATAAGCATAATATGGCTAATAATATGAGTTAGATTGATAATAATAAGAGTAATGAGTATAGTAATTGTCGTTCTATCGATCATATAAGCATAATATGGCTAATAATATGAGTTAGATTGATAATACTAAGAGTAGTGAGTATAGTAATTGTAGTTCTAACGATCATTTAAGCATAATATGGCCAATAATATGAGTTAGATTTATAATAATAAGAGTAATAAGTATAGTAATTGTCGTTCTATCGATCATATAAGCATAATATGGCTAATAATATGAGTTACATTGATAATAGTAAGAGTAATGTGTATAGTAAATGTCGTGCTATCGATCATATCTGCATAATATGGTTAATAATATGAGCTAGATTGATAATAGTAAGAGTAATGTGTGTAGTAAATGTCGTGCTATCGATCATATCTGCACAATATGGTTAATAATATAAGTTAGATTTATAATAGTGAGTGTAATAAGTATAGTAATTGTCGTTTTGTCGATCATATAAGCATAATATGGCTAATAATATGAGTTAGATTGATAATAATAAGAGTAATGAGTATAGTAATTGTAGTTCTATCGATCATATCTGCATAATATGGTTAATAATATGAGTTAGATTGATAATAATAAGAGTAATGAGTATAGTAATTGTAGTTCTATTGCTCATATAAGCATAATATGGCTAATAATATGAGTTGGATTGATAATAATAAAAGTAATAAGTATAGTAATTCTCGTTCTATCGATCATAGAAGAATAATATGGCTAATAATATGAGTTAGATTGATAATAATAAGAGTATTGAGTATAGTAATTGTAGTTCTATAGATCATATCTGCATAATATGGTTAATAATATGAGTTAGATTCATAATAATAAGAGTAATAAGTATAGTAATTGTCGTTGTATCGATCATATTAGCATAATATGGTTAATAATATGAATTGGATTGATAATAATAAGAGTAATAAGTATAGTATTTGTCGTTCTATCGATCATATAAGCATAATATGGCTAATAATATGAGTTAGATTGATAATAATAAGAGGAATAAGTATAGTAATTGTCGTTCTATCGATCATATCTGCATAATATGGTTAATAACATGAGTTAGATTGATAATACTGAGTGTAATAAGTATAGTAAATGTCGTTCTATCGATCATATAATCATAATATGTTTAATAATATGAGTTGGATTGATAATAATAAGAGTAATGAGTATAATAATTGTCGTTCTATCGATCATTTAAGCGTAATATGGCTAATAATATGAGTTAGATTGATGATAATAAGAGTAATAAGTATAGTAAATGTCGTGCTATCGATCATATCTGCATAATATGGTTAATAATATGAGTTAGATTGATAATAGTGAGTGTAATAAGTATAGTAATTGTCGTTTTGTCGATCATATAAGCATAATATGGCTAATAATATGAGTTAGATTGCTAATAATAAGAGTAATGAGTATAGTGATTGTCGTTCTATCGATCATATAAGCATAATATGGCTAATAATATGAGTTAGATTGATAATAACAAGAGTAATGAGTATAGTAATTGTAGTTCTATAGATCATATCTGCATAATATGGTTAATAATATGAGTTAGATTGATAATAATAAGAGTAATAAGTATAGTAATTGTCGTTCTAACGATAATATAAGCATAATATGGTTAATAATATGAGTTAGATTGATAATACTCAGAGTCGTGAGTATAGTAATTCTCGTTCTATCGATCATATAAGCATAATATGGCTAATAATATGAGTTAGATTGATAATAATAAGAGTAATGAGTATAGTAATTGTAGTTCTATAGATCATATCTGCATAATATGGTTAATAATATGAGTTAGATTCATAATAATAAGAGTAATAGGTATAGCAAATGTCGTGCTATCGATCATTTAAGCATAATATGGTTAATAATATGAGTTAGATTGATAATAATAAGAGTAATAAGTAGAGTAATTGTAGTTCTATCGATCATATAAGCATAATATGGCTAATAATATGAGTTAGATTGATAATAAGAAGAGTAATAAGTATAGTAATTGTCGTTCTATCGATCATTTAAGCATAATATGGCTAATAATATGAGTTAGATTGATAGTAATAACAGTAATAAGTATAGTAATTGTCGTTCTATCGATAATATAAGCATAATATGGTTAATAATATGAGTTAGATTGGTAATACTCAGAGTAGTGAGTATAGTAATTCTCGTTCTATCGATCATATAAGCATAATATGGCTAATAATATGAGTTAGATTGATAATAATAAGAGTAATGAGTATAGTAATTGTCGTTCTATCGATCATATAAGCATAATATGGCTAATAATATGAGTTAGATTGATGATAATAAGAGTAGTGAGTATAGTAATTCTCGTTCTATCGATCATAGGAGCATAATATGGCTAATAATATGAGTTAGATTGATAATAATAAGAGTAATGAGTATAGTAATTGTAGTTCTATCGATCATATCTGCATAATATGGTTAATAATATGAGTTAGATTGATAATACTAAGAGTAGTGAGTATAGTAATTGTAGTTCTATCGATCATTTAAGCATAATATGGCTAATAATATGAGTTGGATTGATAATAATAAAATTAATAAGTACAGTAATTGTCGTTCTATCGATAATATAAGCATAATATGGCTAATAATATGAGTTATATTGATAATACTAAGAGTAGTGAGTGTAGCAATTCTCGTTCTATCAATCATAGAAGCATAATATGGCTAATAATATGAGTTAGATTGATAATAATAAGAGTAATGAGTATAGTAAATGTCGTGCTATCGATCATATCTGCACAATATGGTTAATAATATGAGTTAGATTGATAACAGTGAGTGTAATAAGTATAGTAATTGTCGTTCTATCGATCATATTAGCATAATATGGTTAATAATATGAATTAGATTGATAATAATAAGAGTAATAAGTATAGTATTTGTCGTTCTATCGATCATATAAGCATAATATGGCTAATAATATGAGTTAGATTGATAATAATAAGAGTAATAAGTAGAGTAATTGTAGTTCTATCGATCATATAAGCATAATATGGCTAATAATATGAGTTAGATTGATAATAAGAAGAGTAATAAGTATAGTAATTGTCGTTCTATCGATCATTTAAGCATAATATGGCTAATAATATGAGTTAGATTGATAGTAATAACAGTAATAAGTATAGTAATTGTCGTTCTATCGATAATATAAGCATAATATGGTTAATAATATGAGTTAGATTGTTAATACTCAGAGTAGTGAGTATAGTAATTCTCGTTCTATCGATCATATAAGCATAATATGGCTAATAATATGAGTTAGATTGATAATAATAAGAGTAATGAGTATAGTAATTGTCGTTCTATCGATCATATAAGCATAATATGGCTAATAATATGAGTTAGATTGATGATAATAAGAGTAGTGAGTATAGTAATTCTCGTTCTATCGATCATAGGAGCATAATATGGCTAATAATATGAGTTAGATTGATAATAATAAGAGGAATAAGTATAGTAATTGTCGTTCTATCGATCATATCTGCATAATATGGTTAATAACATGAGTTAGATTGATAATACTGAGTGTAATAAGTATAGTAAATGTCGTTCTATCGATCATATGATCATAATATGTTTAATAATATGAGTTGGATTGATAATAATAAGAGTAATGAGTATAATAATTGTCGTTCTATCGATCATTCAAGCGTAATATGGCTAATAATATGAGTTAGATTGATGATAATAAGAGTAATAAGTATAGTAAATGTCGTGCTATCGATCATATCTGCATAATATGGTTAATAATATGAGTTAGATTGATAATAGTGAGTGTAATAAGTATAGTAATTGTCGTTTTGTCGATCATATAAGCATAATATGGCTAATAATATGAGTTAGATTGATAATAATAAGAGTAATGAGTATAGTAATTGTCGTTCTATCGATCATATAAGCATAATATGGCTAATAATATGAGTTAGATTGATAATAACAAGAGTAATGAGTGTAGTAATTGTAGTTCTATCGATCATATCTGCATAATATGGTTAATAATATGAGTTAGATTCATAATAATAAGAGTAATAAGTATAGTAATTGTCGTTCTATCGATCATATAAGCATAATATGGTTAATAATATGAGTTAGATTGATAATACTCAGAGTCGTGAGTATAGTAATTCTCGTTCTATCGATCATATAAGCATAATATGGCTAATAATATGAGTTAGATTGATAATAATAAGAGTAATGCGTATAGTAATTGTAGTTCTATCGATCATTTAAGCATAATATGGCTAATAATATGAGTTAGATTGATAGTAATAACAGTAATAAGTATAGTAATTGTCGTTCTATCGATAATATAAGCATAATATGGTTAATAATATGAGTTAGATTGTTAATACTCAGAGTAGTGAGTATAGTAATTCTCGTTCTATCGATCATATAAGCATAATATGGCTAATAATATGAGTTAGATTGATAATAATAAGAGTAATGAGTATAGTAATTGTCGTTCTATCGATCATATAAGCATAATATGGCTAATAATATGAGTTAGATTGATGATAATAAGAGTAGTGAGTATAGTAATTCTCGTTCTATCGATCATAGGAGCATAATATGGCTAATAATATGAGTTAGATTGATAATAATAAGAGGAATAAGTATAGTAATTGTCGTTCTATCGATCATATCTGCATAATATGGTTAATAACATGAGTTAGATTGATAATACTGAGTGTAATAAGTATAGTAAATGTCGTTCTATCGATCATATGATCATAATATGTTTAATAATATGAGTTGGATTGATAATAATAAGAGTAATGAGTATAATAATTGTCGTTCTATCGATCATTCAAGCGTAATATGGCTAATAATATGAGTTAGATTGATGATAATAAGAGTAATAAGTATAGTAAATGTCGTGCTATCGATCATATCTGCATAATATGGTTAATAATATGAGTTAGATTGATAATAGTGAGTGTAATAAGTATAGTAATTGTCGTTTTATCGATCATATAAGCATAATATGGCTAATAATATGAGTTAGATTGATAATAATAAGAGTAATGAGTATAGTAATTGTCGTTCTATCGATCATATAAGCATAATATGGCTAATAATATGAGTTAGATTGATAATAACAAGAGTAATGAGTGTAGTAATTGTAGTTCTATAGATCATATCTGCATAATATGGTTAATAATATGAGTTAGATTCATAATAATAAGAGTAATAAGTATAGTAATTGTCGTTCTATCGATCATATAAGCATAATATGGTTAATAATATGAGTTAGATTGATAATACTCAGAGTCGTGAGTATAGTAATTCTCGTTCTATCGATCATATAAGCATAATATGGCTAATAATATGAGTTAGATTGATAATAATAAGAGTAATGAGTATAGTAATTGTAGTTCTATAGATCATATCTGCATAATATGGTTAACAATATGAGTTAGATTCATAATAATAAGAGTAATAGGTATAGCAAATGTCGTGCTATCGATCATATCTGCATAATATGGTTAATAATATGAGTTGGATTGATAATAATAAAAGTAATAAGTATAGTAATTGTCGTTCTCTCGATAATATAAGCATAATATGGCTAATAATATGAGTTAGATTGATAATAAGAAGAGTAATAAGTATAGTAATTGTCGTTCTATCGATCATTTAAGCATAATATGGCTAATAATATGAGTTAGATTGATAGTAATAACAGTAATAAGTATAGTAATTGTCGTTCTATCGATAATATAAGCATAATATGGTTAATAATATGAGTTAGATTGTTAATACTCAGAGTAGTGAGTATAGTAATTCTCGTTCTATCGATCATATAAGCATAATATGGCTAATAATATGAGTTGGATTGATAATAATAAAAGCAATAAGTATAGTAATTGTCGTTCTATCGATAATATAAGCATAATATTGCTAATAATATGAGTTAGATTGATAATAATAAGAGTAATGAGTATAGTAATTGTAATTCTATCGATCATATCTGCACAATATGGTTAATAATATGAGTTAGATTGATAACAGTGAGTGTAATAAGTATAGTAATTGTCGTTCTATCGATCATATTAGCATAATATGGTTAATAATATGAATTAGATTGATAATAATAAGAGTAATAAGTATAGTATTTGTCGTTCTATCGATCATATAAGCATAATATGGCTAATAATATGAGTTAGATTGATAATAATAAGAGTAATAAGTAGAGTAATTGTAGTTCTATCGATCATATAAGCATAATATGGCTAATAATATGAGTTAGATTGATAATAAGAAGAGTAATAAGTATAGTAATTGTCGTTCTATCGATCATTTAAGCATAATATGGCTAATAATATGAGTTAGATTGATAGTAATAACAGTAATAAGTATAGTAATTGTCGTTCTATCGATAATATAAGCATAATATGGTTAATAATATGAGTTAGATTGTTAATACTCAGAGTAGTGAGTATAGTAATTCTCGTTCTATCGATCATATAAGCATAATATGGCTAATAATATGAGTTAGATTGATAATAATAAGAGTAATGAGTATAGTAATTGTCGTTCTATCGATCATATAAGCATAATATGGCTAATAATATGAGTTAGATTGATGATAATAAGAGTAGTGAGTATAGTAATTCTCGTTCTATCGATCATAGGAGCATAATATGGCTAATAATATGAGTTAGATTGATAATAATAAGAGGAATAAGTATAGTAATTGTCGTTCTATCGATCATATCTGCATAATATGGTTAATAACATGAGTTAGATTGATAATACTGAGTGTAATAAGTATAGTAAATGTCGTTCTATCGATCATATGATCATAATATGTTTAATAATATGAGTTGGATTGATAATAATAAGAGTAATGAGTATAATAATTGTCGTTCTATCGATCATTCAAGCGTAATATGGCTAATAATATGAGTTAGATTGATGATAATAAGAGTAATAAGTATAGTAAATGTCGTGCTATCGATCATATCTGCATAATATGGTTAATAATATGAGTTAGATTGATAATAGTGAGTGTAATAAGTATAGTAATTGTCGTTTTGTCGATCATATAAGCATAATATGGCTAATAATATGAGTTAGATTGATAATAATAAGAGTAATGAGTATAGTAATTGTCGTTCTATCGATCATATAAGCATAATATGGCTAATAATATGAGTTAGATTGATAATAACAAGAGTAATGAGTGTAGTAATTGTAGTTCTATAGATCATATCTGCATAATATGGTTAATAATATGAGTTAGATTCATAATAATAAGAGTAATAAGTATAGTAATTGTCGTTCTATCGATCATATAAGCATAATATGGTTAATAATATGAGTTAGATTGATAATACTCAGAGTCGTGAGTATAGTAATTCTCGTTCTATCGATCATATAAGCATAATATGGCTAATAATATGAGTTAGATTGATAATAATAAGAGTAATGAGTATAGTAATTGTAGTTCTATAGATCATATCTGCATAATATGGTTAACAATATGAGTTAGATTCATAATAATAAGAGTAATAGGTATAGCAAATGTCGTGCTATCGATCATATCTGCATAATATGGTTAATAATATGAGTTGGATTGATAATAATAAAAGTAATAAGTATAGTAATTGTCGTTCTCTCGATAATATAAGCATAATATGGCTAATAATATGAGTTAGATTGATAATACTAAGAGTAGTGAGTATAGTAATTCTCGTTCTATCGATCATAGGAGCATAATATGGCTAATAATATGAGTTAGATTGATAATAATAAGAGTAATGAGTATAGTAATTGTAGTTCTATCGATCATATCTGCATAATATGGTTAATAATATGAGTTAGATTGATAATACTAAGAGTAGTGAGTATAGTAATTGTAGTTCTATCGATCATTTAAGTATAATATGGCTAATAATATGAGTTGGATTGATAATAATAAAAGTGATAAGTATAGTAATTGTCGTTCTATCTATAATATAAGCATAATATGGCTAATAATATGAGTTAGATTGATAATACTAAGAGTAGTGAGTATAGTAATTCTCGTTCTATCAATCATAGAAGCATAATATGGCTAATAATATGAGTTAGATTGATAACAATAAGAGTAATGAGTATAGTAATTGTCGTTCTATCGATCATATCTGCATAATATGGTTAATAATATGAGTTAGATTGATAATAGTAAGAGTAATGTGTATAGTAAATGTCGTGCTATCGATCATATCTGCACAATATGGTTAATAATATGAGTTAGATTCATAACAGTGAGTGTAATAAGTATAGTAATTGTCGTTCTATCGATCATATTAGCATAATATGGTTAATAATATGAATTAGATTGATAATAATAAGAGTGATAAGTATAGTATTTGTCGTTCTATCGATCATATAAGCATAATATGGCTAATAATATGAGTTAGATTTATAATAATAAGAGTAATAAGTATAGTAATTGTCGTTCTATCGATCATATAAGCATAATATGGCTAATAATATGAGTTAGATTGATAATAATAAGAGTAATAAGTATAGTAATTGTCGTTCTATCGATCATATCTGCATAATATGGTTAATAACATGAGTTAGATTGATAATAGTAAGAGTAATGTGTATAGTAAATGTCGTGCTATCGATCATATCTGCATAATATGGTTAATAATATGAGTTAGATTGATAATATTAAGAGCAATAGGTATAGCAAATGTCGTGCTATCGATCATATCTGCATAATATGGTTAATAACATGAGTTAGATTGATAATAGTAAGTGTAATGTGTATAGTAAATGTCGTGCTATCGATCATATCTGCATAATATGGTTAATAATATGAGTTAGATTGATAATAATAAGAGTAATAAGTAGAGTAATTGTAGTTCTATCGATCATATAAGCATAATATGGCTAATAATATGAGTTAGATTGATAATAAGAAGAGTAATAAGTATAGTAATTGTCGTTCTATCGATCATTTAAGCATAATATGGCTAATAATATGAGTTAGATTGATAGCAATAACAGTAATAAGTATAGTAATTGTCGTTCTATCGATAATATAAGCATAATATGGTTAATAATATGAGTTAGATTGTTAATACTCAGAGTAGTGAGTATAGTAACTCTCGTTCTATCGATCATATAAGCATAATATGGCTAATAATATGAGTTAGATTGATAATAATAAGAGTAATGAGTATAGTAATTGTCGTTCTATCGATCATATAAGCATAATATGGCTAATAATATGAGTTAGATTGATAATACTAAGAGTAGTGAGTATAGTAATTGTAGTTCTATCGATCATATAAGCATAATATGGCTAATAATATGAGTTAGATTTATAATAATAAGAGTAATAAGTATAGTAATTGTCGTTCTATCGATCATATAAGCATAATATGGCTAATAATATGAGTTAGATTGATAATAGTAAGAGTAATGTGTATAGTAAATGTCGTGCTATCGATCATATCTGCATAATATGGTTAATAATATGAGCTAGATTGATAATAGTAAGAGTAATGTGTGTAGTAAATGTCGTGCTATCGATCATATCTGCACAATATGGTTAATAATATAAGTTAGATTGATAACAGTGAGTGTAATAAGTATAGTAATTGTCGTTGTATCGATCATATTAGCATAATATGGTTAATAATATGAATTAGATTGATAATAATAAGAGTAATAAGTATAGTATTTGTCGTTCTATCGATCATATAAGCATAATATGGCTAATAATATGAGTTAGATTGATAATAATAAGAGGAATAAGTATAGTAATAGTCGTTCTATCGATCATATCTGCATAATATGGTTAATAACATGAGTTAGATTGATAATACTGAGTGTAATAAGTATAGTAAATGTCGTTCTATCGATCATATAATCATAATATGGGTAATAATATGAGTTGGATTGATAATAATAAGAGTAATGAGTATAATAATTGTAGTTCTATCGATCATTTAAGCGTAATATGGCTAATAATATGAGTTAGATTGATGATAATAAGAGTAATAAGTATAGTAAATGTCGTGCTATCGATCATATCTGCATAATATGGTTAATAATATGAGTTAGATTTATAATAGTGAGTGTAATAAGTATAGTAATTGTCGTTTTGTCGATCATATAAGCATAATATGGCTAATAATATGAGTTAGATTGATAATAATAAGAGTAATGAGTATAGTAATTGTAGTTCTATCGATCATATCTGCATAATATGGTTAATAATATGAGTTAGATTGATAATAATAAGAGTAATGAGTATAGTAATTGTAGTTCTATCGATCATATCTGCATAATATGGTTAATAATATGAGTTAGATTGATAATAATAAGAGTAATAAGTATAGTAATTGTAGTTCTATTGCTCATATAAGCATAATATGGCTAATAATATGAGTTGGATTGATAATAATAAAAGTAATAAGTATAGTAATTCTCGTTCTATCGATCATAGAAGAATAATATGGCTAATAATATGAGTTAGATTGATAATAATAAGAGTATTGAGTATAGTAATTGTAGTTCTATAGATCATATCTGCATAATATGGTTAATAATATGAGTTAGATTCATAATAATAAGAGTAATAAGTATAGTAATTGTCGTTGTATCGATCATATTAGCATAATATGGTTAATAATATGAATTGGATTGATAATAATAAGAGTAATAAGTATAGTATTTGTCGTTCTATCGATCATATAAGCATAATATGGCTAATAATATGAGTTAGATTGATAATAATAAGAGGAATAAGTATAGTAATTGTCGTTCTATCGATCATATCTGCATAATATGGTTAATAACATGAGTTAGATTGATAATACTGAGTGTAATAAGTATAGTAAATGTCGTTCTATCGATCATATAATCATAATATGTTTAATAATATGAGTTGGATTGATAATAATAAGAGTAATGAGTATAATAATTGTCGTTCTATCGATCATTTAAGCGTAATATGGCTAATAATATGAGTTAGATTGATGATAATAAGAGTAATAAGTATAGTAAATGTCGTGCTATCGATCATATCTGCATAATATGGTTAATAATATGAGTTAGATTGATAATAGTGAGTGTAATAAGTATAGTAATTGTCGTTTTGTCGATCATATAAGCATAATATGGCTAATAATATGAGTTAGATTGCTAATAATAAGAGTAATGAGTATAGTGATTGTCGTTCTATCGATCATATAAGCATAATATGGCTAATAATATGAGTTAGATTGATAATAACAAGAGTAATGAGTATAGTAATTGTAGTTCTATAGATCATATCTGCATAATATGGTTAATAATATGAGTTAGATTGATAATAATAAGAGTAATAAGTATAGTAATTGTCGTTCTAACGATAATATAAGCATAATATGGTTAATAATATGAGTTAGATTGATAATACTCAGAGTCGTGAGTATAGTAATTCTCGTTCTATCGATCATATAAGCATAATATGGCTAATAATATGAGTTAGATTGATAATAATAAGAGTAATGAGTATAGTAATTGTAGTTCTATAGATCATATCTGCATAATATGGTTAATAATATGAGTTAGATTCATAATAATAAGAGTAATAGGTATAGCAAATGTCGTGCTATCGATCATTTAAGCATAATATGGTTAATAATATGAGTTAGATTGATAATAATAAGAGTAATAAGTAGAGTAATTGTAGTTCTATCGATCATATAAGCATAATATGGCTAATAATATGAGTTAGATTGATAATAAGAAGAGTAATAAGTATAGTAATTGTCGTTCTATCGATCATTTAAGCATAATATGGCTAATAATATGAGTTAGATTGATAGTAATAACAGTAATAAGTATAGTAATTGTCGTTCTATCGATAATATAAGCATAATATGGTTAATAATATGAGTTAGATTGGTAATACTCAGAGTAGTGAGTATAGTAATTCTCGTTCTATCGATCATATAAGCATAATATGGCTAATAATATGAGTTAGATTGATAATAATAAGAGTAATGAGTATAGTAATTGTCGTTCTATCGATCATATAAGCATAATATGGCTAATAATATGAGTTAGATTGATGATAATAAGAGTAGTGAGTATAGTAATTCTCGTTCTATCGATCATAGGAGCATAATATGGCTAATAATATGAGTTAGATTGATAATAATAAGAGTAATGAGTATAGTAATTGTAGTTCTATCGATCATATCTGCATAATATGGTTAATAATATGAGTTAGATTGATAATACTAAGAGTAGTGAGTATAGTAATTGTAGTTCTATCGATCATTTAAGCATAATATGGCTAATAATATGAGTTGGATTGATAATAATAAAATTAATAAGTACAGTAATTGTCGTTCTATCGATAATATAAGCATAATATGGCTAATAATATGAGTTATATTGATAATACTAAGAGTAGTGAGTGTAGCAATTCTCGTTCTATCAATCATAGAAGCATAATATGGCTAATAATATGAGTTAGATTGATAATAATAAGAGTAATGAGTATAGTAATTGTCGTTCTATCGATCATATCTGCATAATATGGTTAATAATATGAGTTAGATTGATAATAGTAAGAGTAATGTGTATAGTAAATGTCGTGCTATCGATCATATCTGCACAATATGGTTAATAATATGAGTTAGATTGATAACAGTGAGTGTAATAAGTATAGTAATTGTCGTTCTATCGATCATATTAGCATAATATGGTTAATAATATGAATTAGATTGATAATAATAAGAGTAATAAGTATAGTATTTGTCGTTCTATCGATCATATAAGCATAATATGGCTAATAATATGAGTTAGATTTATAATAATAAGAGTAATAAGTATAGTAATTGTCGTTCTATCGATCATATAAGCATAATATGGCTAATAATATGAGTTAGATTGATAATAATAAGAGTAATAAGTATAGTAATTGTCGTTCTATCGATCATATCTGCATAATATGGTTAATAACATGAGTTAGATTGATAATAGTAAGAGTAATGTGTATAGTAAATGTCGTGCTATCGATCATATCTGCATAATATGGTTAATAATATGAGTTAGATTGATAATATTAAGAGTAATGTGTATAGTAAATGTCGTGCTATCGATCATATCTGCACAATATGGTTAATAATATGAGTTAGATTGATAACAGTGAGTGTAATAAGTATAGTAATTGTCGTTCTATCGATCATATTAGCATAATAAGGTTAATAATATGAATTAGATTGATAATAATAAGAGTAATAAGTATAGTATTTGTCGTTCTATCGATCATATAAGCATAATATGGTTAATAATATGAGTTAGATTGATAATAGTAAGAGTAATGTGTATAGTGAATGTCGTGCTATCGATCATATCTGCATAATATGGTTAATAATATGAGCTAGATTGATAATAGTAAGAGTAATGTGTATAGTAAATGTCGTGCTATCGATGATATCTGCACAATATGGTTAATAATATGAGTTAGATTGATAACAGTGAGTGTAATAAGTATAGTAATTGTCGTTGTATCGATCATATTAGCATAATATGGTTAATAATATGAATTAGATTGATAATAATAAGAGTAATAAGTATAGTATTTGTCGTTCTATCGATCATATAAGCATAATATGGCTAATAATATGAGTTAGATTGATAATAATAAGAGGAATAAGTATAGTAATAGTCGTTCTATCGATCATATCTGCATAATATGGTTAATAATATGAGTTAGATTGATAATAGTGAGTGTAATAAGTATAGTAATTGTCGTTCTGTCGATCATATAAGCATAATATGGCTAATAATATGAGTTAGATTGATAATAATAAGAGTAATGAGTATAGTAATTGTAGTTCTATAGATCATATCTGCATAATATGGTTAATAATATGAGTTAGATTCATAATAATAAGAGTAATAAGTATAGTAATTGTCGTTGTATCGATCATATTAGCATAATATGGTTAATAATATGAATTGGATTGATAATAATAAGAGTAATAAGTATAGTAATTGTCGTTCTATCGATCATATAAGCATAATATGGCTAATAATATGAGTTAGAATGATAATAATAAGAGGAATAAGTATAGTAATTGTCGTTCTATCGATCATATCTGCATAATATGGTTAATAACATGAGTTAGATTGATAATACTGAGTGTAATAAGTATAGTAAATGTCGTTCTATCGATCATATAATCATAATATGCGTAATAATATGAGTTGGATTGATAATAATAAGAGAAATGAGTATAATAATTGTCGTTCTATCGATCATTTAAGCGTAATATGGCTAATAATATGAGTTAGATTGATGATAATAAGAGTAATAAGTATAGTAAATGTCGTGCTATCGATCATATCTGCATAATATGGTTAATAATATGAGTTAGATTGATAATAGTGAGTGTAATAAGTATAGTAATTGTCGTTCTGTCGATCATATAAGCATAATATGGCTAATAATATGAGTTAGATTGATAATAATAAGAGGGATAAGTATAGTAATTGTCGTTCTATCGATCATATCTGCATAATATGGTTAATAACATGAGTTAGATTGATAATACTGAGTGTAATAAGTATAGTAAATGTCGTTCTATCGATCGTATAATCATAATATGGGTGATAATATGAGTTGGATTGATAATAATAAGAGTAATGAGTATAATAATTGTCGTTCTATCGATCATTTAAGCGTAATATGGCTAATAATATGAGTTAGATTGATGATAATAAGAGTAATAAGTATAGTAAATGTCGTGCTATCGATCATATCTGCATAATATGGTTAATAATATGAGTTAGATTGATAATAGTGAGTGTAATAAGTATAGTAATTGTCGTTCTGTCGATCATATAAGCATAATGTGGCTAATAATATGAGTTAGATTGATAACAGTGAGTGTAATAAGTATAGTAATTGTCGTTGTATCGATCATATTAGCATAATATGGTTAATAATATGAGTTAGATTGATAATACTAAGAGTAGTGAGTATAGTAATTGTAGTTCCATCGATCATTTAAGCATAATATGGCTAATAATATGAGTTGGATTGATAATAATAAAATTAATAAGTACAGTAATTGTCGTTCTATCGATAATATAAGCATAATATGGCTAATAATATGAGTTAGATTGATAATACTAAGAGTAGTGAGTGTAGCAATTCTCGTTCTATCAATCATAGAAGCATAATATGGCTAATAATATGAGTTAGATTGATAATAATAAGAGTAATGAGTATAGTAATTGTCGTTCTATCGATCATATCTGCATAATATGGTTAATAATATGAGTTAGATTGATAATAGTAAGAGTAATGTGTATAGTAAATGTCGTGCTATCGATCATATCTGCACAATATGGTTAATAATATGAGTTAGATTGATAACAGTGAGTGTAATAAGTATAGTAATTGTCGTTCTATCGATCATATTAGCATAATATGGTTAATAATATGAATTAGATTGATAATAATAAGAGTAATAAGTATAGTATTTGTCGTTCTATCGATCATATAAGCATAATATGGCTAATAATATGAGTTAGATTTATAATAATAAGAGTAATAAGTATAGTAATTGTCGTTCTATCGATCATATAAGCATAATATGGCTAATAATATGAGTTAGATTGATAATAATAAGAGTAATAAGTATAGTAATTGTCGTTCTATCGATCATATCTGCATAATATGGTTAATAACATGAGTTAGATTGATAATAGTGAGTGTAATAAGTATAGTAATTGTCGTTTTGTCGATCATATAAGCATAATATGGCTAATAATATGAGTTAGATTGATAATAATAAGAGTAATGAGTATAGTAATTGTCGTTCTATCGATCATATAAGCATAATATGGCTAATAATATGAGTTAGATTGATAATAACAAGAGTAATGAGTATAGTAATTGTAGTTCTATAGATCATATCTGCATAATATGGTTAATAATATGAGTTAGATTGATAATAATAAGAGTAATAAGTATAGTAATTGTCGTTCTAACGATAATATAAGCATAATATGGTTAATAATATGAGTTAGATTGATAATACTCAGAGTCGTGAGTATAGTAATTCTCGTTCTATCGATCATATAAGCATAATATGGCTAATAATATGAGTTAGATTGATAATAATAAGAGTAATGAGTATAGTAATTGTAGTTCTATAGATCATATCTGCATAATATGGTTAATAATATGAGTTAGATTCATAATAATAAGAGTAATAGGTATAGCAAATGTCGTGCTATCGATCATTTAAGCATAATATGGTTAATAATATGAGTTAGATTGATAATAATAAGAGTAATAAGTAGAGTAATTGTAGTTCTATCGATCATATAAGCATAATATGGCTAATAATATGAGTTAGATTGATAATAAGAAGAGTAATAAGTATAGTAATTGTCGTTCTATCGATCATTTAAGCATAATATGGCTAATAATATGAGTTAGATTGATAGTAATAACAGTAATAAGTATAGTAATTGTCGTTCTATCGATAATATAAGCATAATATGGTTAATAATATGAGTTAGATTGGTAATACTCAGAGTAGTGAGTATAGTAATTCTCGTTCTATCGATCATATAAGCATAATATGGCTAATAATATGAGTTAGATTGATAATAATAAGAGTAATGAGTATAGTAATTGTCGTTCTATCGATCATATAAGCATAATATGGCTAATAATATGAGTTAGATTGATGATAATAAGAGTAGTGAGTATAGTAATTCTCGTTCTATCGATCATAGGAGCATAATATGGCTAATAATATGAGTTAGATTGATAATAATAAGAGTAATGAGTATAGTAATTGTCGTTCTATCGATCATATCTGCATAATATGGTTAATAACATGAGTTAGATTGATAACAGTAAGAGTAATGTGTATAGTAAATGTCGTGCTATCGATCATATCTGCATAATATGGTTAATAATACGAGTTAGATTTATAATAATAAGAGTAATAAGTATAGTAATTGTCGTTCTATCGATCATATATGCATAATATGGCTAATAATATGAGTTAGATTGATAACAGTGAGTGTAATAAGTATAGTAATTGTCGTTCTATCGATCATATTAGCATAATAAGGTTAATAATATGAATTAGATTGATAATAATAAGAGTAATAAGTATAGTATTTGTCGTTCTATCGATCATATAAGCATAATATGGTTAATAATATGAGTTAGATTGATAATAGTAAGAGTAATGTGTATAGTAAATGTCGTGCTATCGATCATATCTGCATAATATGGTTAATAATATGAGCTAGATTGATAATAGTAAGAGTAATGTGTATAGTAAATGTCGTGCTATCGATGATATCTGCACAATATGGTTAATAATATGAGTTAGATTGATAACAGTGAGTGTAATAAGTATAGTAATTGTCGTTGTATCGATCATATTAGCATAATATGGTTAATAATATGAATTAGATTGATAATAATAAGAGTAATAAGTATAGTATTTGTCGTTCTATCGATCATATAAGCATAATATGGCTAATAATATGAGTTAGATTGATAATAATAAGAGGAATAAGTATAGTAATTGTCGTTCTATCGATCATATCTGCATAATATGGTTAATAACATGAGTTAGATTGATAATACTGAGTGTAATAAGTATAGTAAATGTCGTTCTATCGATCATATAATCATAATATGCGTAATAATATGAGTTGGATTGATAATAATAAGAGTAATGAGTATAATAATTGTCGTTCTATCGATCATTTAAGCGTAATATGGCTTATAATATGAGTTAGATTGATGATAATAAGAGTAATAATTATAGTAAATGTCGTGCTATCGATCATATCTGCATAATATGGTTAATAATATGAGTTAGATTGATAATAGTGAGTGTAATAAGTATAGTAATTGTCGTTCTGTCGATCATATAAGCATAATATGGCTAATAATATGAGTTAGATTGATAATAATAAGAGGAATAAGTATAGTAATTGTCGTTCTATCGATCATATCTGCATAATATGGTTAATAACATGAGTTAGATTGATAATACTGAGTGTAATAAGTATAGTAAATGTCGTTCTATCGATCGTATAATCATAATATGGATAATAATATGAGTTGGATTGATAATAATAAGAGTAATGAGTATAATAATTGTCGTTCTATCGATCATTTAAGCGTAATATGGCTAATAATATGAGTTAGATTGATGATAATAAGAGTAATAAGTATAGTAAATGTCGTGCTATCGATCATATCTGCATAATATGGTTAATAATATGAGTTAGATTGATAATAGTGAGTGTAATAAGTATAGTAATTGTCGTTCTGTCGATCATATAAACATAATATGGCTAATAATATGAGTTAGATTGATAATAATAAGAGTAATGAGTATAGTAATTGTAGTTCTATAGATCATATCTGCATAATATGGTTAATAATATGAGTTAGATTCATAATAATAAGAGTAATAAGTATAGTAATTGTCGTTCTATCGATCATATAAGCATAATGTGGCTAATAATATGAGTTAGATTGATAACAGTGAGTGTAATAAGTATAGTAATTGTCGTTGTATCGATCATATTAGCATAATATGGTTAATAATATGAGTTAGATTGATAATACTAAGAGTAGTGAGTATAGTAATTGTAGTTCTATCGATCATTTAAGCATAATATGGCTAATAATATGAGTTGGATTGATAATAATAAAATCAATAAGTACAGTAATTGCCGTTCTATCGATAATATAAGCATAATATGGCTAATAATATGAGTTATATTGATAATACTAAGAGTAGTGAGTGTAGCAATTCTCGTTCTATCAATCATAGAAGCATAATATGGCTAATAATATGAGTTAGATTGATAATAATAAGAGTAATGAGTATAGTAATTGTCGTTCTATCGATCATATCTGCATAATATGGTTAATAATATGAGTTAGATTGATAATAGTAAGAGTAATGTGTATAGTAAATGTCGTGCTATCGATCATATCTGCACAATATGGTTAATAATATGAGTTAGATTGATAACAGTGAGTGTAATAAGTATAGTAATTGTCGTTCTATCGATCATATTAGCATAATATGGTTAATAATATGAATTAGATTGATAATAATAAGAGTAATAAGTATAGTATTTGTCGTTCTATCGATCATATAAGCATAATATGGCTAATAATATGAGTTAGATTTATAATAATAAGAGTAATAAGTATAGTAATTGTCGTTCTATCGATCATATAAGCATAATATGGCTAATAATATGAGTTAGATTGATAATAATAAGAGTAATAAGTATAGTAATTGTCGTTCTATCGATCATATCTGCATAATATGGTTAATAACATGAGTTAGATTGATAATAGTAAGAGTAATGTGTATAGTAAATGTCGTGCTATCGATCATATCTGCATAATATGGTTAATAATATGAGTTAGATTGATAATATTAAGAGTAATGTGTATAGTAAATGTCGTGCTATCGATCATATCTGCACAATATGGTTAATAATATGAGTTAGATTGATAACAGTGAGTGTAATAAGTATAGTAATTGTCGTTCTATCGATCATATTAGCATAATAAGGTTAATAATATGAATTAGATTGATAATAATAAGAGTAATAAGTATAGTATTTGTCGTTCTATCGATCATATAAGCATAATATGGTTAATAATATGAGTTAGATTGATAATAGTAAGAGTAATGTGTATAGTGAATGTCGTGCTATCGATCATATCTGCATAATATGGTTAATAATATGAGCTAGATTGATAATAGTAAGAGTAATGTGTATAGTAAATGTCGTGCTATCGATGATATCTGCACAATATGGTTAATAATATGAGTTAGATTGATAACAGTGAGTGTAATAAGTATAGTAATTGTCGTTGTATCGATCATATTAGCATAATATGGTTAATAATATGAATTAGATTGATAATAATAAGAGTAATAAGTATAGTATTTGTCGTTCTATCGATCATATAAGCATAATATGGCTAATAATATGAGTTAGATTGATAATAATAAGAGGAATAAGTATAGTAATAGTCGTTCTATCGATCATATCTGCATAATATGGTTAATAATATGAGTTAGATTGATAATAGTGAGTGTAATAAGTATAGTAATTGTCGTTCTGTCGATCATATAAGCATAATATGGCTAATAATATGAGTTAGATTGATAATAATAAGAGTAATGAGTATAGTAATTGTAGTTCTATAGATCATATCTGCATAATATGGTTAATAATATGAGTTAGATTCATAATAATAAGAGTAATAAGTATAGTAATTGTCGTTGTATCGATCATATTAGCATAATATGGTTAATAATATGAATTGGATTGATAATAATAAGAGTAATAAGTATAGTAATTGTCGTTCTATCGATCATATAAGCATAATATGGCTAATAATATGAGTTAGAATGATAATAATAAGAGGAATAAGTATAGTAATTGTCGTTCTATCGATCATATCTGCATAATATGGTTAATAACATGAGTTAGATTGATAATACTGAGTGTAATAAGTATAGTAAATGTCGTTCTATCGATCATATAATCATAATATGCGTAATAATATGAGTTGGATTGATAATAATAAGAGAAATGAGTATAATAATTGTCGTTCTATCGATCATTTAAGCGTAATATGGCTAATAATATGAGTTAGATTGATGATAATAAGAGTAATAAGTATAGTAAATGTCGTGCTATCGATCATATCTGCATAATATGGTTAATAATATGAGTTAGATTGATAATAGTGAGTGTAATAAGTATAGTAATTGTCGTTCTGTCGATCATATAAGCATAATATGGCTAATAATATGAGTTAGATTGATAATAATAAGAGGGATAAGTATAGTAATTGTCGTTCTATCGATCATATCTGCATAATATGGTTAATAACATGAGTTAGATTGATAATACTGAGTGTAATAAGTATAGTAAATGTCGTTCTATCGATCGTATAATCATAATATGGGTGATAATATGAGTTGGATTGATAATAATAAGAGTAATGAGTATAATAATTGTCGTTCTATCGATCATTTAAGCGTAATATGGCTAATAATATGAGTTAGATTGATGATAATAAGAGTAATAAGTATAGTAAATGTCGTGCTATCGATCATATCTGCATAATATGGTTAATAATATGAGTTAGATTGATAATAGTGAGTGTAATAAGTATAGTAATTGTCGTTCTGTCGATCATATAAGCATAATGTGGCTAATAATATGAGTTAGATTGATAACAGTGAGTGTAATAAGTATAGTAATTGTCGTTGTATCGATCATATTAGCATAATATGGTTAATAATATGAGTTAGATTGATAATACTAAGAGTAGTGAGTATAGTAATTGTAGTTCCATCGATCATTTAAGCATAATATGGCTAATAATATGAGTTGGATTGATAATAATAAAATTAATAAGTACAGTAATTGTCGTTCTATCGATAATATAAGCATAATATGGCTAATAATATGAGTTAGATTGATAATACTAAGAGTAGTGAGTGTAGCAATTCTCGTTCTATCAATCATAGAAGCATAATATGGCTAATAATATGAGTTAGATTGATAATAATAAGAGTAATGAGTATAGTAATTGTCGTTCTATCGATCATATCTGCATAATATGGTTAATAATATGAGTTAGATTGATAATAGTAAGAGTAATGTGTATAGTAAATGTCGTGCTATCGATCATATCTGCACAATATGGTTAATAATATGAGTTAGATTGATAACAGTGAGTGTAATAAGTATAGTAATTGTCGTTCTATCGATCATATTAGCATAATATGGTTAATAATATGAATTAGATTGATAATAATAAGAGTAATAAGTATAGTATTTGTCGTTCTATCGATCATATAAGCATAATATGGCTAATAATATGAGTTAGATTTATAATAATAAGAGTAATAAGTATAGTAATTGTCGTTCTATCGATCATATAAGCATAGTATGGCTAATAATATGAGTTAGATTGATAATAATAAGAGTAATAAGTATAGTAATTGTCGTTCTATCGATCATATCTGCATAATATGGTTAATAACATGAGTTAGATTGATAATAGTGAGTGTAATAAGTATAGTAATTGTCGTTTTGTCGATCATATAAGCATAATATGGCTAATAATATGAGTTAGATTGATAATAATAAGAGTAATGAGTATAGTAATTGTCGTTCTATCGATCATATAAGCATAATATGGCTAATAATATGAGTTAGATTGATAATAACAAGAGTAATGAGTATAGTAATTGTAGTTCTATAGATCATATCTGCATAATATGGTTAATAATATGAGTTAGATTGATAATAATAAGAGTAATAAGTATAGTAATTGTCGTTCTAACGATAATATAAGCATAATATGGTTAATAATATGAGTTAGATTGATAATACTCAGAGTCGTGAGTATAGTAATTTTCGTTCTATCGATCATATAAGCATAATATGGCTAATAATATGAGTTAGATTGATAATAATAAGAGTAATGAGTATAGTAATTGTAGTTCTATAGATCATATCTGCATAATATGGTTAATAATATGAGTTAGATTCATAATAATAAGAGTAATAGGTATAGCAAATGTCGTGCTATCGATCATTTAAGCATAATATGGTTAATAATATGAGTTAGATTGATAATAATAAGAGTAATAAGTAGAGTAATTGTAGTTCTATCGATCATATAAGCATAATATGGCTAATAATATGAGTTAGATTGATAATAAGAAGAGTAATAAGTATAGTAATTGTCGTTCTATCGATCATTTAAGCATAATATGGCTAATAATATGAGTTAGATTGATAGTAATAACAGTAATAAGTATAGTAATTGTCGTTCTATCGATAATATAAGCATAATATGGTTAATAATATGAGTTAGATTGGTAATACTCAGAGTAGTGAGTATAGTAATTCTCGTTCTATCGATCATATAAGCATAATATGGCTAATAATATGAGTTAGATTGATAATAATAAGAGTAATGAGTATAGTAATTGTCGTTCTATCGATCATATAAGCATAATATGGCTAATAATATGAGTTAGATTGATGATAATAAGAGTAGTGAGTATAGTAATTCTCGTTCTATCGATCATAGGAGCATAATATGGCTAATAATATGAGTTAGATTGATAATAATAAGAGTAATGAGTATAGTAATTGTCGTTCTATCGATCATATCTGCATAATATGGTTAATAACATGAGTTAGATTGATAACAGTAAGAGTAATGTGTATAGTAAATGTCGTGCTATCGATCATATCTGCATAATATGGTTAATAATACGAGTTAGATTTATAATAATAAGAGTAATAAGTATAGTAATTGTCGTTCTATCGATCATATATGCATAATATGGCTAATAATATGAGTTAGATTGATAATAATAAGAGTAATAAGTATAGTAATTGTCGTTCTATCGATCATATCTGCATAATATGGTTAATAACATGAGTTAGATTGATAATAGTAAGAGTAATGTGTATAGTAAATGTCGTGCTATCGATCATATCTGCATAATATGGTTAATAATATGAGTTAGATTGATAATATTAAGAGTAATGTGTATAGTAAATGTCGTGCTATCGATCATATCTGCACAATATGGTTAATAATATGAGTTAGATTGATAACAGTGAGTGTAATAAGTATAGTAATTGTCGTTCTATCGATCATATTAGCATAATAAGGTTAATAATATGAATTAGATTGATAATAATAAGAGTAATAAGTATAGTATTTGTCGTTCTATCGATCATATAAGCATAATATGGTTAATAATATGAGTTAGATTGATAATAGTAAGAGTAATGTGTATAGTAAATGTCGTGCTATCGATCATATCTGCATAATATGGTTAATAATATGAGCTAGATTGATAATAGTAAGAGTAATGTGTATAGTAAATGTCGTGCTATCGATGATATCTGCACAATATGGTTAATAATATGAGTTAGATTGATAACAGTGAGTGTAATAAGTATAGTAATTGTCGTTGTATCGATCATATTAGCATAATATGGTTAATAATATGAATTAGATTGATAATAATAAGAGTAATAAGTATAGTATTTGTCGTTCTATCGATCATATAAGCATAATATGGCTAATAATATGAGTTAGATTGATAATAATAAGAGGAATAAGTATAGTAATTGTCGTTCTATCGATCATATCTGCATAATATGGTTAATAACATGAGTTAGATTGATAATACTGAGTGTAATAAGTATAGTAAATGTCGTTCTATCGATCATATAATCATAATATGCGTAATAATATGAGTTGGATTGATAATAATAAGAGTAATGAGTATAATAATTGTCGTTCTATCGATCATTTAAGCGTAATATGGCTTATAATATGAGTTAGATTGATGATAATAAGAGTAATAATTATAGTAAATGTCGTGCTATCGATCATATCTGCATAATATGGTTAATAATATGAGTTAGATTGATAATAGTGAGTGTAATAAGTATAGTAATTGTCGTTCTGTCGATCATATAAGCATAATATGGCTAATAATATGAGTTAGATTGATAATAATAAGAGGAATAAGTATAGTAATTGTCGTTCTATCGATCATATCTGCATAATATGGTTAATAACCCTGAGTTAGATTGATAATACTGAGTGTAATAAGTATAGTAAATGTCGTTCTATCGATCGTATAATCATAATATGGGTAATAATATGAGTTGGATTGATAATAATAAGAGTAATGAGTATAATAATTGTCGTTCTATCGATCATTTAAGCGTAATATGGCTAATAATATGAGTTAGATTGATGATAATAAGAGTAATAAGTATAGTAAATGTCGTGCTATCGATCATATCTGCATAATATGGTTAATAATATGAGTTAGATTGATAATAGTGAGTGTAATAAGTATAGTAATTGTCGTTCTGTCGATCATATAAACATAATATGGCTAATAATATGAGTTAGATTGATAATAATAAGAGTAATGAGTATAGTAATTGTAGTTCTATAGATCATATCTGCATAATATGGTTAATAATATGAGTTAGATTCATAATAATAAGAGTAATAAGTATAGTAATTGTCGTTCTATCGATCATATAAGCATAATGTGGCTAATAATATGAGTTAGATTGATAACAGTGAGTGTAATAAGTATAGTAATTGTCGTTGTATCGATCATATTAGCATAATATGGTTAATAATATGAGTTAGATTGATAATACTAAGAGTAGTGAGTATAGTAATTGTAGTTCTATCGATCATTTAAGCATAATATGGCTAATAATATGAGTTGGATTGATAATAATAAAATCAATAAGTACAGTAATTGTCGTTCTATCGATAATATAAGCATAATATGGCTAATAATATGAGTTAGATTGATAATACTAAGAGTAGTGAGTGTAGCAATTCTCGTTCTATCAATCATAGAAGCATAATATGGCTAATAATATGAGTTAGATTGATAATAATAAGAGTAATGAGTATAGTAATTGTCGTTCTATCGATCATATCTGCATAATATGGTTAATAATATGAGTTAGATTGATAATAGTAAGAGTAATGTGTATAGTAAATGTCGTGCTACCGATCATATCTGCACAATATGGTTAATAATATGAGTTAGATTGATAACAGTGAGTGTAATAAGTATAGTAATTGTCGTTCTATCGATCATATTAGCATAATATGGTTAATAATATGAATTAGATTGATAATAATAAGAGTAATAAGTATAGTATTTGTCGTTCTATCGATCATATAAGCATAATATGGCTAATAATATGAGTTAGATTTATAATAATAAGAGTAATAAGTATAGTAATTGTCGTTCTATCGATCATATAAGCATAATATGGCTAATAATATGAGTTAGATTGATAACAATAAGAGTAATAAGTATAGTAATTGTCGTTCTATCGATCATATCTGCATAATATGGTTAATAACATGAGTTAGATTGATAATAGTAAGAGTAATGTGTATAGTAAATGTCGTGCTATCGATCATATCTGCATATGGTTAATAATATGAGTTAGATTGATAATATTAAGAGTAATGTGTATAGTAAATGTCGTGCTATCGATCATATCTGCACAATATGGTTAATAATATGAGTTAGATTGATAACAGTGAGTGTAATAAGTATAGTAATTGTCGTTCTATCGATCATATTAGCATAATAAGGTTAATAATATGAATTAGACTGATAATAATAAGAGTAATAAGTATAGTATTTGTCGTTCTATCGATCATATAAGCATAATATGGTTAATAATATGAGTTGGATTGATAATAGTAAGAGTAATGTGTATAGTAAATGTCGTGCTATCGATCATATCTGCATAATATGGTTAATAATATGAGCTAGATTGATAATAGAAAGAGTAATGTGTATAGTAAATGTCGTGCTATCGATGATATCTGCACAATATGGTTAATAATATGAGTTAGATTGATAACAGTGAGTGTAATAAGTATAGTAATTGTCGTTGTTTCGATCATATTAGCATAATATGGTTAATAATATGAATTAGATTGATAATAATAAGAGTAATAAGTATAGTATTTGTCGTTCTATCGATCATATAAGCATAATATGGCTAATAATATGAGTTAGATTGATAATAATAAGAGGAATAAGTATAGTAATAGTCGTTCTATCGATCATATCTGCATAATATTGTTAATAATATGAGTTAGATTGATAATAGTGAGTGTAATAAGTATAGTAATTGTCGTTCTGTCGATCATATAAGCATAATATGGCTAATAATATGAGTTAGATTGATAATAATAAGAGTAATGAGTATAGAAATTGTAGTTCTATAGATCATATCTGCATAATATGGTTAATAATATGAGTTAGATTCATAATAATAAGAGTAATAAGTATAGTAATTGTCGTTGTATCGATCATATTAGCATAATATGGTTAATAATATGAATTAGATTGATAATAATAAGAGTAATAAGTATAGTATTTGTCGTTCTATCGATCATATAAGCATAATATGGCTAATAATATGAGTTAGATTGATAATAATAAGAGGAATAAGTATAGTAATTGTCGTTCTATCGATCATATCTGCATAATATGGTTAATAACATGAGTTAGATTGATAATACTGAGTGTAATAAGTATAGTAAATGTCGTTCTATCGATCATATAATCATAATATGCGTAATAATATGAGTTGGATTGATAATAATAAGAGTAATGAGTATAATAATTGTCGTTCTATCGATCATTTAAGCGTAATATGGCTAATAATATGAGTTAGATTGATGATAATAAGAGTAATAAGTATAGTAAATGTCGTGCTATCGATCATATCTGCATAATATGGTTAATAATATGAGTTAGATTGATAATAGTGAGTGTAATAAGTATAGTAATTGTCGTTCTGTCGATCATATAAGCATAATATGGCTAATAATATGAGTTAGATTGATAATAATAAGAGGAATAAGTATAGTAATTGTCGTTCTATCGATCATATCTGCATAATATGGTTAATAACATGAGTTAGATTGATAATACTGAGTGTAATAAGTATAGTAAATGTCGTTCTATCGATCGTATAATCATAATATGGGTAATAATATGAGTTGGATTGATAATAATAAGAGTAATGAGTATAATAATTGTCGTTCTGTCGATCATTTAAGCGTAATATGGCTAATAATATGAGTTAGATTGATGATAATAAGAGTAATAAGTATAGTAAATGTCGTGCTATCGATCATATCTGCATAATATGGTTAATAATATGAGTTAGATTGATAACAGTGAGTGTAATAAGTATAGTAATTGTCGTTCTGTCGATCATATAAACATAATATGGCTAATAATATGAGATAGATTGATAATAATAAGAGTAATGAGTATAGTAATTGTAGTTCTATAGATCATATCTGCATAATATGGTTAATAATATGAGTTAGATTCATAATAATAAGAGTAATAAGTATAGTAATTGTCGTTCTATCGATCATATAAGCATAATGTGGCTAATAATATGAGTTAGATTGATAACAGTGAGTGTAATAAGTATAGTAATTGTCGTTGTATCGATCATATTAGCATAATATGGTTAATAATATGAATTAGATTGATAATAATAAGAGTAATAAGTATAGTATTTGTCGTTCTATCGATCATATAAGCATAATATGGCTAATAATATGAGTTAGATTGATAATAATAAGAGGAATAAGTATAGTAATAGTCGTTCTATCGATCATATCTGCATAATATGGTTAATAATATGAGTTAGATTGATAATAGTGAGTGTAATAAGTATAGTAATTGTCGTTCTGTCGATCATATAAGCATAATATGGCTAATAATATGAGTTAGATTGATAATAATAAGAGTAATGAGTATAGTAATTGTAGTTCTATAGATCATATCTGCATAATATGGTTAATAATATGAGTTAGATTCATAATAATAAGAGTAATAAGTATAGTAATTGTCGTTGTATCGATCATATTAGCATAATATGGTTAATAATATGAATTAGATTGATAATAATAAGAGTAATAAGTATAGTATTTGTCGTTCTATCGATCATATAAGCATAATATGGCTAATAATATGAGTTAGATTGATAATAATAAGAGGAATAAGTATAGTAATTGTCGTTCTATCGATCATATCTGCATAATATGGTTAATAACATGAGTTAGATTGATAATACTGAGTGTAATAAGTATAGTAAATGTCGTTCTATCGATCATATAATCATAATATGCGTAATAATATGAGTTGGATTGATAATAATAAGAGTAATGAGTATAATAATTGTCGTTCTATCGATCATTTAAGCGTAATATGGCTAATAATATGAGTTAGATTGATGATAATAAGAGTAATAAGTATAGTAAATGTCGTGCTATCGATCATATCTGCATAATATGTTTAATAATATGAGTTAGATTGATAATAGTGAGTGTAATAAGTATAGTAATTGTCGTTCTGTCGATCATATAAGCATAATATGGCTAATAATATGAGTTAGATTGATAATAATAAGAGGAATAAGTATAGTAATTGTCGTTCTATCGATCATATCTGCATAATATGGTTAATAACATGAGTTAGATTGATAATACTAAGTGTAATAAGTATAGTAAATGTCGTTCTATCGATCATATAATCATAATATGCGTAATAATATGAGTTGGATTGATAATAATAAGAGTAATGAGTATAATAATTGTCGTTCTATCGATCATTTAAGCATAATATGGCTAATAATATGAGTTAGATTGATAATAATAAGAGTAATGAGTATAGTAATTGTCGTTCTATCGATCATATAAGCATAATATGGCTAATAATATGAGTTAGATTGATAATAATAAGAGTAATGAGTACAGTAATTGTAGTTCTATAGATCATATCTGCATAATATGGTTAATAATATGAGTTAGATTCATAATAATAAGTGTAATAAGTATAGTAATTGTCGTTCTATCGATCATATAAGCATAATATGGTTAATAATATGAGTTAGATTGATAATACTCAGAGTCGTGAGTATAGTAATTCTCGTTCTATCGATCATATAAGCATAATATGGCTAATAATATGAGTTAGATTGATAATAATAAGAGTAATGAGTATAGTAATTGTAGTTCTATAGATCATATCTGCATAATATGGTTAACAATATGAGTTAGATTCATAATAATAAGAGTAATAGGTATAGCAAATGTCGTGCTATCGATCATATCTGCATAATATGGTTAATAATATGAGTTGGATTGATAATAATAAAAGTAATAAGTATAGTAATTGTCGTTCTCTCGATAATATAAGCATAATATGGCTAATAATATGAGTTAGATTGATAATACTAAGAGTAGTGAGTATAGTAATTCTCGTTCTATCGATCATAGGAGCATAATATGGCTAATAATATGAGTTAGATTGATAATAATAAGAGTAATGAGTATAGTAATTGTAGTTCTATCGATCATATCTGCATAATATGGTTAATAATATGAGTTAGATTGATAATACTAAGAGTAGTGAGTATAGTAATTGTAGTTCTATCGATCATTTAAGCATAATATGGCTAATAATATGAGTTGGATTGATAATAATAAAAGTAATAAGTATAGTAATTGTCGTTCTATCTATAATATAAGCATAATATGGCTAATAATATGAGTTAGATTGATAATACTAAGAGTAGTGAGTGTAGTAATTCTCGTTCTATCAATCATAGAAGCATAATATGGCTAATAATATGAGTTAGATTGATAATAATAAGAGTAATGAGTATAGTAATTGTCGTTCTATCGATCATATCTGCATAATATGGTTAATAATATGAGTTAGATTGATAATAGTAAGAGTAATGTGTATAGTAAATGTCGTGCTATCGATCATATCTGCACAATATGGTTAATAATATGAGTTAGATTGATAACAGTGAGTGTAATAAGTATAGTAATTGTCGTTCTATCGATCATATTAGCATAATATGGTTAATAATATGAATTAGATTGATAATAATAAGAGTAATAAGTATAGTATTTGTCGTTCTATCGATCATATAAGCATAATATGGCTAATAATATGAGTTAGATTTATAATAATAAGAGTAATAAGTATAGTAATTTTCGTTCTATCGATCATATAAGCATAATATGGCTAATAATATGAGTTAGATTGATAATAATAAGAGTAATAAGTATAGCAATTGTCGTTCTATCGATCATATCTGCATAATATGGTTAATAACATGAGTTAGATTGATAATAGTAAGAGTAATGTGTATAGTAAATGTCGTGCTATCGATCATATCTGCATAATATGGTTAATAATATGAGTTAGATTGATAATATTAAGAGTAATAGGTATAGCAAATGTCGTGCTATCGATCATATCTGCATAATATGGTTAATAACATGAGTTAGATTGATAATAGTAAGAGTAATGTGTATAGTAAATGTCGTGCTATCGATCATATCTGCATAATATGGTTAATAATATGAGTTAGATTGATAATATTAAGAGTAATAGGTATAGCAAATGTCGTGCTATCGATCATATCTGCATAATATGGTTAATAATATGAGTTAGATTGATAATAATAAGAGTAATAAGTATAGTAATTGTCGTTCTAACGATAATATAAGCATAATATGGTTAATAATATGAGTTAGATTGATAATACTCAGAGTCGTGAGTATAGTAATTCTCGTTCTATCGATCATATAAGCATAATATGGCTAATAATATGAGTTAGATTGATAATAATAAGAGTAATGAGTATAATAATTGTCGTTCTATCGATCATTTAAGCGTAATATGGCTAATAATATGAGTTAGATTGATGATAATAAGAGTAGTGAGTATAGTAATTCTCGTTCTATCGATCATAGGAGCATAATATGGCTAATAATATGAGTTAGATTGATAATAATAAGAGTAATGAGTATAGTAATTGTAGTTCTATCGATCATATCTGCATAATATGGTTAATAATATGAGTTAGATTGATAATACTAAGAGTAGTGAGTATAGTAATTGTAGTTCTATCGATCATTTAAGCATAATATGGCTAATAATATGAGTTGGATTGATAATAATAAAATTAATAAGTACAGTAATTGTCGTTCTATCGATAATATAAGCATAATATGGCTAATAATATGAGTTAGACTGATAATACTAAGAGTAGTGAGTGTAGTAATTCTCGTTCTATCAATCATAGAAGCATAATATGGCTAATAATATGAGGTAGATTGATAATAATAAGAGTAATGAGTATAGTAATTGTCGTTCTATCGATCATATCTGCATAATATGGTTAATAATATGAGTTAGATTGATAACAGTGAGTGTAATAAGTATAGTAATTGTCGTTCTATCGATCATATTAGCATAATAAGGTTAATAATATGAATTAGATTGATAATAATAAGAGTAATAAGTATAGTATTTGTCGTTCTATCGATCATATAAGCATAATATGGTTAATAATATGAGTTAGATTGATAATAGTAAGAGTAATGTGTATAGTAAATGTCGTGCTATCGATCATATCTGCATAATATGGTTAATAATATGAGCTAGATTGATAATAGTAAGAGTAATGTGTATAGTAAATGTCGTGCTATCGATCATATCTGCACAATATGGTTAATAATATGAGTTAGATTGATAACAGTGAGTGTAATAAGTATAGTAATTGTCGTTGTATCGATCATATTAGCATAATATGGTTAATAATATGAATTAGATTGATAATAATAAGAGTAATAAGTATAGTATTTGTCGTTCTATCGATCATATAAGCATAATATGGCTAATAATATGAGTTAGATTGATAATAATAAGAGGAATAAGTATAGTAATAGTCGTTCTATCGATCATATCTGCATAATATGGTTAATAATACGAGTTAGATTGATAATAGTGAGTGTTATAAGTATAGTAATTGTCGTTCTGTCGATCATATAAGCATAATATGGCTAATAATATGAGTTGGATTGATAATAATAAAATTAATAAGTACAGTAATTGTCGTTCTATCGATAATATAAGCATAATATGGCTAATAATATGAGTTAGATTGATAATACTAAGAGTAGTGAGTGTAGTAATTCTCGTTCTATCAATCATAGAAGCATAATATGGCTAATAATATGAGTTAGATTGATAATAATAAGAGTAATGAGTATAGTAATTGTCGTTCTATCGATCATATCTGCATAATATGGTTAATAATATGAGTTAGATTGATAACAGTGAGTGTAATAAGTATAGTAATTGTCGTTCTATCGATCATATTAGCATAATAAGGTTAATAATATGAATTAGATTGATAATAATAAGAGTAATAAGTATAGTATTTGTCGTTCTATCGATCATATAAGCATAATATGGTTAATAATATGAGTTAGATTGATAATAGTAAGAGTAATGTGTATAGTAAATGTCGTGCTATCGATCATATCTGCATAATATGGTTAATAATATGAGCTAGATTGATAATAGTAAGAGTAATGTGTATAGTAAATGTCGTGCTATCGATCATATCCGCACAATATGGTTAATAATATGAGTTAGATTGATAACAGTGAGTGTAATAAGTATAGTAATTGTCGTTGTATCGATCATATTAGCATAATATGGTTAATAATATGAATTAGATTGATAATAATAAGAGTAATAAGTATAGTATTTGTCGTTCTATCGCTCATATAAGCATAATATGGCTAATAATATGAGTTAGATTGATAATAATAAGATAAATAAGTATAGTAATAGTCGTTCTATCGATCATATCTGCATAATATGGTTAATAATACGAGTTAGATTGATAATAGTGAGTGTAATAAGTATAGTAATTGTCGTTCTGTCGATCATATAAGCATAATATGGCTAATAATATGAGTTAGATTGATAATAATAAGAGTAATGAGTATAGTAATTGTAGTGCTGTAGATCATATCTGCATAATATGGTTAATAATATGAGTTAGATTCATAATAATAAGAGTAATAAGTATAGTAATTGTCGTTGTATCGATCATATTAGCATAATATGGTTAATAATATGAATTAGATTGATAATAATAAGAGTAATAAGTATAGTATTTGTCGTTCTATCGATCATATAAGCATAATATGGCTAATAATATGAGTTAGATTGATAATAATAAGAGGAATAAGTATAGTAATTGTCGTTCTATCGATCATATCTGCATAATATGGTTAATAACATGAGTTAGATTGATAATACTGAGTGTAATAAGTATAGTAAATGTCGTTCTATCGATCGTATAATCATAATATGGGTAATAATATGAGTTGGATTGATAATAATAAGAGTAATGAGTATAATAATTGTCGTTCTATCGATCATTTAAGCGTAATATGGCTAATAATATGAGTTAGATTGATGATAATAAGAGTAATAAGTATAGTAAATGTCGTGCTATCGATCATATCTGCATAATATGGTTAATAATATGAGTTAGATTGATAATAGTGAGTGTAATAAGTATAGTAATTGTCGTTCTGTCGATCATATAAACATAATATGGCTAATAATATGAGTTAGATTGATAATAATAAGAGTAATGAGTATAGTAATTGTAGTTCTATAGATCATATCTGCATAATATGGTTAATAATATGAGTTAGATTCATAATAATAAGAGTAATAAGTATAGTAATTGTCGTTCTATCGATCATATAAGCATAATGTGGCTAATAATATGAGTTAGATTGATAACAGTGAGTGTAATAAGTATAGTAATTGTCGTTGTATCGATCATATTAGCATAATATGGTTAATAATATGAATTAGATTGATAATAATAAGAGTAATAAGCATAGTATTTGTCGTTCTATCGATCATATAAGCATAATATGGCTAATAATATGAGTTAGATTGATAATAATAAGAGGAATAAGTATAGTAATAGTCGATCTATCTATCATATCTGCATAATATGGTTAATAATATGAGTTAGATTCATAATAATAAGAGTAATAAGTATAGTAATTGTCGTTGTATCGATCATATTAGCATAATATGGTTAATAATATGAATTAGATTGATAATAATAAGAGTAATAAGTATAGTATTTGTCGTTCTATCGATCATATAAGCATAATATGGCTAATAATATGAGTTAGATTGATAATAATAAGAGGAATAAGTATAGTAATTGTCGTTCTATCGATCATATCTGCATAATATGGTTAATAACATGAGTTAGATTGATAATACTGAGTGTAATAAGTATAGTAAATGTCGTTCTATCGATCATATAATCATAATATGCGTAATAATATGAGTTGGATTGATAATAATAAGAGTAATGAGTATAATAATTGTCGTTCTATCGATCATTTAAGCGTAATATGGCTAATAATATGAGTTAGATTGATGATAATAAGAGTAATAAGTATAGTAAATGTCGTACTATCGATCATATCTGCATAATATGTTTAATAATATGAGTTAGATTGATAATAGTGAGTGTAATAAGTATAGTTATTGTCGTTCTGTCGATCATATAAGCATAATATGGCTAATAATATGAGTTAGATTGATAATAATAAGAGGAATAAGTATAGTAATTGTCGTTCTATCGATCATATCTGCATAATATGGTTAATAACATGAGTTAGATTGATAATACTGAGTGTAATAAGTATAGTAAATGTCGTTCTATCGATCATATAATCATAATATGGGTAATAATATGAGTTGGATTGATAATAATAAGAGTAATGAGTATAATAATTGTCGTTCTATCGATCATTTAAGCGTAATATGGCTAATAATATGATTTAGATTGATGATAATAAGAGTAATAAGTATAGTAAATGTCGTGCTATCGATCATATCTGCATAATATGGTTAATAATATGAGTTAGATTGATAATAGTGAGTGTAATAAGTATAGTAATTGTCGTTCTGTCGATCATATAAACATAATATGGCTAATAATATGAGTTAGATTGATAATAATAAGAGTAATGTGTATAGTAATTGTCGTTCTATCGATCATATCTGCATAATATGGTTAATAATATGAGTTAGATTGATAATAGTAAGAGTAATGTGTATAGTAAATGTCGTGCTATCGATCATATCTGCACAATATGGTTAATAATATGAGTTAGATTGATAACAGTGAGTGTAATAAGTATAGTAATTGTCGTTCTATCGATCATATTAGCATAATATGGTTAATAATATGAATTAGATTGATAATAATAGGAGTAATAAGTATAGTATTTGTCGTTCTATCGATCATATAAGCATAATATGGCTAATAATATGAGTTAGATTTATAATAATAAGAGTAATAAGTATAGTAATTGTCGTTCTATCGATCATGTAAGCATAATATGGCTAATAATATGAGTTAGATTGATAATAATAAGAGTAATAAGTATAGTAATTGTCGTTCTATCGATCATATCTGCATAATATGGTTAATAACATGAGTTAGATTGATAATAGTAAGAGTAATGTGTATAGTAAATGTCGTGCTATCGATCATATCTGCATAATATCGTTAATAATATGAGTTAGATTGATAATAGTAAGAGTAATGTGTATAGTAAATGTCGTGCTATCGATCATATCTGCACAATATGGTTAATAATATGAGTTAGATTGATAACAGTGAGTGTAATAAGTATAGTAATTGTCGTTCTATCGATCATATTAGCATAATAAGGTTAATAATATGAATTAGATTGATAATAATAAGAGTAATAAGTATAGTATTTGTCGTTCTATCGATCATATAAGCATAATATGGTTAATAATATGAGTTAGATTGATAATAGTAAGAGTAGTGAGTATAGTAATTCTCGTTCTATCGATCATAGGAGCATAATATGGCTAATAATATGAGTTAGATTGATAATAATAAGAGTAATGAGTATAGTAATTGTAGTTCTATCGATCATATCTGCATAATATGGTTAATAATATGAGTTAGATTGATAATACTAAGAGTAGTGAGTATAGTAATTGTAGTTCTATCGATCATTTAAGCATAATATGGCTAATAATATGAGTTGGATTGATAATAATAAAAGTAATAAGTATAGTAATTGTCGTTCTATCTATAATATAAGCATAATATGGCTAATAATATGAGTTAGATTGATAATACTAAGAGTAGTGAGTGTAGTAATTCTCGTTCTATCAATCATAGAAGCATAATATGGCTAATAATATGAGTTAGATTGATAATAATAAGAGTAATGAGTATAGTAATTGTCGTTCTATCGATCATATCTGCATAATATGGTTAATAATATGAGTTAGATTGATAATAGTAAGAGTAATGTGTATAGTAAATGTCGTGCTATCGATCATATCTGCACAATATGGTTAATAATATGAGTTAGATTGATAACAGTGAGTGTAATAAGTATAGTAATTGTCGTTCTATCGATCATATTAGCATAATATGGTTAATAATATGAATTAGATTGATAATAATAAGAGTAATAAGTATAGTATTTGTCGTTCTATCGATCATATAAGCATAATATGGCTAATAATATGAGTTAGATTTATAATAATAAGAGTAATAAGTATAGTAATTTTCGTTCTATCGATCATATAAGCATAATATGGCTAATAATATGAGTTAGATTGATAATAATAAGAGTAATAAGTATAGCAATTGTCGTTCTATCGATCATATCTGCATAATATGGTTAATAACATGAGTTAGATTGATAATAGTAAGAGTAATGTGTATAGTAAATGTCGTGCTATCGATCATATCTGCATAATATGGTTAATAATATGAGTTAGATTGATAATATTAAGAGTAATAGGTATAGCAAATGTCGTGCTATCGATCATATCTGCATAATATGGTTAATAACATGAGTTAGATTGATAATAGTAAGAGTAATGTGTATAGTAAATGTCGTGCTATCGATCATATCTGCATAATATGGTTAATAATATGAGTTAGATTGATAATATTAAGAGTAATAGGTATAGCAAATGTCGTGCTATCGATCATATCTGCATAATATGGTTAATAATATGAGTTAGATTGATAATAATAAGAGTAATAAGTATAGTAATTGTCGTTCTAACGATAATATAAGCATAATATGGTTAATAATATGAGTTAGATTGATAATACTCAGAGTCGTGAGTATAGTAATTCTCGTTCTATCGATCATATAAGCATAATATGGCTAATAATATGAGTTAGATTGATAATAATAAGAGTAATGAGTATAATAATTGTCGTTCTATCGATCATTTAAGCGTAATATGGCTAATAATATGAGTTAGATTGATGATAATAAGAGTAGTGAGTATAGTAATTCTCGTTCTATCGATCATAGGAGCATAATATGGCTAATAATATGAGTTAGATTGATAATAATAAGAGTAATGAGTATAGTAATTGTAGTTCTATCGATCATATCTGCATAATATGGTTAATAATATGAGTTAGATTGATAATACTAAGAGTAGTGAGTATAGTAATTGTAGTTCTATCGATCATTTAAGCATAATATGGCTAATAATATGAGTTGGATTGATAATAATAAAATTAATAAGTACAGTAATTGTCGTTCTATCGATAATATAAGCATAATATGGCTAATAATATGAGTTAGACTGATAATACTAAGAGTAGTGAGTGTAGTAATTCTCGTTCTATCAATCATAGAAGCATAATATGGCTAATAATATGAGGTAGATTGATAATAATAAGAGTAATGAGTATAGTAATTGTCGTTCTATCGATCATATCTGCATAATATGGTTAATAATATGAGTTAGATTGATAACAGTGAGTGTAATAAGTATAGTAATTGTCGTTCTATCGATCATATTAGCATAATAAGGTTAATAATATGAATTAGATTGATAATAATAAGAGTAATAAGTATAGTATTTGTCGTTCTATCGATCATATAAGCATAATATGGTTAATAATATGAGTTAGATTGATAATAGTAAGAGTAATGTGTATAGTAAATGTCGTGCTATCGATCATATCTGCATAATATGGTTAATAATATGAGCTAGATTGATAATAGTAAGAGTAATGTGTATAGTAAATGTCGTGCTATCGATCATATCTGCACAATATGGTTAATAATATGAGTTAGATTGATAACAGTGAGTGTAATAAGTATAGTAATTGTCGTTGTATCGATCATATTAGCATAATATGGTTAATAATATGAATTAGATTGATAATAATAAGAGTAATAAGTATAGTATTTGTCGTTCTATCGATCATATAAGCATAATATGGCTAATAATATGAATTAGATTGATAATAATAAGAGGAATAAGTATAGTAATAGTCGTTCTATCGATCATATCTGCATAATATGGTTAATAATACGAGTTAGATTGATAATAGTGAGTGTTATAAGTATAGTAATTGTCGTTCTGTCGATCATATAAGCATAATATGGCTAATAATATGAGTTGGATTGATAATAATAAAATTAATAAGTACAGTAATTGTCGTTCTATCGATAATATAAGCATAATATGGCTAATAATATGAGTTAGATTGATAATACTAAGAGTAGTGAGTGTAGTAATTCTCGTTCTATCAATCATAGAAGCATAATATGGCTAATAATATGAGTTAGATTGATAATAATAAGAGTAATGAGTATAGTAATTGTCGTTCTATCGATCATATCTGCATAATATGGTTAATAATATGAGTTAGATTGATAACAGTGAGTGTAATAAGTATAGTAATTGTCGTTCTATCGATCATATTAGCATAATAAGGTTAATAATATGAATTAGATTGATAATAATAAGAGTAATAAGTATAGTAATTGTCGTTCTATCGATCATATCTGCATAATATGGTTAATAATATGAGTTAGATTGATAACAGTGAGTGTAATAAGTATAGTAATTGTCGTTCTGTCGATCATATAAGCATAATATGGCCAATAATATGAGTTATATTGATAATAATAAGAGTAATAAGTATAGTAATTGTCGTTCTGTCGATCATATAAGCATAATATGGCTAATAACATGGGTTAGATTGATAATGATAAGAGTAAAAAGTATAGTAATTGTCGTTCTATCGATCATATCTGCATAATATGGTTAATAATATGAGTTAGATTGATAATAGTGAGTGTAATAAGTAAAGTAGTTGTCGTTCTGTCTATCATATAAGCATAATATGGCTAATAATATGAGTTATATTGATAATAATAAGAGTAATAAGTATAGTAATTGTCGTTCTATCGATCATATAAGCATAATATGGTTAATAATATGAGTTAGATTGATAATAGTGAGTGTAATAAGTATAGTGGTTGTCGTTCTGTCGATCATATAAGCATAATATGGCTAATAATACGAGTTAGATTGGTAATAATAAGAGTAAAAAGTATAGTAATTGTCGCTCTATCGATCATATAAGCATAATATGGCTAATAATATGGGTTGGATTGATAATAATAAGACTAATAAGTATAGTAATTGTCATTCTATCGATCATATAAGCATAATATGGCTAATAATATGAGTTAGATTGATAATAGTGAGTGTAATAAGTATAGTAATTGTCGTTCTGTCGATCATATAAGCATAATATGGCTAATAATATGAGTTAGATTGATAATAGTGAGTGTAATAAGTATAGTAATTGTAGTTCTATTGCTCATATAAGCATAATATGGTTAATAATATGAGTTACATTGATAATAATAAGAGTAATAAGTATAATAATTATCGTTCTACCGATCATACAAGCATAATGTGGCTAATAATATGAGTTAGATTGGTAATAATAAGAGTAATAAGTACAGTAATCTTCGTTCAATCGATCATATAAGCATAATATGGCTAATAATATGAGATAGATTGATAATAGTAAGAGTAATAAGTATAGTAATTGTCGTTCTATCGATCATATCTGCACAATATGGTTAATAATATGAGTTAGATTGATAACAGTAAGAGAAATAGTATAGTAATTGTCGTCCTATCGATCAAATCCACATAATATGGCCAATAATATGAGTTAGATTGATAATAATAAGGGTAATAATTATAGTAATTGTCGTTCTATCGATCATATAAGCATAATATGGCTAATAATATGAGTTAGATTGATAATAGTAAGATTAATAAGTATAGTAATTGTCGTTCTATCGATAATATAAGCAAAATATGGCTAATAATATGAGTTAGTTTGATAATAATAAGAGTAATGAGTATAGTAATTGTCGTCCTATCGATCATATCCACATAATATGGCCAATAATATGAGTTAGATTGATAATAATAAGGGTAATAAGTATAGTAATTGTCGTTCTATCGAACATATAAGCATAATATGGCTAATAATATGAGTTAGATTGATAATAATAAGAGTAATATGTATAGTAATTGTCGTTCTATCGATCATATAAGCATAATATGGCTAATAATATGAGTTAGATTGATAATAATAAGAGTAACAAGTATAGTAATTGTCGTTCTATCGATAATATAAGCATAATATGGCTAATAATATGAGTTAGATTGATAATAATAAGAGTAACAAGTATAGTAATTGTCGTTCAATCGATCATATAAGCCTAATAGGGCTAATAATATGAGTTATATTGGTAATAATAAGAGTAATAAGTACAGTAATCTTCGTTCAATCGATCATATAAGCATAATATGGCTAATAATAAGAGATAGATTGATAATAGTAAGAGTAACAAATATAGTAATTGTCGTTCAATCGATCATATAAGCATAATATGGCTAATAATATGAGTTAGATTGGTAATAATAATAGTAATAGGTGCAGTAATCCTCGTTCAATCGATCATATAAGCATAATATGGCTAATAATATGAGTTAGATTGATAATAATAACAGTAATAAGTATAGTAATTGTCGTTCAATCGATCATATAAGCATAATATGGCTAGTAATATGAGTTAGATTGATAATAATAAGAGTAATACGTATAGTAATTGTCGTTCTATCGATCATATAAGCATAATATGGCTAATAATATGAATTAGATTGATAATAATAAGAGTAACGAGTATAGTAATTGTCGCTCTATCGATCATATAAGCATAATATGGCTAATAATATGAGTTAGATTGATAATAATAACAGTAATAAGTCTAGTAATTGTCGTTCAATCGATCATATCTGCATTATATGGTTAATAATATGAGTTATATTGAAAATAATAAGAGTAATGGGTATAGTAATTGTCGTCCTATCGATCATATCCACATAACATGGCCAATAATATGAGTTAGATTGATAATAATAAGGGTAACAAGTATAGTAATTGTCGCTCTATCGATCATATAAGCATAATATGGATAATAATATGAGTTAGATTGATAATAGTAAGAGTAATAAGTATAGTAATTGTCGTTCTATCGATAACATAAGCAAAATATGGCTAATAATATGAGTTAGATTGATAATAGTAAGAGTAATAAGTATAGTAATTGTGGTTCTATCGATCATGTCTGCATAATATGGTTAATAATATGAGTTAGATTGATAATAATAAGAGTAATGAGTATAGTAATTGTCGTCCTATCGATCATATCCACATAATATGGCCAATAATATGAGTTAGATTGATAATAATGAGAGAAACAGGTATAGTAATTGTCGTTCTATTGATAATATAAGCATAATATGGTTAATAATATGAGTTAGATTGATAATAAGAAGAGTAATGAGCATAGTAATTGTCGTCCTATCGATCATATCCATATAATATGGCCAATAATATAAGTTAGATTGATAATAATAAGAGTAATATGTATAGTAATTGTCGTTCTATCGATCATATAAGCATAACATGGCTAATAATATGAGTTAGATTAATAATAATAAGAGTAACAAGTATAGTAATTGTCGTTCTATCGATCATATAAGCATAATATGGTTAATAATATGAGTTAGATTGATAATAATAAGAGTAACAAGTATAGTAATTGTCGTTCTATCGATAATATAAGCATAATATGGCTAATAATATGAGTTAGATTGATAATAATAAGAGTAACAAGTATAGTAATTGTCGTTCAATCGATCATATAAGCATAATATGGCTAATAATATGAGTTATATTAATAATAATAAGCGTAATAAGTATAGTAATTGTCGTTCTATCGATCATATAAGCATAATATGGCTAATAATATGAGTTAGATTGATAATAATAACAGTAATGAGTATAGTAATTGTCGTTCTATCGATAATATAAGCAAAATATGGCTAATAATATGAGTTAGATTGATAATAATAAGAGCAATGAGTATAGTAATTGTCGTCCTATCGATCATATCCACATAATATGGCCAATAATATGAGTTATATTGGTAATAATAAGAGTAATAAGTACAGTAATCTTCGTTCAATCGATCATATAAGCATAATATGGCTAATAATATGAGATAGATTGATAATAGTAAGAGTAATATGTATAGTAATTGTCGTTCTATCGATCATATCTGCACAATATGGTTAATAATATGAGTTAGATTGATAATAGTAAGAGAAATAGTATAGTAATTGTCGTCCTATCGATCAAATCCACATAATATGGCCAATAATATGAGTTAGATTGATAATAATAAGGGTAATAATTATAGTAATTGTCGTTCTATCGATCATATAAGCATAATATGGCTAATAATATGAGTTAGATTGATAATAGTAAGATTAATAAGTATAGTAATTGTCCGTTCTATCGATAATATAAGCAAAATATGGCTAATAATATGAGTTAGATTGATAATAATAAGAGTAATGAGTATAGTAATTGTCGTCCTATCGATCATATCCACATAATATGGCCAATAATATGAGTCAGATTGATAATAATAAGGGTAATAAGTATAGTAATTGTCGTTCTATCGATCATATAAGCATAATATGGCTATTAATATGAGTTAGATTGATAATAATAAGAGTAGTGAGTATAGTAATTGTCGTCCTATCGATCATATAAGCATGATATGGCTAATAATATGAGTCAGTTTGATAATAATAAGAGTAATAAGTATAGTAATTGTCGTTCTGTCGATCATATAAGCATAATATGGCTAATAACATGGGTTAGATTGATAATGATAAGAGTAAAAAGTATAGTAATTGTCGTTCTATCTATCATATCTGCATAATATGGTTAATAATATGAGTTAGATTGATAATAGTGAGTGTAATAAGTATAGTAGTTGTCGTTCTGTCGATCATATAAGCATAATATGGCTAATAATATGAGTTATATTGATAATAATAAGAGTAATAAGTATAGTAATTGTCGTTCTATCGATCATATAAGCATAATATGGTTAATAATATGACTTAGATTGATAATAGTGAGTGTAATAAGTATAGTAGTTGTCGTTCTGTCGATCATATAAGCATAATATGGCTAATAATATGAGTTATATTGATAATAATAAGAGTAATAAGTATAGTAATTGTCGTTCTATCGATCATATAAGCATAATATGGCTAATAATATGAGTTAGATTGATAATAATAACAGTAATGAGTATAGTAATTGTCGTCCTATCGATCATATAAGCATAATATGGCTAATAATATGAGTTAGATTGATAATAATAAGAGTAATGAGTACAGTAATTGTCGTTCTATCGATCATATAAGCATAATATGGCTAATAATATGAGTTAGATTGATAATAGTGAGTGTAATAAGTATAGTAATTGTAGTTCTATTGCTCATATAAGCATAATATGGTTAATAATATGAGTTAGATTGATAATAGTAAGAGTAATGAGTATAGTAATTGTCGTCCTATCGATCAAATCCACATAATATGGCCAATAATATGAGTTAGATTGATAATAATAAGGGTAATAAGTATAGTAATTGTCGTTCTATCGATCATATAAGCATAATATGGCTAATAATATGAGTTAGATTGATAATAGTAAGAGTAATAAGTATAGTAATTGTCGTTCTATCGATAATATAAGCAAAATATGGCTAATAATATGAGTTAGATTGATAATAATAAGAGTAATGAGTATAGTAATTGTCGTCCTATCGATCATATCCACATAATATGGCCAATAATATGAGTTAGATTGATAATAATAAGGGTAATAAGTATAGTAATTGTCGTTCTATCGATCATATAAGCATAATATGGCTAATAATATGAGTTAGATTGATAATAATAAGAGTAATATGTATAGTAATTGTCGTTCTATCGATCATATAAGCATAATATGGCTAATAATATGAGTTAGATTGATAATAATAAGAGTAACAAGTATAGTAATTGTCGTTCTATCGATAATATAAGCATAATATGGCTAATAATATGAGTTAGATTGATAATAATAAGAGTAACAAGTATAGTAATTGTCGTTCAATCGATCATATAAGCATAATATGGCTAATAATATGAGTTAGATTGGTAATAATAAGAGTAATAAGTACAGTAATCTTCGTTCAATCGATCATATAAGCATAATATGGCTAATAATATGAGTTAGATTGATAATAGTAAGAGGAATAAGTGTAGTAATTGTCATTCTATCGATCATATAAGCATAATCCGGCTAATAATATGAGTTAGATTGATAATAATAACAGTAATAAGTATAGTAATTGTCGTTCTATCGATCATATAAGCATAATATGGCTAATAATATGAGTTAGATTGATAATAGTAAGAGTAATAAGTATAGTAATTGTCGTTCTATCGATAATATAAGCAAAATATGGCTAATAATATGAGTTAGATTGATAATAATAAGAGTAATGAGTATAGTAATTGTCGTCCTATCGATCATATCCACATAATATGGCCAATAATATGAGTTAGATTGATAATAATAAGGGTAATAAGTATAGTAATTGTCGTTCTATCGATCATATAAGCATAATATGGCTAATAATATGAGTTAGATTGATAATAATAAGAGTAATATGTATAGTAATTGTCGTTCTATCGATCATATAAGCATAATATGGCTAATAATATGAGTTAGATTGACAATAATAAGAGTAACAAGTATAGTAATTGTCGTTCTATCGATAATATAAGCATAATATGGCTAATAATATGAGTTAGATTGATAATAATAAGAGTAACAAGTATAGTAATTGTCGTTCAATCGATCATATAAGCATAATATGCCTAATAATATGAGTTAGATTGGTAATAATAAGAGTAATAAGTATAGTAATTGTCGTTCTTTCGATCCTATAAGCATAATATGGCTAATAGTATGAGTTAAAGTGATAACAATAAGAGTAACAAGTATAGTAACTGTCGTTCAATCGATCATATAAGCATAATATGGCTAATAATATGAGTTAGATTGATAATAATAACAGTAATAAGTCTAGTAATTGTCGTTCAATCGATCATATCTGCATTATATGGTTAATAATATGAGTTAGATTGATAATAATAAGAGTAATGAGTATAGTAATTGTCGTCCTATCGATCATATCCACATAATATGGCCAATAATATGAGTTAGATTGATAATAATAAGGGTAATAAGTATAGTAATTGTCGTTCTATCGATCATATAAGCATAACATGGCTAATAATATGAGTTAGATTGATAATAATGAGAGTAATGTGTATAGTAATTGTTGTTCTATCGATCATATAAGCATAATATGGCTAATAATATGAGTTAGATTGATAATAGTGAGTGTAATAAGTATAGTAATTGTAGTTCTATTGCTCATATAAGCATAATATGGTTAATAATATGAGTTACATTGATAATAATAAGAGTAATAAGTATAATAATTATCGTTCTACCGATCATACAAGCATAATGTGGCTAATAATATGAGATAGATTGATAATAATAAGAGTAATAAGTAGAATAATTATCGTTCTAACGATCATATAAGCATAATATGGCAAATAATATGTGTTAGATTGATAATAGTGAGTGTAATAAGTATAGTAATTGTCGTTCTGTCGATCATATAAGCATAATATGGCTAATAATATGAGTTAGATTTATAATAGTGAGTGTAATAAGTATAGTAATTGTAGTTCTATTGCTCATATAAGCATAATATGGCTAATAATATGAGATAGATTGATAATAGTAAGAGTAATAAGTATAGTAATTGTCGTTCTATCGATCATATCTGCACAATATGGTTAATAATATGAGTTAGATTGATAATAGTAAGAGTAATGAGTATAGTAATTGTCGTCCTATCGATCAAATCCACATAATATGGCCAATAATATGAGTTAGATTGATAATAATAAGGGTAATAAGTATAGTAATTGTCGTTCTATCGATCATATAAGCATAATATGGCTAATAATATGAGTTAGATTGATAATAGTAAGAGTAATAAGTATAGTAATTGTCGTTCTATCGATAATATAAGCAAAATATGGCTAATAATATGAGTTAGATTGATAATAATAAGAGTAATGAGTATAGTAATTGTCGTCCTATCGATCATATCCACATAATATGGCCAATAATATGAGTCAGATTGATAATAATAAGGGTAATAAGTATAGTAATTGTCGTTCTATCGATCATATAAGCATAATATGGCTATTAATATGAGTTAGATTGATAATAATAAGAGTAGTGAGTATAGTAATTGTCGTCCTATCGATCATATAAGCATGATATGGCTAATAATATGAGTCAGTTTGATAATAATAAGAGTAATAAGTATAGTAATTGTCGTTCTGTCGATCATATAAGCATAATATGGCTAATAACATGGGTTAGATTGATAATGATAAGAGTAAAAAGTATAGTAATTGTCGTTCTATCTATCATATCTGCATAATATGGTTAATAATATGAGTTAGATTGATAATAGTGAGTGTAATAAGTATAGTAGTTGTCGTTCTGTCGATCATATAAGCATAATATGGCTAATAATATGAGTTATATTGATAATAATAAGAGTAATATGTATAGTAATTGTCGTTCTATCGATCATATAAGCATAATATGGTTAATAATATGACTTAGATTGATAATAGTGAGTGTAATAAGTATAGTAGTTGTCGTTCTGTCGATCATATAAGCATAATATGGCTAATAATATGAGTTATATTGATAATAATAAGAGTAATAAGTATAGTAATTGTCGTTCTATCGATCATATAAGCATAATATGGCTAATAATATGAGTTAGATTGATAATAATAACAGTAATGAGTATAGTAATTGTCGTCCTATCGATCATATAAGCATAATATGGCTAATAATATGAGTTAGATTGATAATAATAAGAGTAATGAGTACAGTAATTGTCGTTCTATCGATCATATAAGCATAATATGGCTAATAATATGAGTTAGATTGATAATAGTGAGTGTAATAAGTATAGTAATTGTAGTTCTATTGCTCATATAAGCATAATATGGTTAATAATATGAGTTAGATTGATAATAGTAAGAGTAATGAGTATAGTAATTGTCGTCCTATCGATCAAATCCACATAATATGGCCAATAATATGAGTTAGATTGATAATAATAAGGGTAATAAGTATAGTAATTGTCGTTCTATCGATCATATAAGCATAATATGGCTAATAATATGAGTTAGATTGATAATAGTAAGAGTAATAAGTATAGTAATTGTCGTTCTATCGATAATATAAGCAAAATATGGCTAATAATATGAGTTAGATTGATAATAATAAGAGTAATGAGTATAGTAATTGTCGTCCTATCGATCATATCCACATAATATGGCCAATAATATGAGTTAGATTGATAATAATAAGGGTAATAAGTATAGTAATTGTCGTTCTATCGATCATATAAGCATAATATGGCTAATAATATGAGTTAGATTGATAATAATAAGAGTAATATGTATAGTAATTGTCGTTCTATCGATCATATAAGCATAATATGGCTAATAATATGAGTTAGATTGATAATAATAAGAGTAACAAGTATAGTAATTGTCGTTCTATCGATAATATAAGCATAATATGGCTAATAATATGAGTTAGATTGATAATAATAAGAGTAACAAGTATAGTAATTGTCGTTCAATCGATCATATAAGCATAATATGGCTAATAATATGAGTTAGATTGGTAATAATAAGAGTAATAAGTACAGTAATCTTCGTTCAATCGATCATATAAGCATAATATGGCTAATAATATGAGTTAGATTGATAATAGTAAGAGGAATAAGTGTAGTAATTGTCATTCTATCGATCATATAAGCATAATCCGGCTAATAATATGAGTTAGATTGATAATAATAACAGTAATAAGTATAGTAATTGTCGTTCTATCGATCATATAAGCATAATATGGCTAATAATATGAGTTAGATTGATAATAGTAAGAGTAATAAGTATAGTAATTGTCGTTCTATCGATAATATAAGCAAAATATGGCTAATAATATGAGTTAGATTGATAATAATAAGAGTAATGAGTATAGTAATTGTCGTCCTATCGATCATATCCACATAATATGGCCAATAATATGAGTTAGATTGATAATAATAAGGGTAATAAGTATAGTAATTGTCGTTCTATCGATCATATAAGCATAATATGGCTAATAATATGAGTTAGATTGATAATTAGAGTAATATGTATAGTAATTGTCGTTCTATCGATCATATAAGCATAATATGGCTAATAATATGAGTTAGATTGATAATAGTGAGTGTAATAAGTATAGTAATTGTAGTTCTATTGCTCATATAAGCATAATATGGTTAATAATATGAGTTAGATTGATAATAGTAAGAGTAATGAGTATAGTAATTGTCGTCCTATCGATCAAATCCACACAATATGGCCAATAATATGAGTTAGATTGATAATAATAAGGGTAATAAGTATAGTAATTGTCGTTCTATCGATCATATAAGCATAATATGGCTAATAATATGAGTTAGATTGATAATAGTCAGAGTAATAAGTATAGTAATTGTCGTTCTATCGATAATATAAGCAAAATATGGCTAATAATATGAGTTAGATTGATAATAATAAGAGTAATGAGTATAGTAATTGTCGTCCTATCGATCATATCCACATAATATGGCCAATAATATGAGTTAGATTGATAATAATAAGGGTAATAAGTATAGTAATTGTCGTTCTATCGATCATATAAGCATAATATGGCTAATAATATGAGTTAGATTGATAATAATAAGAGTAATATGTATAGTAATTGTCGTTCTATCGATCATATAAGCATAATATGGCTAATAATATGAGTTAGATTGACAATAATAAGAGTAACAAGTATAGTAATTGTCGTTCTATCGATAATATAAGCATAATATGGCTAATAATATGAGTTAGATTGATAATAATAAGAGTAACAAGTATAGTAATTGTCGTTCAATCGATCATATAAGCATAATATGCCTAATAATATGAGTTAGATTGGTAATAATAAGAGTAATAAGTATAGTAATTGTCGTTCTTTCGATCCTATAAGCATAATATGGCTAATAGTATGAGTTAAAGTGATAACAATAAGAGTAACAAGTATAGTAACTGTCGTTCAATCGATCATATAAGCATAATATGGCTAATAATATGAGTTAGATTGATAATAATAACAGTAATAAGTCTAGTAATTGTCGTTCAATCGATCATATCTGCATTATATGGTTAATAATATGAGTTAGATTGATAATAATAAGAGTAATGAGTATAGTAATTGTCGTCCTATCGATCATATCCACATAATATGGCCAATAATATGAGTTAGATTGATAATAATAAGGGTAATAAGTATAGTAATTGTCGTTCTATCGATCATATAAGCATAATATGGCTAATAATATGAGTTAGATTGATAATAATAAGAGTAATATGTATAGTAATTGTCGTTCTATCGATCATATAAGCATAACATGGCTAATAATATGAGTTAGATTGATAATAATGAGAGTAATGTGTATAGTAATTGTTGTTCTATCGATCATATAAGCATAATATGGCTAATAATATGAGTTAGATTGATAATAATAAGAGTAACAAGTATAGTAATTGTCGTTCTATCGATAATATAAGCATAATATGGCTAATAATATGAGTTAGATTGATAATAATAAGAGTAACAAGTATAGTAATTGTCGTTCAATCGATCATATAAGCATAATATGCCTAATAATATGAGTTAGATTGGTAATAATAAGAGTAATATGTATAGTAATTGTCGTTCTATCGATCATATAAGCATAATATGGCTAATAATATGAGTTAGATTGATAATAGTGAGTGTAATAAGTATAGTAATTGTAGTTCTATTGCTCATATAAGCATAATATGGTTAATAATATGAGTTAGATTGATAATAGTAAGAGTAATGAGTATAGTAATTGTCGTCCTATCGATCAAATCCACACAATATGGCCAATAATATGAGTTAGATTGATAATAATAAGGGTAATAAGTATAGTAATTGTCGTTCTATCGATCATATAAGCATAATATGGCTAATAATATGAGTTAGATTGATAATAGTCAGAGTAATAAGTATAGTAATTGTCGTTCTATCGATAATATAAGCAAAATATGGCTAATAATATGAGTTAGATTGATAATAATAAGAGTAATGAGTATAGTAATTGTCGTCCTATCGATCATATCCACATAATATGGCCAATAATATGAGTTAGATTGATAATAATAAGGGTAATAAGTATAGTAATTGTCGTTCTATCGATCATATAAGCATAATATGGCTAATAATATGAGTTAGATTGATAATAATAAGAGTAATATGTATAGTAATTGTCGTTCTATCGATCATATAAGCATAATATGGCTAATAATATGAGTTAGATTGACAATAATAAGAGTAACAAGTATAGTAATTGTCGTTCTATCGATAATATAAGCATAATATGGCTAATAATATGAGTTAGATTGATAATAATAAGAGTAACAAGTATAGTAATTGTCGTTCAATCGATCATATAAGCATAATATGCCTAATAATATGAGTTAGATTGGTAATAATAAGAGTAATAAGTATAGTAATTGTCGTTCTTTCGATCCTATAAGCATAATATGGCTAATAGTATGAGTTAAAGTGATAACAATAAGAGTAACAAGTATAGTAACTGTCGTTCAATCGATCATATAAGCATAATATGGCTAATAATATGAGTTAGATTGATAATAATAACAGTAATAAGTCTAGTAATTGTCGTTCAATCGATCATATCTGCATTATATGGTTAATAATATGAGTTAGATTGATAATAATAAGAGTAATGAGTATAGTAATTGTCGTCCTATCGATCATATCCACATAATATGGCCAATAATATGAGTTAGATTGATAATAATAAGGGTAATAAGTATAGTAATTGTCGTTCTATCGATCATATAAGCATAATATGGCTAATAATATGAGTTAGATTGATAATAATAAGAGTAATATGTATAGTAATTGTCGTTCTATCGATCATATAAGCATAACATGGCTAATAATATGAGTTAGATTGATAATAATGAGAGTAATGTGTATAGTAATTGTTGTTCTATCGATCATATAAGCATAATATGGCTAATAATATGAGTTAGATTGATAATAATAAGAGTAATAAGTATAGTAATTGTCGTCCTATCGATCACATAAGCATAATATGGCTAATAATATGAGTTATATTGATAATAATAAGAGTAGTGAGTATAGTAATTGTCGTTCTATAGATCATATAAGCATAACATGGCTAATAATATGAGTTAGATTGATAATAATAAGAGTAAAATGTATAGTAATTGTCTTTCTATCGATCATATAAGCATAATATGGCTAATATTATGAGTTAGATTGATAATAATAAGAGTAATAAGTATAGTAATTGTCGGTCTATCGATCATATCTGCATAATATAGTTAATAATATGAGTTAGATTGATAACAGTGAGTGTAATAAGTATAGTAATTGTCGTTCTGTCGATCATATAAGCATAATATGGCTAATAATATGAGTTATATTGATAATAATAAGAGTAATATGTATAGTAATTGTCGTTCAATCGCTCATATAAGCATAATATGGCTAATAATATGAGTTAGATTGATAATAATAAGAGTAACAAGTATAGTAATTGTCGTTCAATCGATCATATAAGCATAATATGGCTAATAATATGAGTTAGATTGGTAATAATAAGAGTAATAAGTACAGTAATCTTCGTTCAATCAATCATATAAGCATAATATGGCTAATAATATGAGTTAGATTGATAATAGTAAGAGGAATAAGTATAGTAATTGTCGTTCTATCGATCATATAAGCATAATCCGGCTAATAATATGAGTTAGATTGATAATAATAACAGTAATAAGTATAGTAATTGTCGTTCAATCGATCATATAAGCATAATATGGCTAATAATATGAGTTAGATTGATAATAGTAAGAGTAATAAGTATAGTAATTGCCGTTCTATCGATCATATCTGCACACTATGGTTAATAATATGAGTTAGATTGATAATAGTAAGAGTAATGAGTATAGTAATTGTCGTCCTATCGATCAAATCCACATAATATGGCCAATAATATGAGTTAGATTGATAATAATAAGGGTAATAAGTATAGTAATTGTCGTTCTATCGATCATATAAGCATAATATGGCTAATAATATGAGTTAGATTGATAATAGTAAGAGTAATAAGTATAGTAATTGTCGTTCTATCGATAATATAAGCAAAATATGGCTAATAATATGAGTTAGATTGATAAGAATAAGAGTAATGAGTATAGTAATTGTCGTCCTATCGATCATATCCACATAATATGGCCAATAATATGAGTTAGATTGATAATAATAAGGGTAATAAGTATAGTAATTGTCGTTCTATCGATCATATAAGCATAATATGGCTAATAATATGAGTTAGATTGATAATAATAAGAGTAATATGTATAGTAATTGTCGTTCTATCGATCATATAAGCATAATATGGCTAATAATGTGAGTTAGATTGATAATAATAAGAGTAACGAGTATAGTAATTGTCGCTCTATCGATCATATAAGCATAATATGGCTAATAATATGAGTTAGATTGATAATAATAACAGTAATAAGTCTAGTAATTGTCGTTCAATCGATCATATCTGCATTATATGGTTAATAATATGAGTTAGATTGAAAATAATAAGAGTAATGGGTATAGTAATTGTCGTCCTATCGATCATATCCACATAACATGGCCAATAATATGAGTTAAATTGATAATAATAAGGGTAATAAGTATAGTAATTGTCGCTCTATCGATCATATAAGCATAATATGGCTTATAATATGAGTTAGATTGATAATAGTAAGAGTAATAAGTATAGTAATTGCCGTTCTATCGATAATATAAACAAAATATGGCTAATAATATGAGATAGATTGATAATAGTAAGAGTAATAAGTATAGTAATTGTCGTTCTATCGATCATGTCTGCATAATATGGTTAATAATATGAGTCAGATTGATAACAGTGAGTGTAATAAGTATAGTAATTGTCGTTCTGTCGATCATATAAGCATAATATGGCTAATAATATGAGTTATATTGATAATAATAAGAGTAAAAAGTATAGTAATTGTCGCTCTATCGATCATATAAGCATAATATGGCTAATAATATGGGTTGGATTGATAATAATAGGACTAATAAGTATAGTAATTGTCGTTCTATCGATCATATAAGCATAATATGGCTAATAATATGAGTTAGATTGATAATAGTGAGTGTAATAAGTATAGTAATTGTCGTTCTATCGATCATATAAGCATAATATGGCTAATAATATGAGTTAGATTGATAATAGTGAGTGTAATAAGTATAGTAATTATAGTTCTATTGCTCATATAAGCATAATATGGTTAATAATATGAGTTACATTGATAATAATAAGAGTAATAAGTACAGTAATTATCGTTCTACCGATCATACAAGCATAATGTGGCTAATAATATGAGATAGATTGATAATAATAAGAGTAATAAGTAGAGTAATTATCGTTCTACCGATCATATAAGCATAATATGGCTAATAATATGAGTTAGATTGATAATAGTGAGTGTAATAAGTATAGTAATTGTCGTTCTGTCGATCATATAAGCATAATATGGCTAATAATATGAGTTAGATTTATAATAGTGAGTGTAATAAGTATAGTAATTGTAGTTCTATTGCTCATATAAGCATAATATGGCTAATAATATGAGATAGATTGATAATAGTAAGAGTAATAAGTATAGTAATTGTCGTTCTATCGATCATATCTGCACAATATGGTTAATAATATGAGTTAGATTGATAATAGTAAGAGTAATGAGTATAGTAATTGTCGTCCTATCGATCAAATCCACATAATATGGCCAATAATATGAGTTAGATTGATAATAATAAGGGTAATAAGTATAGTAATTGTCGTTCTATCGATCATATAAGCATAATATGGCTAATAATATGAGTTAGATTGATAATAGTAAGAGTAATAAGTATAGTAATTGTCGTTCTATCGATAATATAAGCAAAATATGGCTAATAATATGAGTTAGATTGATAATAATAAGAGTAATGAGTACAGTAATTGTCGTCCTATCGATCATATCCACATAATATGGCCAATAATATGAGTCAGATTGATAATAATAAGGGTAATAAGTATAGTAATTGTCGTTCTATCGATCATATAAGCATAATATGGCTAATAATATGAGTTAGATTGATAATAATAAGAGTAATATGTATAGTTATTGTCGTTCTATCGATCATATAAGCATAATATGGCTAATAATATGAGTTAGATTGATAATAATAAGAGTAACAAGTATAGTAATTGTCGTTCAATCGATCATATTAGCCTAATATGGCTAATAATATGAGTTAGATTGGTAATAATAAGAGTAATAAGTACAGTAATCTTCGTTCAATCGATCATATAAGCATAATCCGGCTAATAATATGAGTTAGATTGATAATAATAAGAGTAATGAGTATAGTAATTGTCGTCCTATCGATCATATCCACATAATATGGCCAATAATATGAGTTAGATTGATAATAATAAGGGTAATAAGTATAGTAATTGTCGTTCTATCGATCATACAAGCATAATATGGCTAATAATATGAGTTAGATTGATAATAATAAGAGTAATATGTATAGTAATTGTCGTTCTATCGATCATATAAGCATAACATGGCTAATAATATGAGTTAGATTGATAATAATAAGAGTAATATGTATAGTAATTGTCGTTCTATCGATCATATAAGCATAACATGGCTAATAATATGAGTTAGATTGATAATAATGAGAGTAATGTGTATAGTAATTGTTGTTCTATCGATCATATAAGCATAATATGGCTAATAATATGAGTTAGATTGATAATAATAAGAGTAATAAGTATAGTAATTGTCGTCCTATCGATCACATAAGCATAATATGGCTAATAATATGAGTTATATTGATAATAATAAGAGTAGTGAGTATAGTAATTGTCGTTCTATAGATCATATAAGCATAACATGGCTAATAATATGAGTTAGATTGATAATAATAAGAGTAAAATGTATAGTAATTGTCTTTCTATCGATCATATAAGCATAATATGGCTAATATTATGAGTTAGATTGATAATAATAAGAGTAATAAGTATAGTAATTGTCGGTCTATCGATCATATCTGCATAATATAGTTAATAATATGAGTTAGATTGATAACAGTGAGTGTAATAAGTATAGTAATTGTCGTTCTGTCGATCATATAAGCATAATATGGCTAATAATATGAGTTATATTGATAATAATAAGAGTAATATGTATAGTAATTGTCGTTCAATCGCTCATATGAGCATAATATGGCTAATAATATGAGTTAGATTGATAATAATAACAGTAATGAGTCTAGTAATTGTCGTCCTATCGATCATATAAGCATAATATGGCTAATAATATGAGTTAGATTGATAATAATAAGAGTAATGAGTACAGTAATTGTCGTTCTATCGATCATATAAGCATAATATGGCTAATAATATGAGTTAGATTGAAAATAGTGAGTGTAATAAGTATAGTAATTGTAGTTCTATTGCTCATATAAGCATAATATGGTTAATAATATGAGTTAGATTGATAATAGTAAGAGTAATGAGTATAGTAATTGTCGTCCTATCGATCAAATCCACATAATATGGCCAATAATATGAGTTAGATTGATAATAATAAGGGTAATAAGTATAGTAATTGTCGTTCTATCGATCATATAAGCATAATATGGCTAATAATATGAGTTAGATTGATAATAGTAAGAGTAATAAGTATAGTAATTGTCGTTCTATCGATAATATAAGCAAAATATGGCTAATAATATGAGTTAGATTGATAATAATAAGAGTAATGAGTATAGTAATTGTCGTCCTATCGATCATATCCACATAATATGGCCAGTAATATGAGTTAGATTGATAATAATAAGGGTAATAAGTATAGTAATTGTCGTTCTATCGATCATATAAGCATAATATGGCTAATAATATGAGTTAGATTGATAATAATAAGAGTAATATGTATAGTAATTGTCGTTCTATCGATCATATAAGCATAATATGGCTAATAATATGAGTTAGATTGATAATAATAAGAGTAACAAGTATAGTAATTGTCGTTCTATCGATAATATAAGCATAATATGGCTAATAATATGAGTTAGATTGATAATAATAAGAGTAACAAGTATAGTAATTGTCGTTCAATCGATCATATAAGCATAATATGGCTAATAATATGAGTTAGATTGGTAATAATAAGAGTAATAAGTACAGTAATCTTCGTTCAATCGATCATATAAGCATAATATGGCTAATAATATGAGTTAGATTGATAATAGTAAGAGGAATAAGTGTAGTAATTGTCATTCTATCGATCATATAAGCATAATCCGGCTAATAATATGAGTTAGATTGATAATAATAACAGTAATAAGTATAGTACTTGTCGTTCTACCGATCATATAAGCATAATATGGCTAATAATATGAGTTAGATTGATAATAGTAAGAGTAATAAGTATAGTAATTGTCGTTCTATCGATAATATAAGCAAAATATGGCTAATAATATGAGTTAGATTGATAATAATAAGAGTAATGAGTATAGTAATTGTCGTCCTATCGATCATATCCACATAATATGGCCAATAATATGAGTTAGATTGATAATAATAAGGGTAATAAGTATAGTAATTGTCGTTCTATCGATCATATAAGCATAATATGGCTAATAATATGAGTTAGATTGATAATAATAAGAGTAATATGTATAGTAATTGTCGTTCTATCGATCATATAAGCATAATATGGCTAATAATATGAGTTAGATTGATAATAGTGAGTGTAATAAGTATAGTAATTGTAGTTCTATTGCTCATATAAGCATAATATGGTTAATAATATGAGTTAGATTGATAATAGTAAGAGTAATGAGTATAGTAATTGTCGTCCTATCGATCAAATCCACACAATATGGCCAATAATATGAGTTAGATTGATAATAATAAGGGTAATAAGTATAGTAATTGTCGTTCTATCGATCATATAAGCATAATATGGCTAATAATATGAGTTAGATTGATAATAGTGAGAGTAATAAGTATAGTAATTGTCGTTCTATCGATAATATAAGCAAAATATGGCTAATAATATGAGTTAGATTGATAATAATAAGAGTAATGAGTATAGTAATTGTCGTCCTATCGATCATATCCACATAATATGGCCAATAATATGAGTTAGATTGATAATAATAAGGGTAATAAGTATAGTAATTGTCGTTCTATCGATCATATAAGCATAATATGGCTAATAATATGAGTTAGATTGATAATAATAAGAGTAATATGTATAGTAATTGTCGTTCTATCGATCATATAAGCATAATATGGCTAATAATATGAGTTAGATTGACAATAATAAGAGTAACAAGTATAGTAATTGTCGTTCTATCGATAATATAAGCATAATATGGCTAATAATATGAGTTAGATTGATAATAATAAGAGTAACAAGTATAGTAATTGTCGTTCAATCGATCATATAAGCATAATATGCCTAATAATATGAGTTAGATTGGTAATAATAAGAGTAATAAGTATAGTAATTGTCGTTCTTTCGATCCTATAAGCATAATATGGCTAATAGTATGAGTTAAAGTGATAACAATAAGAGTAACAAGTATAGTAACTGTCGTTCAATCGATCATATAAGCATAATATGGCTAATAATATGAGTTAGATTGATAATAATAACAGTAATAAGTCTAGTAATTGTCGTTCAATCGATCATATCTGCATTATATGGTTAATAATATGAGTTAGATTGATAATAATAAGAGTAATGAGTATAGTAATTGTCGTCCTATCGATCATATCCACATAATATGGCCAATAATATGAGTTAGATTGATAATAATAAGGGTAATAAGTATAGTAATTGTCGTTCTATCGATCATATAAGCATAATATGGCTAATAATATGAGTTAGATTGATAATAATAAGAGTAATATGTATAGTAATTGTCGTTCTATCGATCATATAAGCATAACATGGCTAATAATATGAGTTAGATTGATAATAATGAGAGTAATGTGTATAGTAATTGTTGTTCTATCGATCATATAAGCATAATATGGCTAATAATATGAGTTAGATTGATAATAATAAGAGTAATAAGTATAGTAATTGTCGTCCTATCGATCACATAAGCATAATATGGCTAATAATATGAGTTATATTGATAATAATAAGAGTAGTGAGTATAGTAATTGTTGTTCTATAGATCATATAAGCATAACATGGCTAATAATATGAGTTAGATTGATAATAATGAGAGTAAAATGTATAGTAATTGTCTTTCTATCGATCATATAAGCATAATATGGCTAATATTATGAGTTAGATTGATAATAATAAGAGTAATAAGTATAGTAATTGTCGGTCTATCGATCATATCTGCATAATATAGTTAATAATATGAGTTAGATTGATAACAGTGAGTGTAATAAGTATAGTAATTGTCGTTCTGTCGATCATATAAGCATAATATGGCTAATAATATGAGTTATATTGATAATAATAAGAGTAATATGTATAGTAATTGTCGTTCAATCGCTCATATAAGCATAATATGGCTAATAATATGAGTTAGATTGATAATAATAAGAGTAACAAGTATAGTAATTGTCGTTCAATCGATCATATAAGCATAATATGGCTAATAATATGAGTTAGATTGGTAATAATAAGAGTAATAAGTACAGTAATCTTCGTTCAATCAATCATATAAGCATAATATGGCTAATAATATGAGTTAGATTGATAATAGTAAGAGGAATAAGTATAGTAATTGTCGTTCTATCGATCATATAAGCATAATCCGGCTAATAATATGAGTTAGATTGATAATAATAACAGTAATAAGTATAGTAATTGTCGTTCAATCGATCATATAAGCATAATATGGCTAATAATATGAGTTAGATTGATAATAGTAAGAGTAATAAGTATAGTAATTGCCGTTCTATCGATCATATCTGCACACTATGGTTAATAATATGAGTTAGATTGATAATAGTAAGAGTAATGAGTATAGTAATTGTCGTCCTATCGATCAAATCCACATAATATGGCCAATAATATGAGTTAGATTGATAATAATAAGGGTAATAAGTATAGTAATTGTCGTTCTATCGATCATATAAGCATAATATGGCTAATAATATGAGTTAGATTGATAATAGTAAGAGTAATAAGTATAGTAATTGTCGTTCTATCGATAATATAAGCAAAATATGGCTAATAATATGAGTTAGATTGATAATAATAAGAGTAATGAGTATAGTAATTGTCGTCCTATCGATCATATCCACATAATATGGCCAATAATATGAGTTAGATTGATAATAATAAGGGTAATAAGTATAGTAATTGTCGTTCTATCGATCATATAAGCATAATATGGCTAATAATATGAGTTAGATTGATAATAATAAGAGTAATATGTATAGTAATTGTCGTTCTATCGATCATATAAGCATAATATGGCTAATAATGTGAGTTAGATTGATAATAATAAGAGTAACGAGTATAGTAATTGTCGCTCTATCGATCATATAAGCATAATATGGCTAGTAATATGAGTTAGATTGATAATAATAACAGTAATAAGTCTAGTAATTGTCGTTCAATCGATCATATCTGCATTATATGGTTAATAATATGAGTTAGATTGAAAATAATAAGAGTAATGGGTATAGTAATTGTCGTCCTATCGATCATATCCACATAACATGGCCAATAATATGAGTTAAATTGATAATAATAAGGGTAATAAGTATAGTAATTGTCGCTCTATCGATCATATAAGCATAATATGGCTTATAATATGAGTTAGATTGATAATAGTAAGAGTAATAAGTATAGTAATTGCCGTTCTATCGATAATATAAACAAAATATGGCTAATAATATGAGATAGATTGATAATAGTAAGAGTAATAAGTATAGTAATTGTCGTTCTATCGATCATGTCTGCATAATATGGTTAATAATATGAGTCAGATTGATAACAGTGAGTGTAATAAGTATAGTAATTGTCGTTCTGTCGATCATATAAGCATAATATGGCTAATAATATGAGTTATATTGATAATAATAAGAGTAAAAAGTATAGTAATTGTCGCTCTATCGATCATATAAGCATAATATGGCTAATAATATGGGTTGGATTGATAATAATAGGACTAATAAGTATAGTAATTGTCGTTCTATCGATCATATAAGCATAATATGGCTAATAATATGAGTTAGATTGATAACAGTGAGTGTAATAAGTATAGTAATTGTCGTTCTATCGATCATATAAGCATAATATGGCTAATAATATGAGTTAGATTGATAATAGTGAGTGTAATAAGTATAGTAATTATAGTTCTATTGCTCATATAAGCATAATATGGTTAATAATATGAGTTACATTGATAATAATAAGAGTAATAAGTACAGTAATTATCGTTCTACCGATCATACAAGCATAATGTGGCTAATAATATGAGATAGATTGATAATAATAAGAGTAATAAGTAGAGTAATTATCGTTCTACCGATCATATAAGCATAATATGGCTAATAATATGAGTTAGATTGATAATAGTGAGTGTAATAAGTATAGTAATTGTCGTTCTGTCGATCATATTTGCATAATATCGTTAATAATATGAGTTATATTGATAATAATAAGAGTAAAAAGTATAGTAATTGTCGCTCTATCGATCATATAAGCATAATATGGCTAATAATATGGGTTGGATTGATAATAATAAGACTAATAAGTATAGTAATTGTCGTTCTATCGATCATATAAGCATAATATGGCTAATAATATGAGTTAGATTGATAATAGTGAGTGTAATAAGTATAGTAATTGTCGTTCTATCGATCATATAAGCATAATATGGCTAATAATATGAGTTAGATTGATAATAGTGAGTGTAATAAGTATAGTAATTATAGTTCTATTGCTCATATAAGCATAATATGGTTAATAATATGAGTTACATTGATAATAATAAGAGTAATAAGTATAGTAATTATCGTTCTACCGATCATACAAGCATAATGTGGCTAATAATATGAGATAGATTGATAATAATAAGAGTAATAAGTAGAGTAATTATCGTTCTACCGATCATATAAGCATAATATGGCTAATAATATGAGTTAGATTGATAATAGTGAGTGTAATAAGTATAGTAATTGTCGTTCTGTCGATCATATAAGCATAATATGGCTAATAATATGAGTTAGATTGATAATAGTGAGTGTAATAAGTATAGTAATTGTAGTTCTATTGCTCATATAAGCATAATATGGTTAATAATATGAGTTAGATTGATAATAGTAAGAGTAATGAGTATAGTAATTGTCGTCCTATCGATCAAATCCACACAATATGGCCAATAATATGAGTTAGATTGATAATAATAAGGGTAATAAGTATAGTAATTGTCGTTCTATCGATCATATAAGCATAATATGGCTAATAATATGAGTTAGATTGATAATAGTAAGAGTAATAAGTATAGTAATTGTCGTTCTATCGATAATATAAGCAAAATATGGCTAATAATATGAGTTAGATTGATAATAATAAGAGTAATGAGTATAGTAATTGTCGTCCTATCGATCATATCCACATAATATGGCCAATAATATGAGTTAGATTGATAATAATAAGGGTAATAAGTATAGTAATTGTCGTTCTATCGATCATATAAGCATAATATGGCTAATAATATGAGTTAGATTGATAATAATAAGAGTAATATGTATAGTAATTGTCGTTCTATCGATCATATAAGCATAATATGGCTAATAATATGAGTTAGATTGATAATAATAAGAGTAACAAGTATAGTAATTGTCGTTCTATCGATAATATAAGCATAATATGGCTAATAATATGAGTTAGATTGATAATAATAAGAGTAATAAGTATAGTAATTGTCGTTCTTTCGATCCTATAAGCATAATATGGCTAATAGTATGAGTTAAAGTGATAACAATAAGAGTAACAAGTATAGTAACTGTCGTTCAATCGATCATATAAGCATAATATGGCTAATAATATGAGTTAGATTGATAATAATAACAGTAATAAGTCTAGTAATTGTCGTTCAATCGATCATATCTGCATTATATGGTTAATAATATGAGTTAGATTGATAATAATAAGAGTAATGAGTATAGTAATTGTCGTCCTATCGATCATATCCACATAATATGGCCAATAATATGAGTTAGATTGATAATAATAAGGGTAATAAGTATAGTAATTGTCGTTCTATCGATCATATAAGCATAATATGGCTAATAATATGAGTTAGATTGATAATAATAAGAGTAATATGTATAGTAATTGTCGTTCTATCGATCATATAAGCATAACATGGCTAATAATATGAGTTAGATTGATAATAATGAGAGTAATGTGTATAGTAATTGTTGTTCTATCGATCATATAAGCATAATATGGCTAATAATATGAGTTAGATTGATAATAATAAGAGTAATAAGTATAGTAATTGTCGTCCTATCGATCACATAAGCATAATATGGCTAATAATATGAGTTATATTGATAATAATAAGAGTAGTGAGTATAGTAATTGTCGTTCTATAGATCATATAAGCATAACATGGCTAATAATATGAGTTAGATTGATAATAATAAGAGTAAAATGTATAGTAATTGTCTTTCTATCGATCATATAAGCATAATATGGCTTATAATATGAGTTAGATTGATAATAGTAAGAGTAATAAGTATAGTAATTGCCGTTCTATCGATAATATAAACAAAATATGGCTAATAATATGAGTTAGATTGATAATAGTAAGAGTAATAAGTATAGTAATTGTCGTTCTATCGATCATGTCTGCATAATATGGTTAATAATATGAGTCAGATTGATAACAGTGAGTGTAATAAGTATAGTAATTGTCGTTCTGTCGATCATATAAGCATAATATGGCTAATAATATGAGTTATATTGATAATAATAAGAGTAAAAAGTATAGTAATTGTCGCTCTATCGATCATATAAGCATAATATGGCTAATAATATGGGTTGGATTGATAATAATAAGACTAATAAGTATAGTAATTGTCGTTCTATCGATCATATAAGCATAATATGGCTAATAATATGAGTTAGATTGATAATAGTGAGTGTAATAAGTATAGTAATTGTCGTTCTATCGATCATATAAGCATAATATGGCTAATAATATGAGTTAGATTGATAATAGTGAGTGTAATAAGTATAGTAATTATAGTTCTATTGCTCATATAAGCATAATATGGTTAATAATATGAGTTACATTGATAATAATAAGAGTAATAAGTACAGTAATTATCGTTCTACCGATCATACAAGCATAATGTGGCTAATAATATGAGATAGATTGATAATAATAAGAGTAATAAGTAGAGTAATTATCGTTCTACCGATCATATAAGCATAATATGGCTAATAATATGAGTTAGATTGATAATAGTGAGTGTAATAAGTATAGTAATTGTCGTTCTGTCGATCATATTTGCATAATATCGTTAATAATATGAGTTATATTGATAATAATAAGAGTAAAAAGTATAATAATTATCGTTCTACCGATCATACAAGCATAATGTGGCTAATAATATGAGATAGATTGATAATAATAAGAGTAATAAGTCGAATAATTATCGTTCTAACGATCATATAAGCATAATATGGCAAATAATATGTGTTAGATTGATAACAGTGAGTGTAATAAGTATAGTAATTGTCGTTCTGTCGATCATGTAAGCAAAATATGGTTAATAATTTGAGTTAGATTGATAATAATAAGAGTAATAAGTATAGTAATTGTCGTTCTATCGATCATATAAGCATAATATGGCTATTAATATGAGTTAGATTGATAATAATAAGAGTAGTGAGTATAGTAATTGTCGTCCTATCGATCATATAAGCATGATATGGCTAATAATATGAGTCAGTTTGATAATAATAAGAGTAATAAGTATAGTAATTGTCGTTCTATCGATCATATAGGCATAACATGGCTAATAATATGAGTTAGATTGATAATAATGAGAGTAATGTGTATAGTAATTGTTGTTCTATCGATCATATAAGCATAATATGGCTAATAATATGAGTTAGATTGATAATAATAAGAGTAATAAGTATAGTAATTGTCGTCCTATCGATCACATAAGCATAATATGGCTAATAATATGAGTTATATTGATAATAATAAGAGTAGTGAGTATAGTAATTGTCGTTCTATAGATCATATAAGCATAACATGGCTAATAATATGAGTTAGATTGATAATAATAAGAGTAAAATGTATAGTAATTGTCGTTCTATCGATCATATAAGCATAATATGGCTAATATTATGAGTTAGATTGATAATAATAAGAGTAATAAGTATAGTAATTGTCGTTCTATCGATCATATCTGCATAATATGGTTAATAATATGAGTTAGATTGATAACAGTGAGTGTAATAAGTATAGTAATTGTCGTTCTGTCGATCATATAAGCATAATATAGCCAATAATATGAGTTATATTGATAATAATAAGAGTAATAAGTATAGTAATTGTCGTTCTGTCGATCATATAAGCATAATATGGCTAATAACATGGGTTAGATTGATAATGATAAGAGTAAAAAGTATAGTAATTGTCGTTCTATCGATCATATCTGCATAATATGGTTAATAATATGAGTTAGATTGATAATAGTGAGTGTAATAAGTAAAGTAGTTGTCGTTCTGTCGATCATATAAGCATAATATGGCTAATAATATGAGTTATATTGATAATAATAAGGGTAATAAGTATAGTAATTGTCGTTCTATCGATCATATAAGCATAATATGGTTAATAATATGAGTTAGATTGATAATAGTGAGTGTAATAAGTATAGTGGTTGTCGTTCTGTCGATCATATAAGCATAATATGGCTAATAATACGAGTTAGATTGGTAATAATAAGAGTAAAAAGTATAGTAATTGTCGCTCTATCGATCATATAAGCATAATATGGCTAATAATATGGGTTGGATTGATAATAATAAGACTAATAAGTATAGTAATTGTCGTTCTATCGATCATATAAGCATAATATGGCTAATAATATGAGTTAGATTGATAATAGTGAGTGTAATAAGTATAGTAATTGTCGTTCTGTCGATCATATAAGCATAATATGGCTAATAATATGAGTTAGATTGATAATAGTGAGTTTAATAAGTATAGTAATTGTAGTTCTATTGCTCATATAAGCATAATATGGTTAATAATATGAGTTACATTGATAATAATAAGAGTAATAAGTATAATAATTATCGTTCTACCGATCATACAAGCATAATGTGGCTAATAATATGAGATAGATTGATAATAATAAGAGTAATAAGTCGAATAATTATCGTTCTAACGATCATATAAGCATAATATGGCAAATAATATGTGTTAGATTGATAACAGTGAGTGTAATAAGTATAGTAATTGTCGTTCTGTCGATCATGTAAGCAAAATATGGTTAATAATTTGAGTTAGATTGATAATAATAAGAGTAATAAGTATAGTAATTGTCGTTCTATCGATCATATAAGCATAATATGGCTATTAATATGAGTTAGATTGATAATAATAAGAGTAGTGAGTATAGTAATTGTCGTCCTATCGATCATATAAGCATGATATGGCTAATAATATGAGTCAGTTTGATAATAATAAGAGTAATAAGTATAGTAATTGTCGTTCTGTCGATCATATAAGCATAATATGGCTAATAACATGGGTTAGATTGATAATGATAAGAGTAAAAAGTATAGTAATTGTCGTTCTATCGATCATATCTGCATAATATGGTTAATAATATGAGTTAGATTGATAATAGTGAGTGTAATAAGTATAGTAGTTGTCGTTCTGTCGATCATATAAGCATAATATGGCTAATAATATGAGTTAGATTGATAATAATAAGAGTAATAAGTATAGTAATTGTCGTCCTATCGATCATATAATCATAATATGGCTAATAATATGAGTTAGATTGATAATAATAAGAGTAATAAGTATAGTAATTGTCGTTCTATCGATCATATAAGCATAATATGGCTAATAATATGAGTTAGATTAATAATAGTAAGAGTAATAAGTATAGTAGTTGTCGTCCTATCGATCATATAAGCATAATATGGCTAATAATATGAGTTAGATTAATAATAGTAAGAGTAATAAGTATAGTAATTATCGTTCTACAGATCATATAAGCATAATATGGCTAATAATATGAGTTAGATTGATAATAATAAGAGTAATAAGTATAGTAATTGTCGTCCTATCGATCACATCTGCATAATATGGTTAATAATATGAGTTGGATTGATAATAGTGAGTGTAATAAGTATAGTAATTGTGGTTCTATCGATCATATAAGCATAATATGGCTAATAATATGAGTTAGATTGATAATAATAAGAGTAATATGTATAGTAATTGTCGTTCTATCGATCGTATTTGCATAATATGGTTAATAATATGAGTTAGATTGATAACGGTGAGTGTAATAAGTATAGTGATTGTCGTTCTATCGATCATGTAAGCATAATGTGGCTAATAATATGAGTTAGATTGATAATAATAAGAGTACTGAGTATAGTAATTGTCGTTCTATCGATCATATAAGCATAATATGGCTAATAATATTATTTAGATTGATAATAGTGAGTGTAATAAGTATAGTAATTGTCGTTCTATCGATCATACAAGCATAGTATGGCTCATAATATGTGTTAGATTGATAATAATAAGAGTAATAAGTATAGTAATTGTCGTTCTATCGATCATATAAGCATAATATGGCTAATAATATGAGTTAGATTAATAATAGTAAGAGTAATAAGTATAGTAGTTGTCGTCCTATCGATCATATAAGCATAATATGGCTAATAATATGAGTTAGATTAATAATAGTAAGAGTAATAAGTATAGTAATTATCGTTCTACAGATCATATAAGCATAATATGGCTAATAATATGAGTTAGATTGATAATAATAACAGTAATAAGTCTAGTAATTGTCGTTCAATCGATCATATCTGCATTATATGGTTAATAATATGAGTTAGATTGAAAATAATAAGAGTAATGGGTATAGTAATTGTCGTCCTATCGATCATATCCACATAACATGGCCAATAATATGAGTTAAATTGATAATAATAAGGGTAATAAGTATAGTAATTGTCGCTCTATCGATCATATAAGCATAATATGGCTTATAATATGAGTTAGATTGATAATAGTAAGAGTAATAAGTATAGTAATTGCCGTTCTATCGATAATATAAACAAAATATGGCTAATAATATGAGATAGATTGATAATAGTAAGAGTAATAAGTATAGTAATTGTCGTTCTATCGATCATGTCTGCATAATATGGTTAATAATATGAGTCAGATTGATAACAGTGAGTGTAATAAGTATAGTAATTGTCGTTCTGTCGATCATATAAGCATAATATGGCTAATAATATGAGTTATATTGATAATAATAAGAGTAAAAAGTATAGTAATTGTCGCTCTATCGATCATATAAGCATAATATGGCTAATAATATGGGTTGGATTGATAATAATAGGACTAATAAGTATAGTAATTGTCGTTCTATCGATCATATAAGCATAATATGGCTAATAATATGAGTTAGATTGATAACAGTGAGTGTAATAAGTATAGTAATTGTCGTTCTATCGATCATATAAGCATAATATGGCTAATAATATGAGTTAGATTGATAATAGTGAGTGTAATAAGTATAGTAATTATAGTTCTATTGCTCATATAAGCATAATATGGTTAATAATATGAGTTACATTGATAATAATAAGAGTAATAAGTACAGTAATTATCGTTCTACCGATCATACAAGCATAATGTGGCTAATAATATGAGATAGATTGATAATAATAAGAGTAATAAGTAGAGTAATTATCGTTCTACCGATCATATAAGCATAATATGGCTAATAATATGAGTTAGATTGATAATAGTGAGTGTAATAAGTATAGTAATTGTCGTTCTGTCGATCATATTTGCATAATATCGTTAATAATATGAGTTATATTGATAATAATAAGAGTAAAAAGTATAGTAATTGTCGCTCTATCGATCATATAAGCATAATATGGCTAATAATATGGGTTGGATTGATAATAATAAGACTAATAAGTATAGTAATTGTCGTTCTATCGATCATATAAGCATAATATGGCTAATAATATGAGTTAGATTGATAATAGTGAGTGTAATAAGTATAGTAATTGTCGTTCTATCGATCATATAAGCATAATATGGCTAATAATATGAGTTAGATTGATAATAGTGAGTGTAATAAGTATAGTAATTATAGTTCTATTGCTCATATAAGCATAATATGGTTAATAATATGAGTTACATTGATAATAATAAGAGTAATAAGTATAGTAATTATCGTTCTACCGATCATACAAGCATAATGTGGCTAATAATATGAGATAGATTGATAATAATAAGAGTAATAAGTAGAGTAATTATCGTTCTACCGATCATATAAGCATAATATGGCTAATAATATGAGTTAGATTGATAATAGTGAGTGTAATAAGTATAGTAATTGTCGTTCTGTCGATCATATAAGCATAATATGGCTAATAATATGAGTTAGATTGATAATAGTGAGTGTAATAAGTATAGTAATTGTAGTTCTATTGCTCATATAAGCATAATATGGTTAATAATATGAGTTAGATTGATAATAGTAAGAGTAATGAGTATAGTAATTGTCGTCCTATCGATCAAATCCACACAATATGGCCAATAATATGAGTTAGATTGATAATAATAAGGGTAATAAGTATAGTAATTGTCGTTCTATCGATCATATAAGCATAATATGGCTAATAATATGAGTTAGATTGATAATAGTAAGAGTAATAAGTATAGTAATTGTCGTTCTATCGATAATATAAGCAAAATATGGCTAATAATATGAGTTAGATTGATAATAATAAGAGTAATGAGTATAGTAATTGTCGTCCTATCGATCATATCCACATAATATGGCCAATAATATGAGTTAGATTGATAATAATAAGGGTAATAAGTATAGTAATTGTCGTTCTATCGATCATATAAGCATAATATGGCTAATAATATGAGTTAGATTGATAATAATAAGAGTAATATGTATAGTAATTGTCGTTCTATCGATCATATAAGCATAATATGGCTAATAATATGAGTTAGATTGATAATAATAAGAGTAACAAGTATAGTAATTGTCGTTCTATCGATAATATAAGCATAATATGGCTAATAATATGAGTTAGATTGATAATAATAAGAGTAATAAGTATAGTAATTGTCGTTCTTTCGATCCTATAAGCATAATATGGCTAATAGTATGAGTTAAAGTGATAACAATAAGAGTAACAAGTATAGTAACTGTCGTTCAATCGATCATATAAGCATAATATGGCTAATAATATGAGTTAGATTGATAATAATAACAGTAATAAGTCTAGTAATTGTCGTTCAATCGATCATATCTGCATTATATGGTTAATAATATGAGTTAGATTGATAATAATAAGAGTAATGAGTATAGTAATTGTCGTCCTATCGATCATATCCACATAATATGGCCAATAATATGAGTTAGATTGATAATAATAAGGGTAATAAGTATAGTAATTGTCGTTCTATCGATCATATAAGCATAATATGGCTAATAATATGAGTTAGATTGATAATAATAAGAGTAATATGTATAGTAATTGTCGTTCTATCGATCATATAAGCATAACATGGCTAATAATATGAGTTAGATTGATAATAATGAGAGTAATGTGTATAGTAATTGTTGTTCTATCGATCATATAAGCATAATATGGCTAATAATATGAGTTAGATTGATAATAATAAGAGTAATAAGTATAGTAATTGTCGTCCTATCGATCACATAAGCATAATATGGCTAATAATATGAGTTATATTGATAATAATAAGAGTAGTGAGTATAGTAATTGTCGTTCTATAGATCATATAAGCATAACATGGCTAATAATATGAGTTAGATTGATAATAATAAGAGTAAAATGTATAGTAATTGTCTTTCTATCGATCATATAAGCATAATATGGCTTATAATATGAGTTAGATTGATAATAGTAAGAGTAATAAGTATAGTAATTGCCGTTCTATCGATAATATAAACAAAATATGGCTAATAATATGAGTTAGATTGATAATAGTAAGAGTAATAAGTATAGTAATTGTCGTTCTATCGATCATGTCTGCATAATATGGTTAATAATATGAGTCAGATTGATAACAGTGAGTGTAATAAGTATAGTAATTGTCGTTCTGTCGATCATATAAGCATAATATGGCTAATAATATGAGTTATATTGATAATAATAAGAGTAAAAAGTATAGTAATTGTCGCTCTATCGATCATATAAGCATAATATGGCTAATAATATGGGTTGGATTGATAATAATAAGACTAATAAGTATAGTAATTGTCGTTCTATCGATCATATAAGCATAATATGGCTAATAATATGAGTTAGATTGATAATAGTGAGTGTAATAAGTATAGTAATTGTCGTTCTATCGATCATATAAGCATAATATGGCTAATAATATGAGTTAGATTGATAATAGTGAGTGTAATAAGTATAGTAATTATAGTTCTATTGCTCATATAAGCATAATATGGTTAATAATATGAGTTACATTGATAATAATAAGAGTAATAAGTACAGTAATTATCGTTCTACCGATCATACAAGCATAATGTGGCTAATAATATGAGATAGATTGATAATAATAAGAGTAATAAGTAGAGTAATTATCGTTCTACCGATCATATAAGCATAATATGGCTAATAATATGAGTTAGATTGATAATAGTGAGTGTAATAAGTATAGTAATTGTCGTTCTGTCGATCATATTTGCATAATATCGTTAATAATATGAGTTATATTGATAATAATAAGAGTAAAAAGTATAATAATTATCGTTCTACCGATCATACAAGCATAATGTGGCTAATAATATGAGATAGATTGATAATAATAAGAGTAATAAGTCGAATAATTATCGTTCTAACGATCATATAAGCATAATATGGCAAATAATATGTGTTAGATTGATAACAGTGAGTGTAATAAGTATAGTAATTGTCGTTCTGTCGATCATGTAAGCAAAATATGGTTAATAATTTGAGTTAGATTGATAATAATAAGAGTAATAAGTATAGTAATTGTCGTTCTATCGATCATATAAGCATAATATGGCTATTAATATGAGTTAGATTGATAATAATAAGAGTAGTGAGTATAGTAATTGTCGTCCTATCGATCATATAAGCATGATATGGCTAATAATATGAGTCAGTTTGATAATAATAAGAGTAATAAGTATAGTAATTGTCGTTCTATCGATCATATAGGCATAACATGGCTAATAATATGAGTTAGATTGATAATAATGAGAGTAATGTGTATAGTAATTGTTGTTCTATCGATCATATAAGCATAATATGGCTAATAATATGAGTTAGATTGATAATAATAAGAGTAATAAGTATAGTAATTGTCGTCCTATCGATCACATAAGCATAATATGGCTAATAATATGAGTTATATTGATAATAATAAGAGTAGTGAGTATAGTAATTGTCGTTCTATAGATCATATAAGCATAACATGGCTAATAATATGAGTTAGATTGATAATAATAAGAGTAAAATGTATAGTAATTGTCGTTCTATCGATCATATAAGCATAATATGGCTAATATTATGAGTTAGATTGATAATAATAAGAGTAATAAGTATAGTAATTGTCGTTCTATCGATCATATCTGCATAATATGGTTAATAATATGAGTTAGATTGATAACAGTGAGTGTAATAAGTATAGTAATTGTCGTTCTGTCGATCATATAAGCATAATATAGCCAATAATATGAGTTATATTGATAATAATAAGAGTAATAAGTATAGTAATTGTCGTTCTGTCGATCATATAAGCATAATATGGCTAATAACATGGGTTAGATTGATAATGATAAGAGTAAAAAGTATAGTAATTGTCGTTCTATCGATCATATCTGCATAATATGGTTAATAATATGAGTTAGATTGATAATAGTGAGTGTAATAAGTAAAGTAGTTGTCGTTCTGTCGATCATATAAGCATAATATGGCTAATAATATGAGTTATATTGATAATAATAAGGGTAATAAGTATAGTAATTGTCGTTCTATCGATCATATAAGCATAATATGGTTAATAATATGAGTTAGATTGATAATAGTGAGTGTAATAAGTATAGTGGTTGTCGTTCTGTCGATCATATAAGCATAATATGGCTAATAATACGAGTTAGATTGGTAATAATAAGAGTAAAAAGTATAGTAATTGTCGCTCTATCGATCATATAAGCATAATATGGCTAATAATATGGGTTGGATTGATAATAATAAGACTAATAAGTATAGTAATTGTCGTTCTATCGATCATATAAGCATAATATGGCTAATAATATGAGTTAGATTGATAATAGTGAGTGTAATAAGTATAGTAATTGTCGTTCTGTCGATCATATAAGCATAATATGGCTAATAATATGAGTTAGATTGATAATAGTGAGTTTAATAAGTATAGTAATTGTAGTTCTATTGCTCATATAAGCATAATATGGTTAATAATATGAGTTACATTGATAATAATAAGAGTAATAAGTATAATAATTATCGTTCTACCGATCATACAAGCATAATGTGGCTAATAATATGAGATAGATTGATAATAATAAGAGTAATAAGTCGAATAATTATCGTTCTAACGATCATATAAGCATAATATGGCAAATAATATGTGTTAGATTGATAACAGTGAGTGTAATAAGTATAGTAATTGTCGTTCTGTCGATCATGTAAGCAAAATATGGTTAATAATTTGAGTTAGATTGATAATAATAAGAGTAATAAGTATAGTAATTGTCGTTCTATCGATCATATAAGCATAATATGGCTATTAATATGAGTTAGATTGATAATAATAAGAGTAGTGAGTATAGTAATTGTCGTCCTATCGATCATATAAGCATGATATGGCTAATAATATGAGTCAGTTTGATAATAATAAGAGTAATAAGTATAGTAATTGTCGTTCTGTCGATCATATAAGCATAATATGGCTAATAACATGGGTTAGATTGATAATGATAAGAGTAAAAAGTATAGTAATTGTCGTTCTATCGATCATATCTGCATAATATGGTTAATAATATGAGTTAGATTGATAATAGTGAGTGTAATAAGTATAGTAGTTGTCGTTCTGTCGATCATATAAGCATAATATGGCTAATAATATGAGTTAGATTGATAATAATAAGAGTAATAAGTATAGTAATTGTCGTCCTATCGATCATATAATCATAATATGGCTAATAATATGAGTTAGATTGATAATAATAAGAGTAATAAGTATAGTAATTGTCGTTCTATCGATCATATAAGCATAATATGGCTAATAATATGAGTTAGATTAATAATAGTAAGAGTAATAAGTATAGTAGTTGTCGTCCTATCGATCATATAAGCATAATATGGCTAATAATATGAGTTAGATTAATAATAGTAAGAGTAATAAGTATAGTAATTATCGTTCTACAGATCATATAAGCATAATATGGCTAATAATATGAGTTAGATTGATAATAATAAGAGTAATAAGTATAGTAATTGTCGTCCTATCGATCACATCCGCATAATATGGTTAATAATATGAGTTGGATTGATAATAGTGAGTGTAATAAGTATAGTAATTGTGGTTCTATCGATCATATAAGCATAATATGGCTAATAATATGAGTTAGATTGATAATAATAAGAGTAATATGTATAGTAATTGTCGTTCTATCGATCGTATTTGCATAATATGGTTAATAATATGAGTTAGATTGATAACAGTGAGTGTAATAAGTATAGTGATTGTCGTTCTATCGATCATGTAAGCATAATGTGGCTAATAATATGAGTTAGATTGATAATAATAAGAGTAATAAGTATAGTAATTGTCGTCCTATCGATCATATAAGCATAATATGGCTAATAATATGAGTTAGGGTGATAATAATAAAAGTAGTGAGTACAGTAATTGTCGTTCTGTCGATCATATAAGCATGATATGGCTAATAATATGAGTTAGATTGATAATAATAAGAGTAATAAGAATAGTAATTGTCGTTCAATCGATCATATCTGCATAATACGGTTAATAATATGAGTTAGATTGATAATAGTGAGTGTAATAGGTATAGTAATTGTCGTTCTATCGATCATATAAGCATAATATGGCTGATAATATGAGTTAGATTGATAATGATAAGAGTAATAAGTATAGCAATTGTCGTTCTATCGATCATATAAGCATAATATGGCTAATAATATGAGTTAGATTGATAATTACAAGAGTAATAAGTATAGTAATTGTCGTTCTATCGATCATTTAAGCATAATATGGCTAATAATATGAGTTAGATTGATAATAATAAGAGTAATAAGTATAGTAATTGTCGTCCCATCGATCATATAAGCATAATATGGTTAATAATATGAGTTAGATTGATAACAGTGAGTGTAATAAGTATAGTAATTGTCGTTCTATCGATCATATAAGTTCAATATGGCTAATAATATGAGTTAGATTGATAATGATAAGAGTAATAAGTACAGTAATTGTCGTTCTATCGATCATATAAGCATAATATGGCTAGTAATATGAGTTAGTGTGATAATAATAAAAGTAGTGAGTATAGTAATTGTCGTTCTATCGATCATTTAAGCATAATATATGTAATAATATAAGTTAGGTTGATAAAAGTAAGAATAATAAGTAGAGTAATTGTCGTTCTATCGATCATATAAGCATAATATGGCTAATAATATGAGTTAGATTGATAATAGTGAGTGTAATAAGTATAGTAATTGTCGTTCTGTCGCTCATATAAGCATAATATGGCTAATAATATGAGTTAGATTGATAATAGTGAGTTTAATAAGTATAGTAATTGTAGTTCTATTGCTCATATAAGCATAATATGGTTAATAATATGAGTTACATTGATAATAATAAGAGTAATAAGTATAATAATTATCGTTCTACCGATCATACAAGCATAATGTGGCTAATAATATGAGATATATTGATAATAATAAGAGTAATAAGTCGAATAATTATCGTTCTAACGATCATATAAGCATAATATGGCAAATAATATGTGTTAGATTGATAACAGTGAGTGTAATAAGTATAGTAATTGTCGTTCTGTCGATCATGTAAGCAAAATATGGTTAATAATTTGAGTTAGATTGATAATAATAAGAGTAATAAGTATAGTAATTGTCGTTCTATCGATCATATAAGCATAATATGGCTATTAATATGAGTTAGATTGATAATAATAAGAGTAGTGAGTATAGTAATTGTCGTCCTATCGATCATATAAGCATGATATGGCTAATAATATGAGTCAGTTTGATAATAATAAGAGTAATAAGTATAGTAATTGTCGTTCTGTCGATCATATAAGCATAATATGGCTAATAACATGGGTTAGATTGATAATGATAAGAGTAAAAAGTATAGTAATTGTCGTTCTATCGATCATATCTGCATAATATGGTTAATAATATGAGTTAGATTGATAATAGTGAGTGTAATAAGTATAGTAGTTGTCGTTCTGTCGATCATATAAGCATAATATGGCTAATAATATGAGTTATATTGATAATAATAAGAGTAATAAGTATAGTAATTGTCGTTCTATCGATCATATAAGCATAATATGGTTAATAATATGACTTAGATTGATAATAGTGAGTGTAATAAGTATAGTAGTTGTCGTTCTGTCGATCATATAAGCATAATATGGCTAATAATATGAGTTATATTGATAATAATAAGAGTAATAAGTATAGTAATTGTCGTTCTATCGATCATATAAGCATAATATGGCTAATAATAGGAGTTAGATTGATAATAATAACAGTAATGAGTATAGTAATTGTCGTTCTATCGATCATATAAGCATAATATGGCTAATAATATGAGTTAGATTGATAATAATAAGAGTAATGAGTACAGTAATTGTCGTTCTATCGATCATATAAGCATAATATGGCTAATAATATGAGTTAGATTGATAATAGTGAGTGTAATAAGTATAGTAATTGTAGTTCTATTGCTCATATAAGCATAATATGGTTAATAATATGAGTTAGATTGATAATAGTAAGAGTAATGAGTATAGTAATTGTCGTCCTATCGATCAAATCCACATAATATGGCCAATAATATGAGTTAGATTGATAATAATAAGGGTAATAAGTATAGTAATTGTCGTTCTATCGATCATATAAGCATAATATGGCTAATAATATGAGTTAGATTGATAATAGTAAGAGTAATAAGTATAGTAATTGTCGTTCTATCGATAATATAAGCAAAATATGGCTAATAATATGAGTTAGATTGATAATAATAAGAGTAATGAGTATAGTAATTGTCGTCCTATCGATCATATCCACATAATATGGCCAATAATATGAGTTAGATTGATAATAATAAGGCTAATAAGTATAGTAATTGTCGTTCTATCGATCATATAAGCATAATATGGCTAATAATATGAGTTAGATTGATAATAATAATCGTAATATGTATAGTAATTGTCGCTCTATCGATCATATAAGCATAATATGGCTAATAATATGAGTTAGATTGATAATAATAAGAGTAACAAGTATAGTAATTGTCGTTCTATCGATAATATAAGCATAATATGGCTAATAATATGAGTTAGATTGATAATAATAAGAGTAACAAGTATAGTAATTGTCGTTCAATCGATCATATAAGCATAATATGGCTAATAATATGAGTTAGGTCGATAATAATAAGAGTAATAAGTATAGCAATTGTCGTTCTATCGATCATATTTGCATAATATAGTTAATAGTATGAGTTAGATTGATATCAGTGAGTGTAATAAGTATAGTAATTGTCGTTCTATCGATCACATAAGCATAATATGGCTAATAATATGAGTTAGATTGATAATAATAAGAGTAGTGGGCATAGTAATTGTCGTTCTATCGATCATATCTGAATAATATGGTTAATAATATGAGTTAGATTGATAAAAGTAAGAATAATAAGTAGAGTAATTGTCGTTCTATCGATCATATAAGCATAATATGGCTAATAATATGATTTATATTGATAATGATACGAGTAATGAGTATAGTAATTATCGTTCTACCGATCATATAAGCATAAAATGGCTAATAATATGAGTTAGATTGATAATAATAAGAGTACTGAGTATAGTAATTGTCGTTCTATCGATCATATAAGCATAATATGGCTAATAATATTATTTAGATTGATAATAGTGAGTGTAATAAGTATAGTAATTGTCGTTCTATCGATCATATAAGTTCAATATGGCTAATAATATGAGTTAGATTGATAATAATAAGAGTAAAAAGTATAGTAATTGTCATTCTATCGATCATATAAGCATAATATGGCTAATAATATGAGTTAGATTAATAATAGTAAGAGTAATAAGTATAGTAATTATCGTTCTACCGATCATATAAGCATAATATGGTTAATAATTTGAGTTAGATTAATAATAATAAGAGTAATGAGTATAGTAATTGCCGTACGATCGATCATATCTGCATAATATGGCTAATAATATGAGCTAGATTGATAATAATAGGAGTAATATGTATAGTAATTGTCGTTCTATCGATTATATCTGCATAATGTGGTAAATAATATGAGTTAGATTGATAATAGTGAGTGTAATAAGAATAGTAATTGTCGTTCTGTCGTATCATATAAGCATAATATGGCTAATAATGTGAGTTAGATTCATAATAATAAGAGTAATAAGTATAGTAATTGTCGTTCTATCGATCATATAAACATAATATGGCTAATAATATGAGTTAGGTTGATAATAAGAAGAGTAATAAGTATAGTAATTGTCGTCCTATCGATCATATAAGCATAATATGGCTAATAATATGAGTTAGATTAATAATAGTAAGAGTAATATGTATGGTAATTATCGTTCTACCGATCATATAAGCATAATATGGTTAATAATATGAGTTAGATTAATAATAATAAGAGTAAAGAGTATAGTAATAATCGTTCTACCGATCATATAAGCATAATATGGCTAATAATATGAGTTAGGTTGATAATAATAAGAGTAATAAGTATAGTAATTGTCGTTCTATCGATCATTTAAGCATAATATGGCTAATAATATGAGTTAGATTGATAATAGTAAGAGTAATAAGTATAGTAATTGTCGTCCTATCGATCATATAAGCATAATATGGCTAATAATATGAGTTAGATTGATAATAATAAGAGTAATAAGTATAGTAATTGTCGTCCTATCGATCATATAATCATAATATGGCTAATAATATGAGTTAGATTGATAATAATAAGAGTAATAAGTATAGTAATTATCGTTCTACAGATCATATAAGCATAATATGGCTAATAATATGAGTTAGATTGATAATAATAAGAGTAATAAGTATAGTAATTGTCGTCCTATCGATCACATCTGCATAATATGGTTAATAATATGAGTTGGATTGATAATAGTGAGTGTAATAAGTATAGTAATTGTGGTTCTATCGATCATATAAGCATAATATGGCTAATAATATGAGTTAGATTGATAATAATAAGAGTAATATGTATAGTAATTGTCGTTCTATCGATCGTATTTGCATAATATGGTTAATAATATGAGTTAGATTGATAACGGTGAGTGTAATAAGTATAGTGATTGTCGTTCTATCGATCATGTAAGCATAATGTGGCTAATAATATGAGTTAGATTGATAATGATAAGAGTACTGAGTATAGTAATTGTCGTTCTATCGATCATATAAGCATAATATGGCTAATAATATTATTTAGATTGATAATAGTGAGTGTAATAAGTATAGTAATTGTCGTTCTATCGATCATACAAGCATAGTATGGCTCATAATATGTGTTAGATTGATAATAATAAGAGTAATAAGTATAGTAATTGTCGTTCTACAGATCATATAAGCATAATATGGCTAATAATATGAGTTAGATTGATAATAATAAGAGTAATAAGTATAGTAATTGTCGTCCTATCGATCACATCTGCATAATATGGTTAATAATATGAGTTGGATTGATAATAGTGAGTGTAATAAGTATAGTAATTGTGGTTCTATCGATCATATAAGCATAATATGGCTAATAATATGAGTTAGATTGATAATAATAAGAGTAATATGTATAGTAATTGTCGTTCTATCGATCGTATTTGCATAATATGGTTAATAATATGAGTTAGATTGATAACAGTGAGTGTAATAAGTATAGTGATTGTCGTTCTATCGATCATGTAAGCATAATGTGGCTAATAATATGAGTTAGATTGATAATAATAAGAGTAATAAGTATAGTAATTGTCGTCCTATCGATCATATAAGCATAATATGGCTAATAATATGAGTTAGGGTGATAATAATAAAAGTAGTGAGTACAGTAATTGTCGTTCTATCGATCATATAAGCATGATATGGCTAATAATATGAGTTAGATTGATAATAATAAGAGTAATAAGAATAGTAATTGTCGTTCAATCGATCATATCTGCATAATACGGTTAATAATATGAGTTAGATTGATAATAGTGAGTGTAATAGGTATAGTAATTGTCGTTCTATCGATCATATAAGCATAATATGGCTGATAATATGAGTTAGTTTGATAATGATAAGAGTAATAAGTATAGCAATTGTCGTTCTATCGATCATATAAGCATAATATGGCTAATAATATGAGTTAGATTGATAATTATAAGAGTAATAAGTATAGTAATTGTCGTTCTATCGATCATTTAAGCATAATATGGCTAATAATATGAGTTAGATTGATAATAATAAGAGTAATAAGTATAGTAATTGTCGTCCCATCGATCATATAAGCATAATATGGTTAATAATATGAGTTAGATTGATAACAGTGAGTGTAATAAGTATAGTAATTGTCGTTCTATCGATCATATAAGTTCAATATGGCTAATAATATGAGTTAGATTGATAATGATAAGAGTAATAAGTACAGTAATTGTCGTTCTATCGATCATATAAGCATAATATGGCTAGTAATATGAGTTAGTGTGATAATAATAAAAGTAGTGAGTATAGTAATTGTCGTTCTATCGATCATTTAAGCATAATATATGTAATAATATAAGTTAGGTTGATAAAAGTAAGAATAATAAGTAGAGTAATTGTCGTTCTATCGATCATATAAGCATAATATGGCTAATAATATGAGTTATATTGATAATAATAAGAGTGGTGGGCATAGTAACTGTCGTTCTATCGATCATATCTGAATAATATGGTTAATAATATGAGTTAGATTGATAATAATAAGAGTAAAAAGTATATTTATTGTCGTTCTATTGATCATATAAGCATAATATGGCTAATAATATGGGTTGGATTGATAATAATAAGACTAATAAGTATAGTAATGGTCGTTCTATCGATCATAAAAGCATAATATGGCTAATAAAATGAGTTAGATTGATAATATTGAGTGTAATAAGTATAGTAATTGTCGTTCTATCGATCATATAAGCATAATGTGGCTAATAATATGAGTAAGATTAATAATAATAAGAGTAATAAGTATAGTAATTGTCGTTCTATCGATCATATTTGCATAATATCGTTAATAATATGAGTTAGATTGATAACAGTGAGTGTAGGAAGTATAGTGATTGTCGTTCTGTCGATCACATAAGCACAATATGGCTAATAATATGAGTTAGATTGATAATAATAACAGTAATAAGTATAGTAATTGTCGGTCTATCGATCATATAAGCATAATATGGCTCATAATATGAGTTAGGTTGATAATAATAAGAGTAATAAGTATAGTAATTGTCGTCCTATCGATCATATAAGCATAATATGGCTAATAATATGAGTTAGATTGATAATGATAAGAGTAATAAGTACAGTAATTGTCGTTCTACCGATCATATAAGCATAATATGGCTAATAATATGAGTTAGGTTGATAATAATAAATGTAGTGAGTATAGTAATTGTCGTTCTATCGATCATATAAGCATAATATGGCTAATAATATGAGTTAGTTTGATAATAATAAGAGTAATAAGTATAGTAATTGTCGTTCCATCGATCATATAAGCATAATGTGGCTAATAATATGAGTTAGATTGATAATAATAAGAGTAATAGGTATAGTAGTTATCGTTCTACCGATCATATAAGCATAATATGGCTAATAATATGAGTTATATTGATAATGATACGAGTAATGAGTATAGTAATTATCGTTCTACCGATCATATAAGCATAAAATGGCTAATAATATGAGTTAGATTGATAATAATAAGAGTAAAAAGTATAGTAATTGACATTCTATCGATCATATAAGCATAATATGGGTAATAATATGAGTTAGATTGATAATAATAAGAGTAATGAGTATAGTAATTGTCGTTCTATCGATCACATAAGCATAATATGGCTAATAATATCAGTCAGATTGATAATAGTAAGCGTAATAAGTATAGTAATTGTCGTTCTATCGATCATATTTGCATAATATAGTTAATAGTATGAGTTAGATTGATATCAGTGAGTGTAATAAGTATAGTAATTGTCGTTCTATCGATCATATAAGCATAATATGGCTAATAATATGAGTTAGATTAATAATAATAAGAGTAAAAAGTTTAGTAATTGTCGTTCTATCGATCATATAAGCATAATATGGTTAATAATATGAGTTAGATTGATAATAATAAGAGTAATAAGTATAGTAATTGTCGTTCTACAGATCACATAAGCATAATATGGCTAATAATATGAGTTAGATTGATAATAATAAGAGTGGTGGGCATAGTAACTGTCGTTCTATCGATCATATCTGAATAATATGGTTAATAATATGAGTTAGATTGATAATAATAAGAGTAAAAAGTATATTTATTGTCGTTCTATTGATCATATAAGCATAATATGGCTAATAATATGGGTTGGATTGATAATAATAAGACTAATAAGTATAGTAATTGTGGTTCTATCGATCATATAAGCATAATATGGCTAATAATATGAGTTAGATTGATAATAATAAGAGTAATATGTATAGTAATTGTCGTTCTATCGATCGTATTTGCATAATATGGTTAATAATATGAGTTAGATTGATAACAGTGAGTGTAATAAGTATAGTGATTGTCGTTCTATCGATCATGTAAGCATAATGTGGCTAATAATATGAGTTAGATTGATAATAATAAGAGTAATAAGTATAGTAATTGTCGTCCTATCGATCATATAAGCATAATATGGCTAATAATATGAGTTAGGGTGATAATAATAAAAGTAGTGAGTACAGTAATTGTCGTTCTGTCGATCATATAAGCATGATATGGCTAATAATATGAGTTAGATTGATAATAATAAGAGTAATAAGAATAGTAATTGTCGTTCAATCGATCATATCTGCATAATACGGTTAATAATATGAGTTAGATTGATAATAGTGAGTGTAATAGGTATAGTAATTGTCGTTCTATCGATCATATAAGCATAATATGGCTGATAATATGAGTTAGATTGATAATGATAAGAGTAATAAGTATAGCAATTGTCGTTCTATCGATCATATAAGCATAATATGGCTAATAATATGAGTTAGATTGATAATTATAAGAGTAATAAGTATAGTAATTGTCGTTCTATCGATCATTTAAGCATAATATGGCTAATAATATGAGTTAGATTGATAATAATAAGAGTAATAAGTATAGTAATTGTCGTTCTATCGATCATTTAAGCATAATATGGCTAATAATATGAGTTAGATTGATAATAATAAGAGTAATAAGTATAGTAATTGTCGTCCCATCGATCATATAAGCATAATATGGTTAATAATATGAGTTAGATTGATAACAGTGAGTGTAATAAGTATAGTAATTGTCGTTCTATCGATCATATAAGTTCAATATGGCTAATAATATGAGTTAGATTGATAATGATAAGAGTAATAAGTACAGTAATTGTCGTTCTATCGATCATATAAGCATAATATGGCTAGTAATATGAGTTAGTGTGATAATAATAAAAGTAGTGAGTATAGTAATTGTCGTTCTATCGATCATTTAAGCATAATATATGTAATAATATAAGTTAGGTTGATAAAAGTAAGAATAATAAGTAGAGTAATTGTCGTTCTATCGATCATATAAGCATAATATGGCTAATAATATGAGTTATATTGATAATGATACGAGTAATGAGTATAGTAATTATCGTTCTACCGATCATATAAGCATAAAATGGCTAATAATATGAGTTAGATTGATAATAATAAGAGTAAAAAGTATAGTAATTGACATTCTATCGATCATATAAGCATAATATGGGTAATAATATGAGTTAGATTGATAATAATAAGAGTAATGAGTATAGTAATTGTCGTTCTATCGATCACATAAGCATAATATGGCTAATAATATGAGTTAGATTAATAATAGTAAGAGTAATAAGTATAGTAATTGTCGTCCTATCGATCATATAAGCATAATATGGCTAATAATATGAGTTAGATTAATAATAGTAAGAGTAATAAGTATAGTAATTATCGTTCTACAGATCATATAAGCATAATATGGCTAATAATATGAGTTAGATTGATAATAATAAGAGTAATAAGTATAGTAATTGTCGTCCTATCGATCACATCTGCATAATATGGTTAATAATATGAGTTGGATTGATAATAGTGAGTGTAATAAGTATAGTAATTGTGGTTCTATCGATCATATAAGCATAATATGGCTAATAATATGAGTTAGATTGATAATAATAAGAGTAATATGTATAGTAATTGTCGTTCTATCGATCGTATTTGCATAATATGGTTAATAATATGAGTTAGATTGATAACGGTGAGTGTAATAAGTATAGTGATTGTCGTTCTATCGATCATGTAAGCATAATGTGGCTAATAATATGAGTTAGATTGATAATAATAAGAGTACTGAGTATAGTAATTGTCGTTCTATCGATCATATAAGCATAATATGGCTAATAATATTATTTAGATTGATAATAGTGAGTGTAATAAGTATAGTAATTGTCGTTCTATCGATCATACAAGCATAGTATGGCTCATAATATGTGTTAGATTGATAATAATAAGAGTAATAAGTATAGTAATTGTCGTTCTACAGATCATATAAGCATAATATGGCTAATAATATGAGTTAGATTGATAATAATAAGAGTAATAAGTATAGTAATTGTCGTCCTATCGATCACATCTGCATAATATGGTTAATAATATGAGTTGGATTGATAATAGTGAGTGTAATAAGTATAGTAATTGTGGTTCTATCGATCATATAAGCATAATATGGCTAATAATATGAGTTAGATTGATAATAATAAGAGTAATATGTATAGTAATTGTCGTTCTATCGATCGTATTTGCATAATATGGTTAATAATATGAGTTAGATTGATAACAGTGAGTGTAATAAGTATAGTGATTGTCGTTCTATCGATCATGTAAGCATAATGTGGCTAATAATATGAGTTAGATTGATAATAATAAGAGTAATAAGTATAGTAATTGTCGTCCTATCGATCATATAAGCATAATATGGCTAATAATATGAGTTAGGGTGATAATAATAAAAGTAGTGAGTACAGTAATTGTCGTTCTATCGATCATATAAGCATGATATGGCTAATAATATGAGTTAGATTGATAATAATAAGAGTAATAAGAATAGTAATTGTCGTTCAATCGATCATATCTGCATAATACGGTTAATAATATGAGTTAGATTGATAATAGTGAGTGTAATAGGTATAGTAATTGTCGTTCTATCGATCATATAAGCATAATATGGCTGATAATATGAGTTAGATTGATAATGATAAGAGTAATAAGTATAGCAGTTGTCGTTCTATCGATCATATAAGCATAATATGGCTAATAATATGAGTTAGATTGATAATTATAAGAGTAATAAGTATAGTAATTGTCGTTCTATCGATCATTTAAGCATAATATGGCTAATAATATGAGTTAGATTGATAATAATAAGAGTAATAAGTATAGTAATTGTCGTCCCATCGATCATATAAGCATAATATGGTTAATAATATGAGTTAGATTGATAACAGTGAGTGTAATAAGTATAGTAATTGTCGTTCTATCGATCATATAAGTTCAATATGGCTAATAATATGAGTTAGATTGATAATGATAAGAGTAATAAGTACAGTAATTGTCGTTCTATCGATCATATAAGCATAATATGGCTAGTAATATGAGTTAGTGTGATAATAATAAAAGTAGTGAGTATAGTAATTGTCGTTCTATCGATCATTTAAGCATAATATATGTAATAATATAAGTTAGGTTGATAAAAGTAAGAATAATAAGTAGAGTAATTGTCGTTCTATCGATCATATAAGCATAATATGGCTAATAATATGAGTTATATTGATAATGATACGAGTAATGAGTATAGTAATTATCGTTCTACCGATCATATAAGCATAAAATGGCTAATAATATGAGTTAGATTGATAATAATAAGAGTAAAAAGTATAGTAATTGACATTCTATCGATCATATAAGCATAATATGGGTAATAATATGAGTTAGATTGATAATAATAAGAGTAATGAGTATAGTAATTGTCGTTCTATCGATCACATAAGCATAATATGGCTAATAATATCAGTCAGATTGATAATAGTAAGCGTAATAAGTATAGTAATTGTCGTTCTATCGATCATATTTGCATAATATAGTTAATAGTATGAGTTAGATTGATATCAGTGAGTGTAATAAGTATAGTAATTGTCGTTCTATCGATCATATAAGCATAATATGGCTAATAATATGAGTTAGATTAATAATAATAAGAGTAAAAAGTTTAGTAATTGTCGTTCTATCGATCATATAAGCATAATATGGTTAATAATATGAGTTAGATTGATAATAATAAGAGTAATAAGTATAGTAATTGTCGTTCTACAGATCACATAAGCATAATATGGCTAATAATATGAGTTAGATTGATAATAATAAGAGTGGTGGGCATAGTAACTGTCGTTCTATCGATCATATCTGAATAATATGGTTAATAATATGAGTTAGATTGATAATAATAAGAGTAAAAAGTATATTTATTGTCGTTCTATTGATCATATAAGCATAATATGGCTAATAATATGGGTTGGATTGATAATAATAAGACTAATAAGTATAGTAATTGTGGTTCTATCGATCATATAAGCATAATATGGCTAATAATATGAGTTAGATTGATAATAATAAGAGTAATATGTATAGTAATTGTCGTTCTATCGATCGTATTTGCATAATATGGTTAATAATATGAGTTAGATTGATAACAGTGAGTGTAATAAGTATAGTGATTGTCGTTCTATCGATCATGTAAGCATAATGTGGCTAATAATATGAGTTAGATTGATAATAATAAGAGTAATAAGTATAGTAATTGTCGTCCTATCGATCATATAAGCATAATATGGCTAATAATATGAGTTAGGGTGATAATAATAAAAGTAGTGAGTACAGTAATTGTCGTTCTATCGATCATATAAGCATGATATGGCTAATAATATGAGTTAGATTGATAATAATAAGAGTAATAAGAATAGTAATTGTCGTTCAATCGATCATATCTGCATAATACGGTTAATAATATGAGTTAGATTGATAATAGTGAGTGTAATAGGTATAGTAATTGTCGTTCTATCGATCATATAAGCATAATATGGCTGATAATATGAGTTAGATTGATAATGATAAGAGTAATAAGTATAGCAATTGTCGTTCTATCGATCATATAAGCATAATATGGCTAATAATACGAGTTAGATTGATAATTATAAGAGTAATAAGTATAGTAATTGTCGTTCTATCGATCATTTAAGCATAATATGGCTAATAATATGAGTTAGATTGATAATAATAAGAGTAATAAGTATAGTAATTGTCGTCCCATCGATCATATAAGCATAATATGGTTAATAATATGAGTTAGATTGATAACAGTGAGTGTAATAAGTATAGTAATTGTCGTTCTATCGATCATATAAGTTCAATATGGCTAATAATATGAGTTAGATTGATAATGATAAGAGTAATAAGTACAGTAATTGTCGTTCTATCGATCATATAAGCATAATATGGCTAGTAATATGAGTTAGTGTGATAATAATAAAAGTAGTGAGTATAGTAATTGTCGTTCTATCGATCATTTAAGCATAATATATGTAATAATATAAGTTAGGTTGATAAAAGTAAGAATAATAAGTAGAGTAATTGTCGTTCTATCGATCATATAAGCATAATATGGCTAATAATATGAGTTATATTGATAATGATACGAGTAATGAGTATAGTAATTATCGTTCTACCGATCATATAAGCATAAAATGGCTAATAATATGAGTTAGATTGATAATAATAAGAGTAAAAAGTATAGTAATTGACATTCTATCGATCATATAAGCATAATATGGGTAATAATATGAGTTAGATTGATAATAATAAGAGTAATGAGTATAGTAATTGTCGTTCTATCGATCACATAAGCATAATATGGCTAATAATATCAGTCAGATTGATAATAGTAAGCGTAATAAGTATAGTAATGGTCGTTCTATCGATCATATTTGCATAATATAGTTAATAGTATGAGTTAGATTGATATCAGTGAGTGTAATAAGTATAGTAATTGTCGTTCTATCGATCATATAAGCATAATATGGCTAATAATATGAGTTAGATTAATAATAATAAGAGTAAAAAGTTTAGTAATTGTCGTTCTATCGATCATATAAGCATAATATGGTTAATAATATGAGTTAGATTGATAATAATAAGAGTAATAAGTATAGTAATTGTCGTTCTACAGATCACATAAGCATAATATGGCTAATAATATGAGTTAGATTGATAATAATAAGAGTGGTGGGCATAGTAACTGTCGTTCTATCGATCATATCTGAATAATATGGTTAATAATATGAGTTAGATTGATAATAATAAGAGTAAAAAGTATATTTATTGTCGTTCTATTGATCATATAAGCATAATATGGCTAATAATATGGGTTGGATTGATAATAATAAGACTAATAAGTATAGTAATGGTCGTTCTATCGATCATAAAAGCATAATATGGCTAATAAAATGAGTTAGATTGATAATATTGAGTGTAATAAGTATAGTAATTGTCGTTCTATCGATCATATAAGCATAATGTGGCTAATAATATGAGTAAGATTAATAATAATAAGAGTAATAAGTATAGTAATTGTCGTTCTATCGATCATATTTGCATAATATCGTTAATAATATGAGTTAGATTGATAACAGTGAGTGTAGGAAGTATAGTGATTGTCGTTCTGTCGATCACATAAGCACAATATGGCTAATAATATGAGTTAGATTGATAATAATAACAGTAATAAGTATAGTAATTGTCGGTCTATCGATCATATAAGCATAATATGGCTCATAATATGAGTTAGGTTGATAATAATAAGAGTAATAAGTATAGTAATTGTCGTCCTATCGATCATATAAGCATAATATGGCTAATAATATGAGTTAGATTGATAATGATAAGAGTAATAAGTACAGTAATTGTCGTTCTACCGATCATATAAGCATAATATGGCTAATAATATGAGTTAGGTTGATAATAATAAATGTAGTGAGTATAGTAATTGTCGTTCTATCGATCATATAAGCATAATATGGCTAATAATATGAGTTAGTTTGATAATAATAAGAGTAATAAGTATAGTAATTGTCGTTCCATCGATCATATAAGCATAATGTGGCTAATAATATGAGTTAGATTGATAATAATAAGAGTAATAGGTATAGTAGTTATCGTTCTACCGATCATATAAGCATAATATGGCTAATAATATGAGTTATATTGATAATGATACGAGTAATGAGTATAGTAATTATCGTTCTACCGATCATATAAGCATAAAATGGCTAATAATATGAGTTAGATTGATAATAATAAGAGTAAAAAGTATAGTAATTGACATTCTATCGATCATATAAGCATAATATGGGTAATAATATGAGTTAGATTGATAATAATAAGAGTAATGAGTATAGTAATTGTCGTTCTATCGATCACATAAGCATAATATGGCTAATAATATCAGTCAGATTGATAATAGTAAGCGTAATAAGTATAGTAATTGTCGTTCTATCGATCATATTTGCATAATATAGTTAATAGTATGAGTTAGATTGATATCAGTGAGTGTAATAAGTATAGTAATTGTCGTTCTATCGATCATATAAGCATAATATGGCTAATAATATGAGTTAGATTAATAATAATAAGAGTAAAAAGTTTAGTAATTGTCGTTCTATCGATCATATAAGCATAATATGGTTAATAATATGAGTTAGATTGATAATAATAAGAGTAATAAGTATAGTAATTGTCGTTCTACAGATCACATAAGCATAATATGGCTAATAATATGAGTTAGATTGATAATAATAAGAGTGGTGGGCATAGTAACTGTCGTTCTATCGATCATATCTGAATAATATGGTTAATAATATGAGTTAGATTGATAATAATAAGAGTAAAAAGTATATTTATTGTCGTTCTATTGATCATATAAGCATAATATGGCTAATAATATGGGTTGGATTGATAATAATAAGACTAATAAGTATAGTAATTGTGGTTCTATCGATCATATAAGCATAATATGGCTAATAATATGAGTTAGATTGATAATAATAAGAGTAATATGTATAGTAATTGTCGTTCTATCGATCGTATTTGCATAATATGGTTAATAATATGAGTTAGATTGATAACAGTGAGTGTAATAAGTATAGTGATTGTCGTTCTATCGATCATGTAAGCATAATGTGGCTAATAATATGAGTTAGATTGATAATAATAAGAGTAATAAGTATAGTAATTGTCGTCCTATCGATCATATAAGCATAATATGGCTAATAATATGAGTTAGGGTGATAATAATAAAAGTAGTGAGTACAGTAATTGTCGTTCTATCGATCATATAAGCATGATATGGCTAATAATATGAGTTAGATTGATAATAATAAGAGTAATAAGAATAGTAATTGTCGTTCAATCGATCATATCTGCATAATACGGTTAATAATATGAGTTAGATTGATAATAGTGAGTGTAATAGGTATAGTAATTGTCGTTCTATCGATCATATAAGCATAATATGGCTGATAATATGAGTTAGATTGATAATGATAAGAGTAATAAGTATAGCAATTGTCGTTCTATCGATCATATAAGCATAATATGGCTAATAATATGAGTTAGATTGATAATTATAAGAGTAATAAGTATAGTAATTGTCGTTCTATCGATCATTTAAGCATAATATGGCTAATAATATGAGTTAGATTGATAATAATAAGAGTAATAAGTATAGTAATTGTCGTTCTATCGATCATTTAAGCATAATATGGCTAATAATATGAGTTAGATTGATAATAATAAGAGTAATAAGTATAGTAATTGTCGTCCCATCGATCATATAAGCATAATATGGTTAATAATATGAGTTAGATTGATAACAGTGAGTGTAATAAGTATAGTAATTGTCGTTCTATCGATCATATAAGTTCAATATGGCTAATAATATGAGTTAGATTGATAATGATAAGAGTAATAAGTACAGTAATTGTCGTTCTATCGATCATATAAGCATAATATGGCTAGTAATATGAGTTAGTGTGATAATAATAAAAGTAGTGAGTATAGTAATTGTCGTTCTATCGATCATTTAAGCATAATATATGTAATAATATAAGTTAGGTTGATAAAAGTAAGAATAATAAGTAGAGTAATTGTCGTTCTATCGATCATATAAGCATAATATGGCTAATAATATGAGTTATATTGATAATGATACGAGTAATGAGTATAGTAATTATCGTTCTACCGATCATATAAGCATAAAATGGCTAATAATATGAGTTAGATTGATAATAATAAGAGTAAAAAGTATAGTAATTGACATTCTATCGATCATATAAGCATAATATGGGTAATAATATGAGTTAGATTGATAATAATAAGAGTAATGAGTATAGTAATTGTCGTTCTATCGATCACATAAGCATAATATGGCTAATAATATCAGTCAGATTGATAATAGTAAGCGTAATAAGTATAGTAATTGTCGTTCTATCGATCATATTTGCATAATATAGTTAATAGTATGAGTTAGATTGATATCAGTGAGTGTAATAAGTATAGTAATTGTCGTTCTATCGATCATATAAGCATAATATGGCTAATAATATGAGTTAGATTAATAATAATAAGAGTAAAAAGTTTAGTAATTGTCGTTCTATCGATCATATAAGCATAATATGGTTAATAATATGAGTTAGATTGATAATAATAAGAGTAATAAGTATAGTAATTGTCGTTCTACAGATCACATAAGCATAATATGGCTAATAATATGAGTTAGATTGATAATAATAAGAGTGGTGGGCATAGTAACTGTCGTTCTATCGATCATATCTGAATAATATGGTTAATAATATGAGTTAGATTGATAATAATAAGAGTAAAAAGTATATTTATTGTCGTTCTATTGATCATATAAGCATAATATGGCTAATAATATGGGTTGGATTGATAATAATAAGACTAATAAGTATAGTAATTGTGGTTCTATCGATCATATAAGCATAATATGGCTAATAATATGAGTTAGATTGATAATAATAAGAGTAATATGTATAGTAATTGTCGTTCTATCGATCGTATTTGCATAATATGGTTAATAATATGAGTTAGATTGATAACAGTGAGTGTAATAAGTATAGTGATTGTCGTTCTATCGATCATGTAAGCATAATGTGGCTAATAATATGAGTTAGATTGATAATAATAAGAGTAATAAGTATAGTAATTGTCGTCCTATCGATCATATAAGCATAATATGGCTAATAATATGAGTTAGGGTGATAATAATAAAAGTAGTGAGTACAGTAATTGTCGTTCTATCGATCATATAAGCATGATATGGCTAATAATATGAGTTAGATTGATAATAATAAGAGTAATAAGAATAGTAATTGTCGTTCAATCGATCATATCTGCATAATACGGTTAATAATATGAGTTAGATTGATAATAGTGAGTGTAATAGGTATAGTAATTGTCGTTCTATCGATCATATAAGCATAATATGGCTGATAATATGAGTTAGATTGATAATGATAAGAGTAATAAGTATAGCAATTGTCGTTCTATCGATCATATAAGCATAATATGGCTAATAATATGAGTTAGATTGATAATTATAAGAGTAATAAGTATAGTAATTGTCGTTCTATCGATCATTTAAGCATAATATGGCTAATAATATGAGTTAGATTGATAATAATAAGAGTAATAAGTATAGTAATTGTCGTCCCATCGATCATATAAGCATAATATGGTTAATAATATGAGTTAGATTGATAACAGTGAGTGTAATAAGTATAGTAATTGTCGTTCTATCGATCATATAAGTTCAATATGGCTAATAATATGAGTTAGATTGATAATGATAAGAGTAATAAGTACAGTAATTGTCGTTCTATCGATCATATAAGCATAATATGGCTAGTAATATGAGTTAGTGTGATAATAATAAAAGTAGTGAGTATAGTAATTGTCGTTCTATCGATCATTTAAGCATAATATATGTAATAATATAAGTTAGGTTGATAAAAGTAAGAATAATAAGTAGAGTAATTGTCGTTCTATCGATCATATAAGCATAATATGGCTAATAATATGAGTTATATTGATAATGATACGAGTAATGAGTATAGTAATTATCGTTCTACCGATCATATAAGCATAAAATGGCTAATAATATGAGTTAGATTGATAATAATAAGAGTAAAAAGTATAGTAATTGACATTCTATCGATCATATAAGCATAATATGGGTAATAATATGAGTTAGATTGATAATAATAAGAGTAATGAGTATAGTAATTGTCGTTCTATCGATCACATAAGCATAATATGGCTAATAATATCAGTCAGATTGATAATAGTAAGCGTAATAAGTATAGTAATGGTCGTTCTATCGATCATATTTGCATAATATAGTTAATAGTATGAGTTAGATTGATATCAGTGAGTGTAATAAGTATAGTAATTGTCGTTCTATCGATCATATAAGCATAATATGGCTAATAATATGAGTTAGATTAATAATAATAAGAGTAAAAAGTTTAGTAATTGTCGTTCTATCGATCATATAAGCATAATATGGTTAATAATATGAGTTAGATTGATAATAATAAGAGTAATAAGTATAGTAATTGTCGTTCTACAGATCACATAAGCATAATATGGCTAATAATATGAGTTAGATTGATAATAATAAGAGTGGTGGGCATAGTAACTGTCGTTCTATCGATCATATCTGAATAATATGGTTAATAATATGAGTTAGATTGATAATAATAAGAGTAAAAAGTATATTTATTGTCGTTCTATTGATCATATAAGCATAATATGGCTAATAATATGGGTTGGATTGATAATAATAAGACTAATAAGTATAGTAACGGTCGTTCTATCGATCATAAAAGCATAATATGGCTAATAAAATGAGTTAGATTGATAATATTGAGTGTAATAAGTATAGTAATTGTCGTTCTATCGATCATATAAGCATAATGTGGCTAATAATATGAGTAAGATTAATAATAATAAGAGTAATAAGTATAGTAATTGTCGTTCTATCGATCATATTTGCATAATATCGTTAATAATATGAGTTAGATGGATAACAGTGAGTGTAGGAAGTATAGTGATTGTCGTTCTGTCGATCACATAAGCACAATATGGCTAATAATATGAGTTAGATTGATAATAATAACAGTAATAAGTATAGTAATTGTCGGTCTATCGATCATATAAGCATAATATGGCTCATAATATGAGTTAGGTTGATAATAATAAGAGTAATAAGTATAGTAATTGTCGTCCTATCGATCATATAAGCATAATATGGCTAATAATATGAGTTAGATTGATAATGATAAGAGTAATAAGTACAGTAATTGTCGTTCTACCGATCATATAAGCATAATATGGCTAATAATATGAGTTAGGTTGATAATAATAAATGTAGTGAGTATAGTAATTGTCGTTCTATCGATCATATAAGCATAATATGGCTAATAATATGAGTTAGTTTGATAATAATAAGAGTAATAAGTATAGTAATTGTCGTTCCATCGATCATATAAGCATAATGTGGCTAATAATATGAGTTAGATTGATAATAATAAGAGTAATAGGTATAGTAGTTATCGTTCTACCGATCATATAAGCATAATATGGCTAATAATATGAGTTATATTGATAATGATACGAGTAATGAGTATAGTAATTATCGTTCTACCGATCATATAAGCATAAAATGGCTAATAATATGAGTTAGATTGATAATAATAAGAGTAAAAAGTATAGTAATTGACATTCTATCGATCATATAAGCATAATATGGGTAATAATATGAGTTAGATTGATAATAATAAGAGTAATGAGTATAGTAATTGTCGTTCTATCGATCACATAAGCATAATATGGCTAATAATATCAGTCAGATTGATAATAGTAAGCGTAATAAGTATAGTAATTGTCGTTCTATCGATCATATTTGCATAATATAGTTAATAGTATGAGTTAGATTGATATCAGTGAGTGTAATAAGTATAGTAATTGTCGTTCTATCGATCATATAAGCATAATATGGCTAATAATATGAGTTAGATTAATAATAATAAGAGTAAAAAGTTTAGTAATTGTCGTTCTATCGATCATATAAGCATAATATGGTTAATAATATGAGTTAGATTGATAATAATAAGAGTAATAAGTATAGTAATTGTCGTTCTACAGATCACATAAGCATAATATGGCTAATAATATGAGTTAGATTGATAATAATAAGAGTGGTGGGCATAGTAACTGTCGTTCTATCGATCATATCTGAATAATATGGTTAATAATATGAGTTAGATTGATAATAATAAGAGTAAAAAGTATATTTATTGTCGTTCTATTGATCATATAAGCATAATATGGCTAATAATATGGGTTGGATTGATAATAATAAGACTAATAAGTATAGTAATTGTGGTTCTATCGATCATATAAGCATAATATGGCTAATAATATGAGTTAGATTGATAATAATAAGAGTAATATGTATAGTAATTGTCGTTCTATCGATCGTATTTGCATAATATGGTTAATAATATGAGTTAGATTGATAACAGTGAGTGTAATAAGTATAGTGATTGTCGTTCTATCGATCATGTAAGCATAATGTGGCTAATAATATGAGTTAGATTGATAATAATAAGAGTAATAAGTATAGTAATTGTCGTCCTATCGATCATATAAGCATAATATGGCTAATAATATGAGTTAGGGTGATAATAATAAAAGTAGTGAGTACAGTAATTGTCGTTCTATCGATCATATAAGCATGATATGGCTAATAATATGAGTTAGATTGATAATAATAAGAGTAATAAGAATAGTAATTGTCGTTCAATCGATCATATCTGCATAATACGGTTAATAATATGAGTTAGATTGATAATAGTGAGTGTAATAGGTATAGTAATTGTCGTCCCATCGATCATATAAGCATAATATGGTTAATAATATGAGTTAGATTGATAACAGTGAGTGTAATAAGTATAGTAATTGTCGTTCTATCGATCATATAAGTTCAATATGGCTAATAATATGAGTTAGATTGATAATGATAAGAGTAATAAGTACAGTAATTGTCGTTCTATCGATCATATAAGCATAATATGGCTAGTAATATGAGTTAGTGTGATAATAATAAAAGTAGTGAGTATAGTAATTGTCGTTCTATCGATCATTTAAGCATAATATATGTAATAATATAAGTTAGGTTGATAAAAGTAAGAATAATAAGTAGAGTAATTGTCGTTCTATCGATCATATAAGCATAATATGGCTAATAATATGAGTTATATTGATAATGATACGAGTAATGAGTATAGTAATTATCGTTCTACCGATCATATAAGCATAAAATGGCTAATAATATGAGTTAGATTGATAATAATAAGAGTAAAAAGTATAGTAATTGACATTCTATCGATCATATAAGCATAATATGGGTAATAATATGAGTTACATTGATAATAATAAGAGTAATGAGTATAGTAATTGTCGTTCTATCGATCACATAAGCATAATATGGCTAATAATATCAGTCAGATTGATAATAGTAAGCGTAATAAGTATAGTAATGGTCGTTCTATCGATCATATTTGCATAATATAGTTAATAGTATGAGTTAGATTGATATCAGTGAGTGTAATAAGTATAGTAATTGTCGTTCTATCGATCATATAAGCATAATATGGCTAATAATATGAGTTAGATTAATAATAATAAGAGTAAAAAGTTTAGTAATTGTCGTTCTATCGATCATATAAGCATAATATGGTTAATAATATGAGTTAGATTGATAATAATAAGAGTAATAAGTATAGTAATTGTCGTTCTACAGATCACATAAGCATAATATGGCTAATAATATGAGTTAGATTGATAATAATAAGAGTGGTGGGCATAGTAACTGTCGTTCTATCGATCATATCTGAATAATATGGTTAATAATATGAGTTAGATTGATAATAATAAGAGTAAAAAGTATATTTATTGTCGTTCTATTGATCATATAAGCATAATATGGCTAATAATATGGGTTGGATTGATAATAATAAGACTAATAAGTATAGTAATGGTCGTTCTATCGATCATAAAAGCATAATATGGCTAATAAAATGAGTTAGATTGATAATATTGAGTGTAATAAGTATAGTAATTGTCGTTCTATCGATCATATAAGCATAATGTGGCTAATAATATGAGTAAGATTAATAATAATAAGAGTAATAAGTATAGTAATTGTCGTTCTATCGATCATATTTGCATAATATCGTTAATAATATGAGTTAGATTGATAACAGTGAGTGTAGGAAGTATAGTGATTGTCGTTCTGTCGATCACATAAGCACAATATGGCTAATAATATGAGTTAGATTGATAATAATAACAGTAATAAGTATAGTAATTGTCGGTCTATCGATCATATAAGCATAATATGGCTCATAATATGAGTTAGGTTGATAATAATAAGAGTAATAAGTATAGTAATTGTCGTCCTATCGATCATATAAGCATAATATGGCTAATAATATGAGTTAGATTGATAATGATAAGAGTAATAAGTACAGTAATTGTCGTTCTACCGATCATATAAGCATAATATGGCTAATAATATGAGTTAGGTTGATAATAATAAATGTAGTGAGTATAGTAATTGTCGTTCTATCGATCATATAAGCATAATATGGCTAATAATATGAGTTAGTTTGATAATAATAAGAGTAATAAGTATAGTAATTGTCGTTCCATCGATCATATAAGCATAATGTGGCTAATAATATGAGTTAGATTGATAATAATAAGAGTAATAGGTATAGTAGTTATCGTTCTACCGATCATATAAGCATAATATGGCTAATAATATGAGTTATATTGATAATGATACGAGTAATGAGTATAGTAATTATCGTTCTACCGATCATATAAGCATAAAATGGCTAATAATATGAGTTAGATTGATAATAATAAGAGTAAAAAGTATAGTAATTGACATTCTATCGATCATATAAGCATAATATGGGTAATAATATGAGTTAGATTGATAATAATAAGAGTAATGAGTATAGTAATTGTCGTTCTATCGATCACATAAGCATAATATGGCTAATAATATCAGTCAGATTGATAATAGTAAGCGTAATAAGTATAGTAATTGTCGTTCTATCGATCATATTTGCATAATATAGTTAATAGTATGAGTTAGATTGATATCAGTGAGTGTAATAAGTATAGTAATTGTCGGTCTATCGATCATATAAGCATAATATGGCTAATAATATGAGTTAGATTAATAATAATAAGAGTAAAAAGTTTAGTAATTGTCGTTCTATCGATCATATAAGCATAATATGGTTAATAATATGAGTTAGATTGATAATAATAAGAGTAATGAGTATAGTAATTGTCGTTCTACAGATCACATAAGCATAATATGGCTAATAATATGAGTTAGATTGATAATAATAAGAGTGGTGGGCATAGTAACTGTCGTTCTATCGATCATATCTGAATAATATGGTTAATAATATGAGTTAGATTGATAATAATAAGAGTAAAAAGTATATTTATTGTCGTTCTATTGATCATATAAGCATAATATGGCTAATAATATGGGTTGGATTGATAATAATAAGACTAATAAGTATAGTAATTGTGGTTCTATCGATCATATAAGCATAATATGGCTAATAATATGAGTTAGATTGATAATAATAAGAGTAATATGTATAGTAATTGTCGTTCTATCGATCGTATTTGCATAATATGGTTAATAATATGAGTTAGATTGATAACAGTGAGTGTAATAAGTATAGTGATTGTCGTTCTATCGATCATGTAAGCATAATGTGGCTAATAATATGAGTTAGATTGATAATAATAAGAGTAATAAGTATAGTAATTGTCGTCCTATCGATCATATAAGCATAATATGGCTAATAATATGAGTTAGGGTGATAATAATAAAAGTAGTGAGTACAGTAATTGTCGTTCTATCGATCATATAAGCATGATATGGCTAATAATATGAGTTAGATTGATAATAATAAGAGTAATAAGAATAGTAATTGTCGTTCAATCGATCATATCTGCATAATACGGTTAATAATATGAGTTAGATTGATAATAGTGAGTGTAATAGGTATAGTAATTGTCGTTCTATCGATCATATAAGCATAATATGGCTGATAATATGAGTTAGATTGATAATGATAAGAGTAATAAGTATAGCAATTGTCGTTCTATCGATCATATAAGCATAATATGGCTAATAATATGAGTTAGATTGATAATTATAAGAGTAATAAGTATAGTAATTGTCGTTCTATCGATCATTTAAGCATAATATGGCTAATAATATGAGTTAGATTGATAATAATAAGAGTAATAAGTATAGTAATTGTCGTCCCATCGATCATATAAGCATAATATGGTTAATAATATGAGTTAGATTGATAACAGTGAGTGTAATAAGTATAGTAATTGTCGTTCTATCGATCATATAAGTTCAATATGGCTAATAATATGAGTTAGATTGATAATGATAAGAGTAATAAGTACAGTAATTGTCGTTCTATCGATCATATAAGCATAATATGGCTAGTAATATGAGTTAGTGTGATAATAATAAAAGTAGTGAGTATAGTAATTGTCGTTCTATCGATCATTTAAGCATAATATATGTAATAATATAAGTTAGGTTGATAAAAGTAAGAATAATAAGTAGAGTAATTGTCGTTCTATCGATCATATAAGCATAATATGGCTAATAATATGAGTTATATTGATAATGATACGAGTAATGAGTATAGTAATTATCGTTCTACCGATCATATAAGCATAAAATGGCTAATAATATGAGTTAGATTGATAATAATAAGAGTAAAAAGTATAGTAATTGACATTCTATCGATCATATAAGCATAATATGGGTAATAATATGAGTTAGATTGATAATAATAAGAGTAATGAGTATAGTAATTGTCGTTCTATCGATCACATAAGCATAATATGGCTAATAATATCAGTCAGATTGATAATAGTAAGCGTAATAAGTATAGTAATGGTCGTTCTATCGATCATATTTGCATAATATAGTTAATAGTATGAGTTAGATTGATATCAGTGAGTGTAATAAGTATAGTAATTGTCGTTCTATCGATCATATAAGCATAATATGGCTAATAATATGAGTTAGATTAATAATAATAAGAGTAAAAAGTTTAGTAATTGTCGTTCTATCGATCATATAAGCATAATATGGTTAATAATATGAGTTAGATTGATAATAATAAGAGTAATAAGTATAGTAATTGTCGTTCTACAGATCACATAAGCATAATATGGCTAATAATATGAGTTAGATTGATAATAATAAGAGTGGTGGGCATAGTAACTGTCGTTCTATCGATCATATCTGAATAATATGGTTAATAATATGAGTTAGATTGATAATAATAAGAGTAAAAAGTATATTTATTGTCGTTCTATTGATCATATAAGCATAATATGGCTAATAATATGGGTTGGATTGATAATAATAAGACTAATAAGTATAGTAATGGTCGTTCTATCGATCATAAAAGCATAATATGGCTAATAAAATGAGTTAGATTGATAATATTGAGTGTAATAAGTATAGTAATTGTCGTTCTATCGATCATATAAGCATAATGTGGCTAATAATATGAGTAAGATTAATAATAATAAGAGTAATAAGTATAGTAATTGTCGTTCTATCGATCATATTTGCATAATATCGTTAATAATATGAGTTAGATTGATAACAGTGAGTGTAGGAAGTATAGTGATTGTCGTTCTGTCGATCACATAAGCACAATATGGCTAATAATATGAGTTAGATTGATAATAATAACAGTAATAAGTATAGTAATTGTCGGTCTATCGATCATATAAGCATAATATGGCTAATAATATGAGTTAGATTGATAATAATAAGAGTAATAAGTATAGTAATTGTCGTCCTATCGATCACATCTGCATAATATGGTTAATAATATGAGTTGGATTGATAATAGTGAGTGTAATAAGTATAGTAATTGTGGTTCTATCGATCATATAAGCATAATATGGCTAATAATATGAGTTAGATTGATAATAATAAGAGTAATATGTATAGTAATTGTCGTTCTATCGATCGTATTTGCATAATATGGTTAATAATATGAGTTAGATTGATAACGGTGAGTGTAATAAGTATAGTGATTGTCGTTCTATCGATCATGTAAGCATAATGTGGCTAATAATATGAGTTAGATTGATAATAATAAGAGTACTGAGTATAGTAATTGTCGTTCTATAGATCATATAAGCATAATATGGCTAATAATATTATTTAGATTGATAATAGTGAGTGAAATAAGTATAGTAATTGTCGTTCTATCGATCATACAAGCATAGTATGGCTCATAATATGTGTTAGATTGATAATAATAAGAGTAATAAGTATAGTAATTGTCGTTCTACAGATCATATAAGCATAATATGGCTAATAATATGAGTTAGATTGATAATAATAAGAGTAATAAGTATAGTAATTATCGTCCTATCGATCACATCTGCATAATATGGTTAATAATATGAGTTGGATTGATAATAGTGAGTGTAATAAGTATAGTAATTGTGGTTCTATCGATCATATAAGCATAATATGGCTAATAATATGAGTTAGATTGATAATAATAAGAGTAATATGTATAGTAATTGTCGTTCTATCGATCGTATTTGCATAATATGGTTAATAATATGAGTTAGATTGATAACAGTGAGTGTAATAAGTATAGTGATTGTCGTTCTATCGATCATGTAAGCATAATGTGGCTAATAATATGAGTTAGATTGATAATAATAAGAGTACTGAGTAGAGTAATTGTCGTTCTATCGATCATATAAGCATAATATGGCTAATAATATTATTTAGATTGATAATAGTGAGTGTAATAAGTATAGTAATTGTCGTTCTATCGATCATACAAGCATAGTATGGCTCATAATATGTGTTAGATTGATAATAATAAGAGTAATAAGTATAGTAATTGTCGTTCTACAGATCACATAAGCATAATATGGCTAATAATATGAGTTAGATTGATAATAATAAGAGTAATGAGTATAGTAATTGTCGTTCTATCGATCATATAAGCATAATATGGCTAATAATATGAGTTAGGTCGATAATAATAAGAGTAATAAGTATAGCAATTGTCGTTCTATCGATCATATTTGCATAATATAGTTAATAGTATGAGTTAGATTGATATCAGTGAGTGTAATAAGTATAGTAATTGTCGTTCTATCGATCACATAAGCATAATATGGCTAATAATATGAGTTAGATTGATAATAATAAGAGTAGTGGGCATAGTAATTGTCGTTCTATCGATCATATCTGAATAATATGGTTAATAATATGAGTTAGATTGATAATAATAAGAGTAAAAAGTATATTAATTGTCGTTCTATTGATCATATAAGCATAATATGGCTAATAATATGGGTTGGATTGATAATAATAAGACTAATAAGTATAGTAATGGTCGTTCTATCGATCATAAAAGCATAATATGGCTAATAAAATGAGTTAGATTGATAATAGTGAGTGTAATAAGTATAGTAATTGTCGTTCTATCGATCATATAAGCATAATATGGCTAATGATATGAGTTAGATTGATAATAATAAGAGTAATGAGTATAGTAGTTGTTGTTCTATCGATCATATCTGCATAATATGGTTAATAATATGAGTTAGATTGATAATAATAAGAGTAAAAAGTATAGTAATTGTCGTTCTATCGATCATATAAGCATAATGTGGCTAATAATATGAGTTAGATTGATAATGATAAGAGTAATAAGTACAGTAATTGTCGTTCTATCGATCATATAAGCATAATATGGCTAATAGTATGAGTTAGTGTGATAATAATAAAAGTAGTGAGTATAGTAATTGTCGTTCTATCGATCATTTAAGCATAATATATGTAATAATATAAGTTAGGTTGATAAAAGTAAGAATAATAAGTAGAGTAATTGTCGTTCTATCGATCATATAAGCATAATATGGCTAATAATATGAGTTATATTGATAATAATAAGAGTAAAAAGTATAGTAATTGACATTCAATTATCATATAAGCATAATATGGGTAATAATATGAGTTAGGTTGATAATAATAAGAGTAATAAGTATAGTAATTGTCGTTCTATCGATCATATCTGCTGAATATGGTTAATAATATGAGTTGGATTGATAACAGTGAGTGTAATAAGTATAGTAATTGTCGCTCTATCGATCATATGAGCATAATATGGCTAATAATATGAGTTAGATTGATAACAGTGAGTGTAATAAGTATAGCAATTGTCGTTCTATCGATCATGTAAGCATAATGTGGCTAATAATATGAGTTAGATTGATAATAATAAGAGTACTGAGTATAGTAATTGTCGTTCTATCGATCATATAAGCATAATATGGCTAATAATATTATTTAGATTGATAATAGTGAGTGTAATAAGTATAGTAATTGTCGTTCTATCGATCATATAAGTTCAATATGGCTAATAATATGAGTTAGATTGATAATAATAAGAGTAAAAAGTATAGTAATTGTCATTCTATCGATCATATAAGCATAATATGGCTAATAATATGAGTTAGATTAATAATAGTAAGAGTAATAAGTATAGTAATTATCGTTCTACCGATCATATAAGCATAATATCGTTAATAATATGAGTTAGATTAATAATAATAAGAGTAATGAGTATAGTAATTGTCGTACGATCGATCATATCTGCATAATATGGCTAATAATATGAGCTAGATTGATAATAATTAGAGCAATAAGTATAGTAATTGTTGTTCTATCGATCATATCTGCATAATATGGTTAATAATATGAGTTAGATTGATAATGGTGAGTGTAATATGTGTAGTAATTGTCGTTCTATCGATCATATAAGCATAATATGGCTAATAATATGAGTTAGATGGATAATAATAAGAGTAATAAGTATAGGAATTGTCGTTCTATCGATCATATAAGCATAATATGGCTAATGATATGAGTTAGATTGATAATAGTAAGAGTAGTAAGTATAGTAATTGTCGTTCTATCGATCATATAAGCATAATATGGCTGATAATATGAGTTACATTGATAATAATAAGAGTAATTAGTATAGTAATGGTCGTTCTATCGATCATATCTGCATAATATGGTTAATAATATGAGTTAGATTGATAATAATAGGAGTAATATGTATAGTAATTGTCGTTCTATCGATTATATCTGCATAATGTGGTAAATAATATGAGTTAGATTGATAATAGTGAGTGTAATAAGTATAGTAATTGTCGTTCTGTCGATCATATAAGCATAATATGGCTAATAATGTGAGTTAGATTCATAATAATAAGAGTAATAAGTATAGTAATTGTCGTTCTATCGATCATATAAACATAATATGGCTAATAATATGAGTTAGGTTGATAATACTAAGAGTAATAAGTATAGTAATTGTCGTCCTATCGATCATATAAGCATAATATGGCTAATAATATGAGTTAGATTAATAATAGTAAGAGTAATATGTATGGTAATTATCGTTCTACCGATCATATAAGCATAATATGGTTAATAATATGAGTTAGATTAATAATAATAAGAGTAAAGAGTATAGTAATTATCGTTCTAACGATCATATAAGCATAATATGGCTAATAATATGAGTTAGGTTGATAATAATAAGAGTAATAAGTATAGTAATTGTCGTTCTATCGATCATTTAAGCATAATATGGCTAATAATATGAGTTAGATTGATAATAATAAGAGTAATAAGTATAGTAATTGTCGTCCTATCGATCATATAAGCATAATATGGCTAATAATATGAGTTAGATTGATAATAATAAGAGTAATAAGTATAGTAATTGTCGTCCTATCGATCATATAATCATAATATGGCTAATAATATGAGTTAGATTGATAATAATAAGAGTAATAAGTATAGTAATTGTCGTTCTATCGATCATATAAGCATAATATGGCTAATAATATGAGTTAGATTAATAATAGTAAGAGTAATAAGTATAGTAATTGTCGTTCTATCGATCATATAAGCATAATATGGCTAATAATATGAGTTAGATTGATAATGATAAGAGTAATAAGTACAGTAATTGTCGTTCTATCGATCATATAAGCATAATATGGCTAATAATATGAGTTAGTGTGATAATAATAAAAGTAGTGAGTATAGTAATTGTCGTTCTATCGATCATTTAAGCATAATATATGTAATAATATAAGTTAGGTTGATAAAAGTAAGAATAATAAGTAGAGTAATTGTCGTTCTATCGATCATATAAGCATAATATGGCTAATAATATGAGTTATATTGATAATGATACGAGTAATGAGTATAGTAATTATCGTTCTACCGATCATATAAGCATAAAATGGCTAATAATATGAGTTAGATTGATAATAATAAGAGTAAAAAGTATAGTAATTGACATTCAATTATCATGTAAGCATAATGTGGCTAATAATATGAGTTAGATTGATAATAATAAGAGTACTGAGTATAGTAATTGTCGTTCTATCGATCATATAAGCATAATATGTCTAATAATATTATTTAGATTGATAATAGTGAGTGTAATAAGTATAGTAATTGTCGTTCTATCGATCATATAAGTTCAATATGGCTAATAATATGAGTTAGATTGCTAATAATAAGAGTAAAAAGTATAGTAATTATCGTTCTATCGATCATATAAGCATAATATGGCTAATAATATGAGTTAGATTAATAATAGTAAGAGTAATAAGTATAGTAATTATCGTTCTACCGATCATATAAGCATAATATGGCTAATAATATGAGTTAGATTGATAACAGTGAGTGTAATAAGTATAGTGATTGTCGTTCTGTCGATCACATAAGCACAATATGGCTAATAATATGAGTTAGATTGATAATAATAGGAGTAATAAGTATAGTAATTGTCATTCTATCGGTCATATTTGCATAACATGGTTAATAATATGAGTTAGGTTGATAAAAATAAGAGTAACACGTATAGTATTTGTCGTTCTATCGATCATTTAAGCATAATATGGCTAATAATATGAGTTAGATTGATAATAATAAGAGTAATAAGTATAGTAATTGTCGTCCTATCCATCATATAAGCATAATATGGCTAATAATATGAGTTAGGGTGATAATAATAAAAGTAGTGAGTGCAGTAATTGTCGTTCTATCGATCATATAAGCATGATATGGCTAATAATATGAGTTAGATTGATAATAATAAGAGTAATAAGAATAGTAATTGTCGTTCAATCGATCATATCTGCATAATATGGTTAATAATATGAGTTAGATTGATAATAGTGAGTGTAATAGGTATAGTAATTGTCGTTCTATCGATCATATAAGCATAATATGGCTGATAATATGAGTTAGATTGATAATGATAAGAGTAATAAGTATAGCAATTGTCGTTCTATCAATCATATAAGCATAATATGGCTAATAATATGAGTTAGATTGATAATTATAAGAGTAATAAGTATAGTAATTGTCGTTCTATCGATCATTTAAGCATAATATGGCTAATAATATGAGTTAGATTGATAATAATAAGAGTAATAAGTATAGTAATTGTCGTCCCATCGATCATATAAGCATAATATGGTTAATAATATGAGTTAGATTGATAACAGTGAGTGTAATAAGTATAGTAATTGTCGTTCTATCGATCATATAAGTTCAATATGGCTAATAATATGAGTTAGATTGATAATAATAAGAGTAGTGGGCATAGTAATTGTCGTTCTATCGATCATAGCTGAATAATATGGTTAATAATATGAGTTAGATTGATAATAATAAGAGTAAAAAGTATATTAATTGTCGTTCTATTGATCATATAAGCATAATATGGCTAATAATATGGGTTGGATTGATAATAATAAGACTAATAAGTGTAGTAATGGTCGTTCTATCGATCATAAAAGCATAATATGGCTAATAAAATGAGTTAGATTGATAATAGTGAGTGTAATAAGTATAGTAATTGTCGTTCTATCGATCATATAAGCATAATATGGCTAATGATATGAGTTAGATTGATAATAATAAGAGTAATGAGTATAGTAGTTGTTTCTCTATCGATCATATCTGCATAATATGGTTAATAATATGAGTTAGATTGATAATAATAAGAGTAAAAAGTATAGTAATTGTCGTTCTATCGATCATATAAGCATAATATGGCTAATAATATGAGTTAGATTGATAATGATAAGAGTAATAAGTACAGTAATTGTCGTTCTATCGATCATATAAGCATAATATGGCTAATAGTATGAGTTAGTGTGATAATAATAAAAGTAGTGAGTATAGTAATTGTCGTTCTATCGATCATTTAAGCATAATATATGTAATAATATAAGTTAGGTTGATAAAAGTAAGAATAATAAGTAGAGTAATTGACGTTCTATCGATCATATAAGCATAATATGGCTAATAATATGAGTTATATTGATAATAATAAGAGTAAAAAGTATAGTAGTTGACATTCAATTATCATATAAGCATAATATGGGTAATAATATGAGTTAGGTTGATAATAATAAGAGTAATAAGTATAGTAATTGTCGTTCTATCGATCATATCTGCTTAATATGGTTAATAATATGAGTTGGATTGATAACAGTGAGTGTAATAAGTATAGTAATTGTCGCTCTATCGATCATATGAGCATAATATGGCTAATAATATGAGTTAGATTGATAACAGTGAGTGTAATAAGTATAGCAATTGTCGTTCTATCGATCATGTAAGCATAATGTGGCTAATAATATGAGTTAGATTGATAATAATAAGAGTACTGAGTATAGTAATTGTCGTTCTATCGATCATATAAGCATAATATGGCTAATAATATTATTTAGATTGATAATAGTGAGTGTAATAAGTATAGTAATTGTCGTTCTATCGATCATATAAGTTCAATATGGCTAATAATATGAGTTAGATTGATAATAATAAGAGTAAAAAGTATAGTAATTGTCATTCTATCGATCATATAAGCATAATATGGCTAATAATATGAGTTAGATTAATAATAGTAAGAGTAATAAGTATAGTAATTATCGTTCTACCGATCATATAAGCATAATATGGTTAATAATATGAGTTAGATTAATAATAATAAGAGTAATGAGTATAGTAATTGTCGAACGATCGATCATATCTGCATAATATGGCTAATAATATGAGCTAGATTGATAATAATTAGAGCAATAAGTATAGTAATTGTCGTTCTATCGATCATATCTGCATAATATGGTTAATAATATGAGTTAGATTGATAATGGTGAGTGTAATATGTGTAGTAATTGTCGTTCTATCGATCATATAAGCATAATATGGCTAATAATATGAGTTAGATGGATAATAATAAGAGTAATAAGTATAGGAATTGTCGTTCTATCGATCATATAAGCATAATATGGCTAATAATATGAGTTAGATTAATAATAGTAAGAGTAATATGTATGGTAATTATCGTTCTACCGATCATATAAGCATAATATGGTTAATAATATGAGTTAGATTAATAATAATAAGAGTAAAGAGTATAGTAATTATCGTTCTACCGATCATATAAGCATAATATGGCTAATAATATGAGTTAGGTTGATAATAATAAGAGTAATAAGTATAGTAATTGTCGTTCTATCGATCATTTAAGCATAATATGGCTAATAATATGAGTTAGATTGATAATAATAAGAGTAATAAGTATAGTAATTGTTGTCCTATCGATCATATAAGCATAATATGGCTAATAATATGAGTTAGATTGATAATAATAAGAGTAATAAGTATAGTAATTGTCGTCCTATCGATCATATAATCATAATATGGCTAATAATATGAGTTAGATTGATAATAACAAGAGTAATAAGTATAGTAATTGTCGCTCTATCGATCATATAAGCATAATATGGCTAATAATATGAGTTAGATTAATAATAGTAAGAGTAATAAGTATAGTAATTGTCGTTCTGTCGATCATATAAGCATAATATGGTTAATAATATGAGTTAGATTGATAACAGTGAGTGTAATAAGTATAGTAATTGTCGTTCTGTCGATCATATAAGCATAATATGGCTAATAATATGAGTTATATTGATAATAATAAGAGTAATAAGTATAGTAATCGTCGTTCCACCGATCATATAAGCATAATATGGCTAATAATATGAGTTAGATTGATAATAGTGAGTGTAATAAGTATAGTAATTGTCGTTCTATCGATCATATAAGCATAATATGGCTAATAATATGAGTTAGATTGATAATAGTGAGTGTAATAAGTATAGTAATTGTAGTTCTATTGCTCATATAAGCAAAATATGGCTAATAATATGAGTTAGATTGATAATAATAAGAGTAATGGGTATAGTAATTGTCGTCCTATCGATCATATCCACATAATATCGCCAATAATATGAGTTAGATTGATAATAATAAGGGTAATAAGTATAGTAATTGTCGTTCTACCGATCATATAAGCATAATATGGCTAATAATATGAGTTAGGTTGATAATAATAAGAGTAATAAGTATAGTAATTGTCGTTCTATCGATCATATAAGCATAATATGGCTAATAATATGAGTTAGATTGATAATAATAAGAGTAACAAGTATAGTAATTGTCGTTCTATCGATAATATAAGCATAATATGGCTAATAATATGAGTTAGATTGATAATAATAAGAGTAACAAGTATAGTAATTGTCGTTCAATCGATCATATAAGCATAATATGGCTAATAATATGAGTTAGATTGGTAATAATAAGAGTAATAAGTACAGTAATCTTCGTTCAATAGATCATATAAGCATAATATGGCTAATAATATGAGTTAGATTGATAATAGTAAGAGGAATAAGTGTAGTAATTGTCATTCTATCGATCATATAAGCATAATCCGGCTAATAATATGAGTTAGATTGATAATAATAACAGTAATAAGTATAGTAATTGTCGTTCAATCGATCATATAAGCATAATATGGCTAATAATATGAGTTAGATTGATAATAATAAGAGTAATATGTATAGTAATTGTCGTTCTATCGATCATATAAACATAATATGGCTAATAATATGAGTTAGATTGATAATAATAAGAGTAACAAGTATAGTAATTGTCGTCCTATCGATCATATCCACATAATCTGGCCAATAATATGAGTTAGATTGATAATAATAAGGGTAATAAGTACAGTAATTGTCGTTCTATCGATCATATAAGCATAATATGGCTAGTAATATGAGTTAGATTGATAATAATAAGAGTAATACGTATAGTAATTGTCGTTCTATCGATCATATAAGCATAATATGGCTAATAATATGAGTTAGATTGATAATAATAAGAGTAACGAGTATAGTAATTGTCGCTCTATCGATCATATAAGCATAATATGGCTTATAATATGAGTTAGATTGATAATAATAACAGTAATAAGTCTAGTAATTGTCGTTCAATCGATCATATCTGCATTATATGGTTAATAATATGAGTTAGATTGAAAATAATAAGAGTAATGGGTATAGTAATTGTCGTCCTATCGATCATATCCACATAACATGGCCAATAATATGAGTTAAATTGATAATAATAAGGGTAATAAGTATAGTAATTGTCGCTCTATCGATCATATAAGCATAATATGGCTAATAATATGAGTTAGATTGATAATAGTAAGAGTAATAAGTATAGTAATTGCCGTTCTATCGATAATATAAACAAAATATGGCTAATAATATGAGTTAGATTGATAATAGTAAGAGTAATAAGTATAGTAATTGTCGTTCTATCGATGATGTCTGCATAATATGGTTAATAATATGAGTCAGATTGATAACAGTGAGTGTAATAAGTATAGTAATTGTCGTTCTGTCGATCATATAAGCATAATATGGCTAATAATATGAGTTATATTGATAATAATAAGAGTAAAAAGTATAGTAATTGTCGCTCTATCGATCATATAAGCATAATATGGCTAATAATATGAGTTAGATTGATAATAATAAGAGTAACAAGTATAGTAATTGTCGTTCTATCGATAATATAAGCATAATATGGCTAATAATATGAGTTAGATTGGTAATAATAAGAGTAATAAGTACAGTAATCTTCGTTCAATCGATCATATAAGCATAATATGGCTAATAATATGAGTTAGATGGATAATAATAAGAGTAATAAGTAGAGTAATTATCGTTCTACCGATCATATAAGCATAATATGGCTAATAATATGAGTTAGATGGATAATAATAGGAGTAATATGTATAGTAATTGTCGTTCTATCGATTATATCTGCATAATGTGGTAAATAATATGAGTTAGATTGATAATAGTGAGTGTAATAAGTATAGTAATTGTCGTTCTGTCGATCATATAAGCATAATATGGCTAATAATGTGAGTTAGATTCATAATAATTATAGCTATAAGTATGGTAATTGTCGTTCTATCGATCATATAAACATAATATGTCTAATAATATGAGTTAGGTTGATAATAATAAGGGTAATAAGTATAGTAATTGTCGTTCTATCGATCATATAAGCATAATATGGCTAATAATATGAGTTAGATTGATAATAATAAGAGTAATATGTATAGTAATTGTCGTTCTATCGATCATATAAGCATAATATGGCTAATAATATGAGTTAGATTGATAATAATAAGAGTAACAAGTATAGTAATTGTCGTTCTATCGATAATATAAGCATAATATGGCTAATAATATGAGTTAGATTGGTAATAATAAGAGTAATAAGTACAGTAATCTTCGTTCAATCGATCATATAAGCATAATATGGCTAATAATATGAGTTAGATTGATAATAGTAAGAGGAATAAGTATAGTAATTGTCGTTCTATCGATCATATAAGCATAATCCGGCTAATAATATGAGTTAGATTGATAATAGTAAGAGTAATAGGTATAGTAATTGTCGTTCTATCGATCATATCTGCACAATATGGTTAATAATATGAGTTAGATTGATAATAGTAAGAGTAATAAGTATAGTAATTGTCGTTCTATCGATCATATAAGCATAATATGGCTAATAATATGAGTTAGATTGATAATAATAAGAGTAATATGTATAGTAATTGTCGTTCTATCGATCATATAAGCATAATATGGCTAATAATATGAGTTAGATTGATAATAATAAGAGTAACAAGTATAGTAATTGTCGTCCTATCGATCATATCCACATAATCTGGCCAATAATATGAGTTAGATTGATAATAATAAGAGTAGTAAGTATAGGAATTGTCGTTCTATCGATCATATAAGCATAATATGGCTAATAATATGAGTTAGATTAATAATAGTAAGAGTAATATGTATGGTAATTATCGTTCTACCGATCATATAAGCATAATATGGTTAATAATATGAGTTAGATTAATAATAATAAGAGTAAAGAGTATAGTAATTATCGTTCTACCGATCATATAAGCATAATATGGCTAATAATATGAGTTAGGTTGATAATAATAAGAGTAATAAGTATAGTAATTGTCGTTCTATCGATCATTTAAGCATAATATGGCTAATAATATGAGTTAGATTGATAATAATAAGAGTAATAAGTATAGTAATTGTTGTCCTATCGATCATATAAGCATAATATGGCTAATAATATGAGTTAGATTGATAATAATAAGAGTAATAAGTATAGTAATTGTCGTCCTATCGATCATATAATCATAATATGGCTAATAATATGAGTTAGATTGATAATAACAAGAGTAATAAGTATAGTAATTGTCGCTCTATCGATCATATAAGCATAATATGGCTAATAATATGAGTTAGATTAATAATAGTAAGAGTAATAAGTATAGTAATTGTCGTTCTGTCGATCATATAAGCATAATATGGTTAATAATATGAGTTAGATTGATAACAGTGAGTGTAATAAGTATAGTAATTGTCGTTCTGTCGATCATATAAGCATAATATGGCTAATAATATGAGTTATATTGATAATAATAAGAGTAATAAGTATAGTAATCGTCGTTCCACCGATCATATAAGCATAATATGGCTAATAATATGAGTTAGATTGATAATAGTGAGTGTAATAAGTATAGTAATTGTCGTTCTATCGATCATATAAGCATAATATGGCTAATAATATGAGTTAGATTGATAATAGTGAGTGTAATAAGTATAGTAATTGTAGTTCTATTGCTCATATAAGCAAAATATGGCTAATAATATGAGTTAGATTGATAATAATAAGAGTAATGAGTATAGTAATTGTCGTCCTATCGATCATATCCACATAATATCGCCAATAATATGAGTTAGATTGATAATAATAAGGGTAATAAGTATAGTAATTGTCGTTCTACCGATCATATAAGCATAATATGGCTAATAATATGAGTTAGGTTGATAATAATAAGAGTAATAAGTATAGTAATTGTCGTTCTGTCGATCATATAAGCATAATATGGCTAATAATATGAGTTATATTGATAATAATAAGAGTAAAAAGTATAGTAATTGTCGCTCTATCGATCATATAAGCATAATATGGCTAATAATATGAGTTAGATTGATAATAATAAGAGTAACAAGTATAGTAATTGTCGTTCTATCGATAATATAAGCATAATATGGCTAATAATATGAGTTAGATTGGTAATAATAAGAGTAATAAGTACAGTAATCTTCGTTCAATCGATCATATAAGCATAATATGGCTAATAATATGAGTTAGATTGATAATAGTGAGTGTAATAAGTATAGTAATTATAGTTCTATTGCTCATATAAGCATAATATGGTTAATAATATGAGTTACATTGATAATAATAAGAGTAATAAGTATAGTAATTATCGTTCTACCGATCATACAAGCATAATGTGGCTAATAATATGAGATAGATTGATAATAATAAGAGTAATAAGTAGAGTAATTATCGTTCTACCGATCATATAAGCATAATATGGCTAATAATATGAGTTAGATGGATAATAATAGGAGTAATATGTATAGTAATTGTCGTTCTATCGATTATATCTGCATAATGTGGTAAATAATATGAGTTAGATTGATAATAGTGAGTGTAATAAGTATAGTAATTGTCGTTCTGTCGATCATATAAGCATAATATGGCTAATAATGTGAGTTAGATTCATAATAATTATAGCTATAAGTATGGTAATTGTCGTTCTATCGATCATATAAACATAATATGTCTAATAATATGAGTTAGGTTGATAATAATAAGGGTAATAAGTATAGTAATTGTCGTTCTATCGATCATATAAGCATAATATGGCTAATAATATGAGTTAGATTGATAATAATAAGAGTAATATGTATAGTAATTGTCGTTCTATCGATCATATAAGCATAATATGGCTAATAATATGAGTTAGATTGATAATAATAAGAGTAACAAGTATAGTAATTGTCGTTCTATCGATAATATAAGCATAATATGGCTAATAATATGAGTTAGATTGGTAATAATAAGAGTAATAAGTACAGTAATCTTCGTTCAATCGATCATATAAGCATAATATGGCTAATAATATGAGTTAGATTGATAATAGTAAGAGGAATAAGTATAGTAATTGTCGTTCTATCGATCATATCTGCACAATATGGTTAATAATATGAGTTAGATTGATAATAGTAAGAGTAATAAGTATAGTAATTGTCGTTCTATCGATCATATAAGCATAATATGGCTAATAATATGAGTTAGATTGATAATAATAAGAGTAATATGTATAGTAATTGTCGTTCTATCGATCATATAAGCATAATATGGCTAATAATATGAGTTAGATTGATAATAATAAGAGTAACAAGTATAGTAATTGTCGTCCTATCGATCATATCCACATAATCTGGCCAATAATATGAGTTAGATTGATAATAATAAGGGTAATAAGTATAGTAATTGTCGTTCTATCGATCATATAAGCATAATATGGCTAGTAATATGAGTTAGATTGATAATAATAAGAGTAATACGTATAGTAATTGTCGTTCTATCGATCATATAAGCATAATATGGCTAATAATATGAGTTAGATTGATAATAATAAGAGTAACGAGTATAGTAATTGTCGCTCTATCGATCATATAAGCATAATATGGCTTATAATATGAGTTAGATTGATAATAATAACAGTAATAAGTCTAGTAATTGTCGTTCAATCGATCATATCTGCATTATATGGTTAATAATATGAGTTAGATTGAAAATAATAAGAGTAATGGGTATAGTAATTGTCGTCCTATCGATCATATCCACATAACATGGCCAATAATATGAGTTACATTGATAATAATAAGGGTAATAAGTATAGTAATTGTCGCTCTATCGATCATATAAGCATAATATGGCTAATAATATGAGTTAGATTGATAATAGTAAGAGTAATAAGTATAGTAATTGCCGTTCTATCGATAATATAAACAAAATATGGCTAATAATATGAGTTAGATTGATAATAGTAAGAGTAATAAGTATAGTAATTGTCGTTCTATCGATCATGTCTGCATAATATGGTTAATAATATGAGTCAGATTGATAACAGTGAGTGTAATAAGTATAGTAATTGTCGTTCTGTCGATCATATAAGCATAATATGGCTAATAATATGAGTTATATTGATAATAATAAGAGTAAAAAGTATAGTAATTGTCGCTCTATCGATCATATAAGCATAATATGGCTAATAATATGGGTTGGATTGATAATAATAAGACTAATAAGTATAGTAATTGTCGTTCTATCGATCATATAAGCATAATATGGCTAATAATATGAGTTAGATTGATAATAGTGAGTGTAATAAGTATAGTAATTATAGTTCTATTGCTCATATAAGCATAATATGGTTAATAATATGAGTTACATTGATAATAATAAGAGTAATAAGTATAGTAATTATCGTTCTACCGATCATACAAGCATAATGTGGCTAATAATATGAGATAGATTGATAATAATAAGAGTAATAAGTAGAGTAATTATCGTTCTACCGATCATATAAGCATAATATGGCTAATAATATGAGTTAGATGGATAATAATAGGAGTAATATGTATAGTAATTGTCGTTCTATCGATTATATCTGCATAATGTGGTAAATAATATGAGTTAGATTGATAATAGTGAGTGTAATAAGTATAGTAATTGTCGTTCTGTCGATCATATAAGCATAATATGGCTAATAATGTGAGTTAGATTCATAATAATTATAGCAATAAGTATGGTAATTGTCGTTCTATCGATCATATAAACATAATATGTCTAATAATATGAGTTAGGTTGATAATAATAAGAGTAAAATGTATAGTAATTGTCGTTCTATCGATCATATAAGCATAATATGGCTAATATTATGAGTTAGATTGATAATAATAAGAGTAATAAGTATAGCAATTGTCGTTCTATCGATCATATCTGCATAATATGGTTAATAATATGAGTTAGATTGATAATAATAAGGGTAATAAGAATAGTAATTGTCGTTCTATCGATCATACAAGCATAATATGGCTAATAATATGAGTTAGATTGATAATAATAAGAGTAATGTGTATAGTAATTGTCGTTCTATCGATCATATAAGCATAACATGGCTAATAATATGAGTTAGATTGATAATAATGAGAGTAATGTGTATAGTAATTGTTGTTCTATCTATCATATAAGCATAATATGGCTAATAATATGAGTTAGATTGATAATAATAAGAGTAATAAGTATAGTAATTGTCGTCCTATCGATCACATATGCATAATATGGCTAATAATATGAGTTAGATTTATAATAATAAGAGTAATAAGTATAGTAATTGTCGTTCTACAGATCACATAAGCATAATATGGCTAATAATATGAGTTAGATTGATAATAATAAGAGTAGTGGGCATAGTAATTGTCGTTCTATCGATCATATCTGAATAATATGGTTAATGATATGAGTTAGATTGATAATAATAAGAGTAAAAAGTATATTTATTGTCGTTCTATTGATCATATAAGCATAATATGGCTAATAATATGGGTTGGATTGATAATAGTAAGACTAATAAGTATAGTAATGGTCGTTCTATCGATCATAAAAGCATAATATGCCTAATAAAATGAGTGAGATTGATAATATTGAGTGTAATAAGTATAGTAATTGTCGTTCTATCGATCATATAAGCATAATATGGCTAATGATATGAGTTAGATTGATAATAATAAGAGTAATGAGTATAGTAGTTGGTGTTCTATCGATCATATCTGCATAATATGGTTAATAATATGAGTTAGATTGATAATAATAAGAGTAAAAAGTATAGTAATTGTCGTTCTATCGATCATATAAGCATAATATGGCTAATAATATGAGTTAGATTAATAATAGTAAGAGTAATATGTATAGTAATTATCGTTCTACCGATCATATAAGCATAATATGGTTAATAATATGAGTTAGATTAATAATAATAAGAGTAAAGAGTATAGTAATTATCGTTCTACCGATCATATAAGCATAATATGGCTAATAATATGAGTTAGGTTGATAATAATAAGAGTAATAAGTATAGTAATTGTCGTTCTATCGATCATATAAGCATAATATGGCTAATAATATGAGTTAGGTTGATAATAATCAGAGTAATAAGTATAGTAATTGTCGTTCTGTCGATCACATAAGCACAATATGGCTAATAATATGAGTTAGATTGATAATAATAGGAGTAATAAGTATAGTAATTGTCATTCTATCGGTCATATTTGCATAACATGGTTAATAATATGAGTTAGGTTGATAAAAATAAGAATAACAAGTATAGTAATTGTCGTTCTATCGATCATTTAAGCATAATATGGCTAATAATATGAGTTAGATTGATAATAATAAGAGTAATAAGTATAGTAATTGTCGTTCTATCGATCATTTAAGCATAATATTGCTAATAATATGAGTTAGATTGATAATAATAAGAGTAATAAGTATAGTAATTGTCGTCCTATCGATCATACAAGCATAATAAGGCTAATAATATGAGTTAGATTGATAATAATAAGAGTAATGAGTATAGTAATTGTCGTTCTATCGATCATATAAGCATAATATGGCTAATAATATGAGTTAGGTCGATAATAATAAGAGTAATAAGTATAGTAATTGTCGTTCTATCGATCATTTAAGCATAATATGGCTAATAATATCAGTCAGATTGATAATAGTAAGAGTAATAAGTATAGTAATTGTCGTTCTATCGATCATAAAAGCATAGTATGGCTCATAATATATGTTAGATTGATAATAATAGGAGTAATAAGTATAGTAATTGTCGTTCTACAGATCACATAAGCATAATATGGCTAATAATATGAGTTAGATTGATAATAATAAGAGTAATGAGTATAGTAATTGTCGTTCTATCGATCATATAAGCATAATATGGCTAATAATATGAGTTAGGTCGATAATAATAAGAGTAATAAGTATAGTAATTGTCGTTCTATCGATCATATTTGCATAATATAGTTAATAGTATGAGTTAGATTGATATCAGTGAGTGTAATAAGTATAGTAATTGTCGCTCTATCGATCATATAAGCATAATATGGCTAATAATATGAGTTAGATTAATAATAATAAGAGTAAAAAGTATAGTAATTGTCGTTCTATCGATCATATAAGCATAATATGGCTAATAATATAAGTTAGATTGAAAATAATAAGAGTAATAAGTATAGTAATTGTCGTTCTACAGATCACATAAGCATAATATGGCTAATAATATGAGTTAGATTGATAATAATAAGAGTAGTGGGCATAGTAATTGTCGTTCTATCGATCATATCTGAATAATATGGTTAATAATATGAGTTAGATTGATAATAGTAAGAGTAAAAAGTATATTAATTGTCGTTCTATTGATCATATAAGCATAATATGGCTAATGATATGAGTTAGATTGATAATAATAAGAGTAATGAGTATAGTAGTTGTTGTTCTATCGATTATATCTGCATAATATGGTTAATAATATGAGTTAGATTGATAATAATAAGAGTAAAAAGTATAGTAATTGTCGTTCTATCGATCATATAAGCATAATATGGCTAATAATATGAGTTAGATTAATAATAGTAAGAGTAATATGTATAGTAATTATCGTTCTACCGATCATATAAGCATAATATGGTTAATAATATGAGTTAGATTGATAATAATAGGAGTAATAAGTATAGTAATTGTCATTCTATCGGTCATATTTGCATAACATGGTTAATAATATGAGTTAGGTTGATAAAAATAAGAATAACAAGTATAGTAATTGTCGTTCTATCGATCATTTAAGCATAATATGGCTAATAATATGAGTTAGGTTGATAATAATAAGAGTAATAAGTATAGTAATTGTCGTTCTATCGATCATATAAGCATAATATGGCTAATAATATGAGTTAGGTTGATAATAATCAGAGTAATAAGTATAGTAATTGTCGTTCTATCGATCATTTAAGCATAATATGGCTAATAATATGAGTTAGATTGATAATAATAAGAGTAATAAGTATAGTAGTTGTCGTCCTATCGATCATATAATCATAATATGGCTAATAATATGAGTTAGATTGATAATAATAAGAGTAATAAGTATAGTAATTGTCGTTCTATCGATCATATAAGCATAATATGTCTAATAATATGAGTCAGATTAATAATAGTAAGAGTAATAAGTATAGTAATTGTCGTCCTATCGATCATATAAGCATAATATGGCTAATAATATGAGTTAGATTAATAATAGTAAGAGTAATAAGTATAGTAATTAGCGTTCTACCGATCATATAAGCATAATATGGCTAATAATATGAGTTAGATTGATAACAGTGACTGTAATAAGTATAGTGCTTGTCGTTCTGTCGATCACATAAGCACAATATGGCTAATAATATGAGTTAGATTGATAATAATAGGAGTAATAAGTATAGTAATTGTCATTCTATCGGTCATATTTGCATAACATGGTTAATAATATGAGTTAGGTTGATAAAAATAGGAGTAACAAGTATAGTAATTGTCGTTCTATCGATCATTTAAGCATAATATGGCTAATAATATGAGTTAGATTGATAATAATAAGAGTAATAAGTATAGTAATTGTCGTCCTATCGATCATATAAGCATAATATGGCTAATAATATGAGTTAGGGTGATAATAATAAAAGTAGTGAGTACAGTAATTGTCGTTCTATCGATCATATAAGCATGATATGGCTAATAATATGAGTTAGATTGATAACAGTGAGTGTAATAAGTATAGTGATTGTCGTTCTGTCGATCACATAAGCACAATATGGCTAATAATATGAGTTAGATTGATAATAATAGGAGTAATAAGTATAGTAATTGTCATTCTATCGGTCATATTTGCATAACATGGTTAATAATATGAGTTAGGTTGATAATAATAAGAGTAATAAGAATAGTAATTGTCGTTCAATCGATCATATCTGCATAATATGGTTAATAATATGAGTTAGATTGATAATAGTGAGTGTAATAGGTATAGTAATTGTCGTTCAATCGATCATATAAGCATAATATGGCTGATAATATGAGTTAGATTGATAATGATAAGAGTAATAAGTATAGCAATTGTCGTTCTATCAATCATATAAGCATAATATGGCTAATAATATGAGTTAGATTGATAATTGTAAGAGTAATAAGTATAGTAATTGTCGTTCTATCGATCATTTAAGCATAATATGGCTAATAATATGAGTTAGATTGATAATAATAAGAGTAATAAGTATAGTAATTGTCGTCCCATCGATCATATAAGCATAATATGGTTAATAATATGAGTTAGATTGATAACAGTGAGTGTAATAAGTATAGTAATTGTCGTTCTATCGATCATATAAGCATAATATGGCTAATAATATGAGTTAGATTAATAATAGTAAGAGTAATAAGTATAGTAATTAGCGTTCTACCGATCATATAAGCATAATATGGCTAATAATATGAGTTAGATTGATAACAGTGACTGTAATAAGTATAGTGCTTGTCGTTCTGTCGATCACATAAGCACAATATGGCTAATAATATGAGTTAGATTGATAATAATAGGAGTAATAAGTATAGTAATTGTCATTCTATCGGTCATATTTGCATAACATGGTTAATAATATGAGTTAGGTTGATAAAAATAGGAGTAACAAGTATAGTAATTGTCGTTCTATCGATCATTTAAGCATAATATGGCTAATAATATGAGTTAGATTGATAATAATAAGAGTAATAAGTATAGTAATTGTCGTCCTATCGATCATATAAGCATAATATGGCTAATAATATGAGTTAGGGTGATAATAATAAAAGTAGTGAGTACAGTAATTGTCGTTCTATCGATCATATAAGCATGATATGGCTAATAATATGAGTTAGATTGATAATAATAAGAGTAATAAGAATAGTAATTGTCGTTCAATCGATCATATCTGCATAATATGGTTAATAATATGAGTTAGATTGATAATAGTGAGTGTAATAGGTATAGTAATTGTCGTTCAATCGATCATATAAGCATAATATGGCTGATAATATGAGTTAGATTGATAATGATAAGAGTAATAAGTATAGCAATTGTCGTTCTATCAATCATATAAGCATAATATGGCTAATAATATGAGTTAGATTGATAATTGTAAGAGTAATAAGTATAGTAATTGTCGTTCTATCGATCATTTAAGCATAATATGGCTAATAATATGAGTTAGATTGATAATAATAAGAGTAATAAGTATAGTAATTGTCGTCCCATCGATCATATAAGCATAATATGGTTAATAATATGAGTTAGATTGATAACAGTGAGTGTAATAAGTATAGTAATTGTCGTTCTATCGATCATATAAGTTCAATATGGCTAATAATATGAGTTAGATTGATAATAATAAGAGTAAAAAGTATTGTAATTGTCGTTCTATCGATCATATAAGCATAATATGGCTAATAATATGAGTTAGATTAATAATAGTAAGAGTAATAAGTATAGTAATTGTCGTTCTATCGATCATATAAGCATAATATGGCTAATAATATGAGTTAGATTGATAATGATAAGAGTAATAAGTACAGTAATTGTCGTTCTATCGATCATATAAGCATAATATGGCTAGTAATATGAGTTAGTGTGATAATAATAAAAGTAGTGAGTATAGTAATTGTCGTTCTATCGATCATTTAAGCATAATATATGTAATAATATAAGTTAGGTTGATAAAAGTAAGAATAATAAGTAGAGTAATTGTCGTTCTATCGATCATATAAGCATAATATGGCTAATAATATGAGTTATATTGATAATGATACGAGTAATGAGTATAGTAATTATCGTTCTACCGATCATATAAGCATAAAATGGCTAATAATATGAGTTAGATTGATAATAATTAGAGTAAAAAGTATAGTAATTGACATTCTATCGATCATATAAGCATAATATGGGTAATAATATGAGTTAGATTGATAATAATAAGAGTAATGAGTATAGTAAATGTCGTTCTATCGATCACATAAGCATAATATGGCTAATAATATCAGTCAGATTGATAATAGTAAGCGTAATAAGTATAGTAATTGTCGTTCTATCGATCATATTTGCATAATATAGTTAATAGTATGAGTTAGATTAATAATAATAAGAGTAAAAAGTATAGTAATTGTCGTTCTATCGATCATATAAGCATAATATGGTTAATAATATGAGTTAGATTGATAATAATAAGAGTAATAAGTATAGTAATTGTCGTTCTACAGATCACATAAGCATAATATGGCTAATAATATGAGTTAGATTGATAATAATAAGAGTGGTGGGCATAGTAACTGTCGTTCTATCGTTCATATCTGAATAATATGGTTAATAATATGAGTTAGATTGATAATAATAAGAGTAAAAAGTATATTTATTGTCGTTCTATTGATCATATAAGCATAATATGGCTAATAATATGGGTTGGATTGATAATAATAAGACTAATAAGTATAGTAATGGTCGTTCTATCGATCATAAAAGCATAATATGGCTAATAAAATGAGTTAGATTGATAATATTGAGTGTAATAAGTATAGTAATTGTCGTTCTATCGATCATATAAGCATAATGTGGCTAATAATATGAGTAAGATTAATAATAATAAGAGTAATAAGCATAGTAATTGTCGTTCTATCGATCATATTTGCATAATATCGTTAATAATATGAGTTAGATTAATAATAATAAGAGTAAAGAGTATAGTAATTATCGTTCTACCGATCATATAAGCATAATATGGCTAATAATATGAGTTAGGTTGATAATAATAAGAGTAATAAGTATAGTAATTGTCGTTCTATCGATCATTTAAGCATAATATGGCTAATAATATGAGTTAGATTGATAATAATAAGAGTAATAAGTATAGTAATTGTCGTCCTATCGATCATATAAGCATAATATGGCTAATAATATGAGTTAGATTGATAATAATAAGAGTAATAAGTATAGTAATTGTCGTCCTATCGATCATATAATCATAATATGGCTAATAATATGAGTTAGAATGATAATAATAAGAGTAATAAGTATAGTAATTGTCGTTCTATCGATCATATAAGCATAATATGGCTAATAATATGAGTTAGATTAATAATAGTAAGAGTAATAAGTATAGTAATTGTCGTTCTATCGATCATATAAGCATAATATGGCTAATAATATGAGTTAGATTGATAATGATAAGAGTAATAAGTACAGTAATTGTCGTTCTATCGATCATATAAGCATAATATGGCTAATAATATGAGTTAGTGTGATAATAATAAAAGTAGTGAGTATAGTAATTGTCGTTCTATCGATCATTTAAGCATAATATATGTAATAATATAAGTTAGGTTGATAAAAGTAAGAATAATAAGTAGAGTAATTGTCGTTCTATCGATCATATAAGCATAATATGGCTAATAATATGAGTTATATTGATAATGATACGAGTAATGAGTATAGTAATTATCGTTCTACCGATCATATAAGCATAAAATGGCTAATAATATGAGTTAGATTGATAATAATAAGAGTAAAAAGTATAGTAATTGACATTCAATTATCATGTAAGCATAATGTGGCTAATAATATGAGTTAGATTGATAATAATAAGAGTACTGAGTATAGTAATTGTCGTTCTATCGATCATATAAGCATAATATGTCTAATAATAATATTTAGATTGATAATAGTGAGTGTAATAAGTATAGTAATTGTCGTTCTATCGATCATATAAGTCCAATATGGCTAATAATATGAGTTAGATTGCTAATAATAAGAGTAAAAAGTATAGTAATTATCGTTCTATCGATCATATAAGCATAATATGGCTAATAATATGAGTTAGATTAATAATAGTAAGAGTAATAAGTATAGTAATTATCGTTCTACCGATCATATAAGCATAATATGGCTAATAATATGAGTTAGATTGATAACAGTGAGTGTAATAAGTATAGTGATTGTCGTTCTGTCGATCACATAAGCACAATATGGCTAATAATATGAGTTAGATTGATAATAATAGGAGTAATAAGTATAGTAATTGTCATTCTATCGGTCATATTTGCATAACATGGTTAATAATATGAGTTAGGTTGATAAAAATAAGAGTAACAAGTATAGTAATTGTCGTTCTATCGATCATTTAAGCATAATATGGCTAATAATATGAGTTAGATTGATAATAATAAGAGTAATAAGTATAGTAATTGTCGTCCTATCGATCATATAAGCATAATATGGCTAATAATATGGGTTGGATTGATAATAATAAGACTAATAAGTATAGTAATGGTCGTTCTATCGATCATAAAAGCATAATATGGCTAATAAAATGAGTTAGATTGATAATATTGAGTGTAATAAGTATAGTAATTGTCGTTCTATCGATCATATAAGCATAATAAGGCTAATGATATGAGTTAGATTGATAATAATAAGAGTAATGAGTATAGTAGTTGGTGTTCTATCGATCATATCTGCATAATATGGTTAATAATATGAGTTAGATTAATAATAACAAGAGTAAAGAGTATAGTAATTATCGTTCTACCGATCATATAAGCATAATATGGCTAATAATATGAGTTAGGTTGATAATAATAAGAGTAATAAGTATAGTAATTGTCGTTCTATCGATCATATAAGCATAATATGGCTAATAATATGAGTTAGGTTGATAAAAATAAGAATAACAGGAATAGTAATTGTCGTCCTATCGATCATATAAGCATAATATGGCTAATAATATGAGTTAGATTGATAATAATAAGAGTAATAAGTATAGTAATTGTCGTTCTATCGATCATATAAGCATAATATGGCTAATAATATGAGTTAGATTGATAACAGTGAGTGTAAGAAGTATAGTGATTGTCGTTCTGTCGATCACATAAGCACAATATGGCTAATAATATGAGATAGATTGATAGTAATAAGAGTAATAAGTACAGTAATTGTCGGTCTATCGATCATAAAAGCATAATATGGCTAATAATATGAGTTAGATTGATAATGATAAGAGTAATAAGTACAGTAATTTTGGTTCTATCGCTCATATAAGCATAATATGGCTAATAATATGAGTTAGATGGATAATAATAGGAGTAATAAGTATAGTAATTATCGTTGTACCGATCATATAAGCATAATATGGCTAATAATATGAGTTAGATTGATAGTAATAAGAGTAAAAAGTATAGTAATTGTCGTTCTATCGATCATATTTGCGTAATATGGTTAATAATATGAGTTAGATTGATAACAGTGAGTGTAATAAGTATAGTGATTGTCGTTCTGTCGATCACATAAGCACAATATGGCTAATAATATGTGTTAGATTGATAATAATAGGAGTAATAGGTATAGTAATTGTCATTCTATCGGTCATATTTGCATAACATGGTTAATAATATGAGTTAGGTTGATAAAAATAAGAATAACAAGTATAGTAATTGTCGTCCTATCGATCATATAAGCATAATATGGCTAATAATATGAGTTAGATTGATAATAATAAGAGTAATAAGTATAGTAACTGTCGTCCTATCGATCATATAATCATAATATGGCTAATAATATGAGTTAGATTGATAATAATAAGAGTAATAAGTATAGTAATTGTCGTTCTATCGATCATATAAGCATAATATGGCTAATAATATGAGTTAGATTGATAATGATAAGAGTAATAAGTACAGTAATTTTGGTTCCATCGATCATATAAGCATAATATGGCTAATAATATGAGTTAGATGGATAATAATAGGAGTAATATGTATAGTAATTGTCGTTCTATCGATTATATCTGCATAATGTGGTAATTAATATGAGTTAGATTGATAATAGTGAGTGTAATAAGTATAGTAATTGTCGTTCTGTCGATCATATAAGCATAATATGGCTAATAATGTGAGTTAGATTCATAATAATAATAGTAATAAGTATGGTGATTGTCGTTCTATCGATCATATAAACATAATATGTCTAATAATATGAGTTAGATTGATAATAATAAGAGTAAAAAGTATAGTAATTGTCGTTCTATCGCTCATATAAGCATAATATGGCTAATAATATGAGTTAGATTAATAATAGTAAGAGTAATAAGTATAGTAATTGTCGTTCTATCGATCATATAAGCATAATATGGCTAATGATATGAGTTAGATTGATAATAATAAGAGTAATGAGTATAGTAGTTGGTGTTCTATCGATCATATCTGCATAATATGGTTAATAATATGAGTTAGATTAATAATAACAAGAGTAAAGAGTATAGTAATTATCGTTCTACCGATCATATAAGCATAATATGGCTAATAATATGAGTTAGGTTGATAATAATAAGAGTAATAAGTATAGTAATTGTCGTTCTATCGATCATATAAGCATAATATGGCTAATAATATGAGTTAGATTGATAACAGTGAGTGTAAGAAGTATAGTGATTGTCGTTCTGTCGATCACATAAGCACAATATGGCTAATAATATGAGATAGATTGATAGTAATAAGAGTAATAAGTACAGTAATTGTCGGTCTATCGATCATAAAAGCATAATATGGCTAATAATATGAGTTAGGTTGATAATAATAAGAGTAATAAGTATAGTAATTGTTGTCCTATCGATCATATAAGCATAATATGGCTAATAATATGAGTTAGATTGATAATGATAAGAGTAATAAGTACAGTAATTGTCGTTCTACCGATCATATAAGCATAATATGGCTAATAATATGAGTTAGGTTGATAATAATAAATGTAGTGAGTATAGTAATTGTCGTTCTATCGATCATATAAGCATAATATGGCTAATAATATGAGTTAGATTGATAATAATAAGAGTAATAAGTATAGTAACTGTCGTCCTATCGATCATATAATCATAATATGGCTAATAATATGAGTTAGATTGATAATAATAAGAGTAATAAGTATAGTAATTGTCGTTCTATCGATCATATAAGCATAATATGGCTAATAATATGAGTTAGATTGATAATGATAAGAGTAATAAGTACAGTAATTTTGGTTCCATCGATCATATAAGCATAATATGGCTAATAATATGAGTTAGATGGATAATAATAGGAGTAATATGTATAGTAATTGTCGTTCTATCGATTATATCTGCATAATGTGGTAATTAATATGAGTTAGATTGATAATAGTGAGTGTAATAAGTATAGTAATTGTCGTTCTGTCGATCATATAAGCATAATATGGCTAATAATGTGAGTTAGATTCATAATAATAATAGTAATAAGTATGGTGATTGTCGTTCTATCGATCATATAAACATAATATGTCTAATAATATGAGTTAGATTGATAATAATAAGAGTAAAAAGTATAGTAATTGTCGTTCTATCGCTCATATAAGCATAATATGGCTAATAATATGAGTTAGATTAATAATAGTAAGAGTAATAAGTATAGTAATTGTCGTTCTATCGATCATATAAGCATAATATGGCTAATGATATGAGTTAGATTGATAATAATAAGAGTAATGAGTATAGTAGTTGGTGTTCTATCGATCATATCTGCATAATATGGTTAATAATATGAGTTAGATTAATAATAACAAGAGTAAAGAGTATAGTAATTATCGTTCTACCGATCATATAAGCATAATATGGCTAATAATATGAGTTAGGTTGATAATAATAAGAGTAATAAGTATAGTAATTGTCGTTCTATCGATCATATAAGCATAATATGGCTAATAATATGAGTTAGATTGATAACAGTGAGTGTAAGAAGTATAGTGATTGTCGTTCTGTCGATCACATAAGCACAATATGGCTAATAATATGAGATAGATTGATAGTAATAAGAGTAATAAGTACAGTAATTGTCGGTCTATCGATCATAAAAGCATAATATGGCTAATAATATGAGTTAGGTTGATAATAATAAGAGTAATAAGTATAGTAATTGTTGTCCTATCGATCATATAAGCATAATATGGCTAATAATATGAGTTAGATTGATAATGATAAGAGTAATAAGTACAGTAATTGTCGTTCTACCGATCATATAAGCATAATATGGCTAATAATATGAGTTAGGTTGATAATAATAAATGTAGTGAGTATAGTAATTGTCGTTCTATCGATCATATAAGCATAATATGGCTAATAATATGAGTTAGATTGATAATAATAAGAGTAATAAGTATAGTAATTGTCGTTCTATCGATCATATTTGCATAATATGGTTAATAATATGAGTTAGATTGATAACAGTGAGTGTAATAAGTATAGTAATTGTCGTTCTATCGATCATACAAGCATAGTATGGCTCATAATATGTGTTAGATTGATAATAATAAGAGTAATAAGTATAGTAATTGTCGTTCTACAGATCACATAAGCATAATATGGCTAATAATATGAGTTAGATTGATAATAATAAGAGTAATGAGTATAGTAATTGTCGTTCTATCGATCATATAAGCATAATATGGCTAATAATATGAGTTAGATTGATAACAGTGAGTGTAATAAGTATAGTAATTGTCGTTCTATCGATCATATAAGTTCAATATGGCTAATAATATGAGTTAGGTTGATAATAATAAGAGTAATAAGTATAGTGATTGTCGTTCTATCGATCATATCTGCTTAATATTGTTAATAATATGAGTTGGATTGATAACAGTGAGTGTAATAAGCATAGTAATTGTCGCTCTATCGATCATACGAGCATAATATGGCTAATAATATGAGTTAGATTGATAATATAAAGAGTAGAAAGTATAGTAATTGTCGTTCTATCGATCACATAAGCATAATATGGCTAATAATATGAGTTAGATTGATAATAATAAGAGTAATGAGTATAGTAATTGTCGTTCTATCGATCACATAAGCATAATATGGCTAATAATATCAGTCAGATTGATAATAGTAAGAGTAATAAGTATAGTAATTGTCGTTCTATCGATCATACAAGCATAGTATGGCTCATAATATGTGTTAGATTGATAATAATAGGAGTAATAAGTATAGTAATTGTCGTTCTACAGATCACATAAGCATAATATGGCTAATAATATGAGTTAGATTGATAATAATAAGAGTAATGTGTATAGTAATTGTCGTTCTATCGATCATATAAGCATAATATGGCTAATAATATGAGTTAGGTCGATAATAATAAGAGTAATAAGTATAGTAATTGTCGTTCTCTCGATCATATTTGCATAATATAGTTAATAGTATGAGTTAGATTGATATCAGTGAGTGTAATAAGTATAGTAATTGTCGCTCTATCGATCATATAAGCATAATATGGCAAATAATATGAGTTAGATTAATAATAATAAGAGTAAAAAGTAGAGTAATTGTCGTTCTATCGATCACATAAGCATAATATGGCTAATAATATGAGTTAGATTGACAATAATAAGAGTAATAAGTATAGTAATTATCGTTCTACCGATCATATAAGCATAATATGGTTAATAATATGAGTTAGATTAATAATAATAAGAGTAATGGGTATAGTAATTGTCGTACGATCGATCATATCTGCATAATATGGCTAATAATATGAGCTAGATTGATAATAATTAGAGCAATAAGTATAGTAATTGTCGTTCTATCGATCATATCTGCATAATATGGTTAATAATATGAGTTAGATTGATAATGGTGAGTGTAATATGTGTAGTAATTGTCGTTCTATCGATCATATAAGCATAATATGGCTAATAATATGAGTTAGATTGATAATAGTGAGTGTAATAGTTATAGTAATTGTCGTTCTATCGATCATATAAGCATAATATGGCTGATAATATGAGTTAGATTGATAATGATAAGAGTAATAAGTATAGCAATTGTCGTTCTATCAACCATATAAGCACAATATGGCTAATAATATGAGTTAGATTGATAATTATAAGAGTAATAAGTATAGTAATTGTCGTTCTATCGATCATTTAAGCATAATATGGCTAATAATATGAGTTAGATTGATAATAATGAGAGTAAAAAGTATAGTAATTGACATTCTATCGATCATATAAGCATAATATGGGTAATAATATGAGTTAGATTGATAATAATAAGAGTAATGAGTATAGTAATTGTCGTTCTATCGATCACATAAGCATAATATGGCTAATAATATCAGTCAGATTGATAATAGTAAGCGTAATAAGTATAGTAATTGTCGTCCTATCGATCATACAAGCATAGTATGGCTCATAATATGTGTTAGATTGATAATAATAGGAGTAATAAGTATAGTAATTGTCGTTCTACAGATCACATAAGCATAATATGGCTAATAATATGAGTTAGATTGATAATAATAAGAGTAATGAGTATAGTAATTGTCGTTCTATCGATCATATAAGCATAATATGGCTAATAATATGAATTAGGTCGATAATAATAAGAGTAATAAGTATAGTAATTGTCGTTCTATCGATCGTATTTGCATAATATAGTTAATAGTATGAGTTAGATTGATATCAGTGAGTGTAATAAGTATAGTAATTGTCGTGCTATCGATCATATAAGCATAATATGGCTAATAATATGAGTTAGATTAATAATAATAAGAGTAAAAAGTATAGCAATTGTCGTTCTATCGATCATATAAGCATAATATGGTTAATAATATGAGTTAGATTTATAATAATAAGAGTAATAAGTATAGTAATTGTCGTTCTACAGATCACATAAGCATAATATGGCTAATAATATGAGTTAGATTGATAATAATAAGAGTAGTGGGCATAGTAATTGTCGTTCTATCGATCATATCTGAATAATATGGTTAATAATATGAGTTAGATTGATAATAATAAGAGTAAAAAGTATATTTATTGTCGTTCTATTGATCATATAAGCATAATATGGCTAATAATATGGGTTGGATTGATAATAGTAAGACTAATAAGTATAGTAATGGTCGTTCTATCGATCATAAAAGCATAATATGCCTAATAAAATGAGTGAGATTGATAATATTGAGTGTAATAAGTATAGTAATTGTCGTTCTATCGATCATATAAGCATAATATGGCTAATGATATGAGTTAGATTGATAATAATAAGAGTAATGAGTATAGTAGTTGGTGTTCTATCGATCATATCTGCATAATATGGTTAATAATATGAGTTAGATTAATAATAACAAGAGTAAAGAGTATAGTAATTATCGTTCTACCGATCATATAAGCATAATATGGCTAATAATATGAGTTAGGTTGATAATAATAAGAGTAATAAGTATAGTAATTGTCGTTCTATCGATCATATAAGCATAATATGGCTAATAATATGAGTTAGATTGATAACAGTGAGTGTAAGAAGTATAGTGATTGTCGTTCTGTCGATCACATAAGCACAATATGGCTAATAATATGAGATAGATTGATAGTAATAAGAGTAATAAGTATAGTAATTGTCGGTCTATCGATCATAAAAGCATAATATGGCTAATAATATGAGTTAGGTTGATAATAATAAGAGTAATAAGTATAGTAATTGTCGTCCTATCGATCATATAAGCATAATATGGCTAATAATATGAGATAGATTGATAATGATAAGAGTAATAAGTACAGTAATTGTCGTTCTACCGATCATATAAGCATAATATGGCTAATAATATGAGTTAGGTTGATAATAATAAATGTAGTGAGTATAGTAATTGTCGTTCTATCGATCATATAAGCATAATATGGCTAATAATATGAGTTAGATTGATAATAATAAGAGTAATAAGTATAGTAATTGTCGTTCTATCGATCATATTTGCATAATATGGTTAATAATATGAGTTAGATTGATAACAGTGAGTGTAATAAGTATAGTAATTGTCGTTCTATCGATCATACAAGCATAGTATGGCTCATAATATGTGTTAGATTGATAATAATAAGAGTAATAAGTATAGTAATTGTCGTTCTACAGATCACATAAGCATAATATGGCTAATAATATGAGTTAGATTGATAACAGTGAGTGTAATAAGTATAGTAATTGTCGTTCTATCGATCATGTAAGTTCAATATGGCTAATAATATGAGTTAGGTTGATAATAATAAGAGTAATAAGTATAGTGATTGTCGTTCTATCGATCATATCTGCTTAATATTGTTAATAATATGAGTTGGATTGATAACAGTGAGTGTAATAAGCATAGTAATTGTCGCTCTATCGATCATATGAGCATAATATGGCTAATAATATGAGTTAGATTGATAATATAAAGAGTAGAAAGTATAGTAATTGTCGTTCTATCGATCACATAAGCATAATATGGCTAATAATGTGAGTTAGATTGATAATAATAAGAGTAATGATTATAGTAATTGTCGTCCTATCGATCATATAGGTACAATATGGCTAATAATATCAGTTAAATTGATAATAATAAGAGTAATGAGTATAGTAATTGTCGTTCTATCGATCACATAAGCATAATATGGCTAATAATATCAGTCAGATTGATAATAGTAAGAGTAATAAGTATAGTAATTGTCGTTCTATCGATCATACAAGCATAGTATGGCTCATAATATGTGTTAGATTGATAATAATAGGAGTAATAAGTATAGTAATTGTCGTTCTACAGATCACATAAGCATAATATGGCTAATAATATGAGTTAGATTGATAATAATAAGAGTAATGTGTATAGTAATTGTCGTTCTATCGATCATATAAGCATAATATGGCTAATAATATGAGTTAGGTCGATAATAATAAGAGTAATAAGTATAGTAATTGTCGTTCTCTCGATCATATTTGCATAATATAGTTAATAGTATGAGTTAGATTGATATCAGTGAGTGTAATAAGTATAGTAATTGTCGCTCTATCGATCATATAAGCATAATATGGCAAATAATATGAGTTAGATTAATAATAATAAGAGTAAAAAGTAGAGTAATTGTCGTTCTATCGATCACATAAGCATAATATGGCTAATAATATGAGTTAGATTGACAATAATAAGAGTAATAAGTATAGTAATTGTCGTTCTACAGATCACATAAGCATAATATGGCTAATAATATGAGTCAGATTGATAATAATAAGAGTAGTGGGCATAGTAATTGTCGTTCTATCGATCATATCTGAATAATATGGTTAATAATATGAGTTAGATTGATAATAATAAGAGTAAAAAGTATATTAATTGTCGTTCTATTGACCATATAAGCATAATATGGCTAATAATATGGGTTGGATTGATAATAATAAGACTAATAAGTATAGTAATGGTCGCTCTGTCGATCATAAAAGCATAATATGGCAAATAAAATGAGTTAGATTGATAATAGTGAGTGTAATAAGTATAGTAATTGTCGTTCTATCGATCATATAAGCATAATATGGCTAATGATATGAGTTAGATTGATAATAATAAGAGTAATGAGTATAGTAGTTGTTGTTCTATCGATCATATCTGCATAATATGGTTAATAATATGAGTTAGATTGATAATAATAAGAGTAAAAAGTATAGTAATTGTCGTTCTATCGATCATATAAGCATAATATGGCTAATAATATGAGTTAGATTAATAATAGTAAGAGTAATATGTATAGTAATTATCGTTCTACCGATCATATAAGCATAATATGGTTAATAATATGAGTTAGATTAATAATAATAAGAGTAAAGAGTATAGTAATTATCGTTCTACCGATCATATAAGCATAATATGGCTAATAATATGAGTTAGGTTGATAATAATAAGAGTAATAAGTATAGTAATTGTCGTTCTATCGATCATATAAGCATAATATGGCTAATAATATGAGTTAGGTTGATAATAATCAGAGTAATAAGTATAGTAATTGTCGTTCTGTCGATCACATAAGCACAATATGGCTAATAATATGAGTTAGATTGATAATAATAGGAGTAATAAGTATAGTAATTGTCATTCTATCGGTCATATTTGCATAACATGGTTAATAATATGAGTTAGGTTGATAAAAATAAGAATAACAAGTATAGTAATTGTCGTTCTATCGATCATTTAAGCATAATATGGCTAATAATATGAGTTAGATTGATAATAATAAGAGTAATAAGTATAGTAATTGTCGTTCTATCGATCATTTAAGCATAATATGGCTAATAATATGAGTTAGATTGATAATAATAAGAGTAATAAGTATAGTAATTGTCGTCCTATCGATCATACAAGCATAATAAGGCTAATAATATGAGTTAGATTGATAATAATAAGAGTAATGAGTATAGTAATTGTCGTTCTATCGATCATATAAGCATAATATGGCTATTAATATGAGTTAGGTCGATAATAATAAGAGTAATAAGTATAGTAATTGTCGTTCTATCGATCATTTAAGCATAATATGGCTAATAATATCAGTCAGATTGATAATAGTAAGAGTAATAAGTATAGTAATTGTCGTTCTATCGATCATAAAAGCATAGTATGGCTCATAATATATGTTAGATTGATAATAATAGGAGTAATAAGTATAGTAATTGTCGTTCTACAGATCACATAAGCATAATATGGCTAATAATATGAGTTAGATTGATAATAATAAGAGTAATGAGTATAGTAATTGTCGTTCTATCGATCATATAAGCATAATATGGCTAATAATATGAGTTAGGTCGATAATAATAAGAGTAATAAGTATAGTAATTGTCGTTCTATCGATCATATTTGCATAATATAGTTAATAGTATGAGTTAGATTGATATCAGTGAGTGTAATAAGTATAGTAATTGTCGCTCTATCGATCATATAAGCATAATATGGCTAATAATATGAGTTAGATTAATAATAATAAGAGTAAAAAGTAGAGTAATTGTCGTTCTATCGATCACATAAGCATAATATGGCTAATAATATGAGTTAGATTGACAATAATAAGAGTAATAAGTATAGTAATTGTCGTTCTACAGATCACATAAGCATAATATGGCTAATAATATGAGTCAGATTGATAATAATAAGAGTAGTGGGCATAGTAATTGTCGTTCTATCGATCATATCTGAATAATATGGTTAATAATATGAGTTAGATTGATAATAATAAGAGTAAAAAGTATATTAATTGTCGTTCTATTGACCATATAAGCATAATATGGCTAATAATATGGGTTGGATTGATAATAATAAGACTAATAAGTATAGTAATGGTCGCTCTGTCGATCATAAAAGCATAATATGGCAAATAAAATGAGTTAGATTGATAATAGTGAGTGTAATAAGTATAGTAATTGTCGTTCTATCGATCATATAAGCATAATATGGCTAATGATATGAGTTAGATTGATAATAATAAGAGTAATGAGTATAGTAGTTGTTGTTCTATCGATCATATCTGCATAATATGGTTAATAATATGAGTTAGATTGATAATAATAAGAGTAAAAAGTATAGTAATTGTCGTTCTATCGATCATATAAGCATAATATGGCTAATAATATGAGTTAGATTAATAATAGTAAGAGTAATATGTATAGTAATTATCGTTCTACCGATCATATAAGCATAATATGGTTAATAATATGAGTTAGATTAATAATAATAAGAGTAAAGAGTATAGTAATTATCGTTCTACCGATCATATAAGCATAATATGGCTAATAATATGAGTTAGGTTGATAATAATAAGAGTAATAAGTATAGTAATTGTCGTTCTATCGATCATATAAGCATAATATGGCTAATAATATGAGTTAGGTTGATAATAATCAGAGTAATAAGTATAGTAATTGTCGTTCTGTCGATCACATAAGCACAATATGGCTAATAATATGAGTTAGATTGATAATAATAGGAGTAATAAGTATAGTAATTGTCATTCTATCGGTCATATTTGCATAACATGGTTAATAATATGAGTTAGGTTGATAAAAATAAGAATAACAAGTATAGTAATTGTCGTTCTATCGATCATTTAAGCATAATATGGCTAATAATATGAGTTAGATTGATAATAATAAGAGTAATAAGTATAGTAATTGTCGTTCTATCGATCATTTAAGCATAATATGGCTAATAATATGAGTTAGATTGATAATAATAAGAGTAATAAGTATAGTAATTGTCGTCCTATCGATCATACAAGCATAATAAGGCTAATAATATGAGTTAGATTGATAATAATAAGAGTAATGAGTATAGTAATTGTCGTTCTATCGATCATATAAGCATAATATGGCTATTAATATGAGTTAGGTCGATAATAATAAGAGTAATAAGTATAGTAATTGTCGTTCTATCGATCATTTAAGCATAATATGGCTAATAATATCAGTCAGATTGATAATAGTAAGAGTAATAAGTATAGTAATTGTCGTTCTATCGATCATAAAAGCATAGTATGGCTCATAATATATGTTAGATTGATAATAATAGGAGTAATAAGTATAGTAATTGTCGTTCTACAGATCACATAAGCATAATATGGCTAATAATATGAGTTAGATTGATAATAATAAGAGTAATGAGTATAGTAATTGTCGTTCTATCGATCATATAAGCATAATATGGCTAATAATATGAGTTAGGTCGATAATAATAAGAGTAATAAGTATAGTAATTGTCGTTCTATCGATCATATTTGCATAATATAGTTAATAGTATGAGTTAGATTGATATCAGTGAGTGTAATAAGTATAGTAATTGTCGCTCTATCGATCATATAAGCATAATATGGCTAATAATATGAGTTAGATTAATAATAATAAGAGTAAAAAGTATAGTAATTGTCGTTCTATCGATCATATAAGCATAATATGGCTAATAATATAAGTTAGATTGAAAATAATAAGAGTAATAAGTATAGTAATTGTCGTTCTACAGATCACATAAGCATAATATGGCTAATAATATGAGTTAGATTGATAATAATAAGAGTAGTGGGCATAGTAATTGTCGTTCTATCGATCATATCTGAATAATATGGTTAATAATATGAGTTAGATTGATAATAGTAAGAGTAAAAAGTATATTAATTGTCGTTCTATTGATCATATAAGCATAATATGGCTAATGATATGAGTTAGATTGATAATAATAAGAGTAATGAGTATAGTAGTTGTTGTTCTATCGATTATATCTGCATAATATGGTTAATAATATGAGTTAGATTGATAATAATAAGAGTAAAAAGTATAGTAATTGTCGTTCTATCGATCATATAAGCATAATATGGCTAATAATATGAGTTAGATTAATAATAGTAAGAGTAATATGTATAGTAATTATCGTTCTACCGATCATATAAGCATAATATGGTTAATAATATGAGTTAGATTGATAATAATAGGAGTAATAAGTATAGTAATTGTCATTCTATCGGTCATATTTGCATAACATGGTTAATAATATGAGTTAGGTTGATAAAAATAAGAATAACAAGTATAGTAATTGTCGATCTATCGATCATTTAAGCATAATATGGCTAATAATATGAGTTAGATTGATAATAATAAGAGTAATAAGTATAGTAATTGTCGTTCTATCGATCATTTAAGCATAATATGGCTAATAATATGAGTTAGATTGATAATAATAAGAGTAATAAGTATAGTAATTGTCGTTCTATCGATCATAAAAGCATAGTATGGCTCATAATATGTGTTAGATTGATAATAATAGGAGTAATAAGTATAGTAATTGTCGTTCTACAGATCACATAAGCATAATATGGCTTATAATATGAGTTAGATTGATAATAATAAGAGTAATGAGTATAGTAATTGTCGTTCTATCGATCATATAAGCATAATATGGCTAATAATATGAGTTAGATTGATAATAATAAGAGTAGTGGGCATAGTAATTGTCGTTCTATCGATCATATCTGAATAATATGGTTAATAATATGAGTTAGATTGATAATAGTAAGAGTAAAAAGTATATTAATTGTCGTTCTATTGATCATATAACCATGATATGGCTAATGATATGAGTTAGATTGATAATAATAAGAGTAATGAGTATAGTAGTTGTTGTTCTATCGATCATATCTGCATAATATGGTTAATAATATGAGTTAGATTGATAATAATAAGAGTAAAAAGTATAGTAATTGTCGTTCTATCGATCATATAAGCATAATGTGGCTAATAATATGAGTTAGATTAATAATAGTAAGAGTAAAGAGTATAGTAATTATCGTTCTACCGATCATATAAGCATAATATGGCTAATAATATGAGTTAGGTTGATAATAATAAGAGTAATAAGTATAGTAATTGTCGTTCTATCGATCATATAAGCATAATATGGCTAATAATATGAGTTAGGTTGCTAATAATCAGAGTAATAAGTATAGTAATTGTCGTTCTATCGATCATATAAGCATAATGTGGCTAATAATATGAGTTAGATTGATAATAATAAGAGTAATAAGTATAGTAATTATCGTTGTACCGATCATATAAGCATAATATGGCTAATAATATGAGTTAGATTGATAGTAATAAGAGTAAAAAGTATAGTAATTGTCGTTCTATCGATCACATAAGCATAATATGGCTAATGATATGAGTTAGATTGATAATAATAAGAGTAATGAGTATAGTAGTTGTCATTCTATCGGTCATATTTGCATAACATGGTTAATAATATGAGTTAGGTTGATAAAAATAAGAATAACAAGTATAGTAATTGTCGTTCTATCGATCATATAAGCATAATATGGCTAATAATATGAGTTAGGTTGATAATAATCAGAGTAATAAGTATAGTAATTGTCGTTCTATCGATCATATAAGCATAATGTGGCTAATAATATGAGTTAGATTGATAATTATAAGAGTAATAAGTATAGTAATTGTCGTTCTATCGATCATTTAAGCATAATATGCCTAATAATATGAGTTAGATTGATAATAATAAGAGTAATAAGTATAGTAATTGTCGTCCTATCGATCATATAAGCATAATATGGTTAATAATATGAGTTAGATTGATATCAATGAGTGTAATAAGTCTAGTGATTGTCGTTCTGTCGATCACATAAGCACAATATGGCTAATAATATGAGTTGGATTGATAATAATAAGAATAATAAGTATAGTAATTGTGGTTCTATCGATCATATAAGCATAATATGGCCAATAATATGAGTTAGATTGATAATAATAAGAGTAATAAGGATAGTAATTGTCGTTCTATCGATCATATAAGCATAATATGGCTAATAATATGAGTTAGATTGATAATGATAAGAGTAATAAGTACAGTAATTTTGGTTCTATCGATCATATAAACATAATATGGCTAATAATATGAGTTAGATGGATAATAATAGGAATAATATGTATAGTAATTGTCGTTCTATCGATTATATCTGCATAATGTGGTAAATAATATGAGTTAGATTGATAATAGTGAGTGTAATAAGTATAGTAATTGTCGTTCTGTCGATCATATAAGCATAATATGGCTAATAATATCAGTCAGATTGATAATAGTAAGAGTAATAAGTATAGTAATTGTCGCTCTATCTATCATATGAGCATAATATGGCTAATAATATGAGTTAGGTTGATAATAATAAGAGTAATAAGTATAGTAATTGTCGTTCTATCGATCATGTAAGCATAATATGGCTAATAATATGAGTTAGGTTGATAATAATCAGAGTAATAAGTATAGTAATTGTCGTTCTATCGATCATATAAGCATAATGTGGCTAATAATATGAGTTAGATTGATAATAATAAGAGTAATAGGTATAGTAATTATCGTTCTACCGATCATATAAGCATAATATGGCTAATAATATGAGTTAGATTGATAATAATTAGAGTAATAAGCATAGTAATTGTCGTTCTATCGATCATATAAGCATAATGTGGCTAATAATATGAGTTAGATTGATAATAATAAGAGTAATGAGTATAGTAATTGTCGTTCTATCGATCATATAAGCATAATATGGCTAATAATATGAGTTAGATTGATAATAATAAGAGTAATGAGTATAGTAGTTGTCGCTCTATCTATCATATGAGCATAATATGGCTAATAATATGAGTTAGGTTGATAATAATAAGAGCAATAAGTATAGTAATTGTCGTTCTATCGATCATGTAAGCATAATATGGCTAATAATATGAGTTAGGTTGATAATAATCAGAGTAATAAGTATAGTAATTGTCGTTCTATCGATCATATAAACATAATATGTCTAATAATAAGAGTTAGGTTGATAATAATAAGAGTAATAAGTATAGTAATTGTCGTCCTATCGATCATATAAGCATAATATGGTTAATAATATGAGTTAGATTGATAACAGTGAGTGTAATAAGTATAGTAATTGTCGTTCTGTCGATCATATAAGTTCAATATGGCTAATAATATGAGTTAGATTGATAATAATAAGAGTAATAAGTATAGTAATTGTCGTTCTATCGATCATACAAGCATACTATGGCTCATAATATGTGTTAGATTGATAATAATAGGAGTAATAAGTATAGTAATTGTTGTTCTACAGATCACATAAGCATAATATGGCTAATAATATGAGTTAGATTGATAATAATAAGAGTAATGAGTATAGTAATTGTCGTTCTATCGATCACATAAGCATAATATGGCTAATAATATCAGTCAGATTGATAATAGTAAGAGTAATAAGTATAGTAATTGTCGTTCTATCGATCATACAAGCATAGTATGGCTCATAATATGTGTTAGATTGATAATAATAAGAGTAATAAGTATAGTAATTGTCGTTCTACAGATCACATAAGCATAATATGGCTAATAATATGAGTTAGATTGATAATAATAAGAGTAATGAGTATAGTAATTGTCGTTCTATCGATCATATAAGCATAATATGGCTAATAATATGAGTGAGATTAATAATAATAAGAGCAAAAAGTATAGTAATTGTCGTTCTATCGATCATATAAGCATAATATGGCTAATAATATGAGTTAGATTGATAATAATAACAGTAATAAGTATAGTAATTGTCGTTCTACAGATCACATAAGCATAATATGGCTAATAATATGAGTTAGATTGATAATAATAAGAGTAGTGGGCATAGCAATTGTCGTTCTATCGATCATATCTGAATAATATGGTTAATAATATGAGTTAGATTGATAATAATAAGAGTAATAAGTATAGTAATTGTCGTTCTATCGATCATATAAGCATAATGTGGCTAATAATGTGAGTTAGATTGATAATAATAAGAGTAATAGGTATAGTAATTATCGTTCTACCGATCATATAAGCATAATATGGCTAATAATATGAGTTAGATTGATAATAATTAGAGTAATTAGTATAGTAATTATCGTTCCACCGATCATACGAGCATAATGTGGCTAATAATATCAGTTAAATTGATAATAATAAGATTAATAAGTATAGTAATTATCGTTGTACCGATCATATAAGCATAATATGGCTAATAATATGAGTTAGATTGATAGTAATAAGAGTAAAAAGTATAGTAATTGTCGTTCTATCGATCATATTTGCGTAATATGGTTAATAATATGAGTTAGATTGATAACAGTGAGTGTAATATGTGTAGTGATTGTCGTTCTGTCGATCACATAAGCACAATATGGCTAATAATATGAGTTAGATTGATAATAATAGGAGTAATAAGTATAGTAATTGTCATTCTATCGGTCATATTTGCATAACATGGTTAATAATATGAGTTAGGGTGATAAAAATAAGAATAACAAGTATAGTAATTGTCGTTCTCTCGATCATTTAAGCATAATATGGCTAATAATATGAGTTAGATTGATAATAATAAGAGTAATAAGTATAGTAATTGTCGTTCTATCGATCATTTAAGCATAATATGGCTAATAATATGAGTTAGATTGATAATAATAAGAGTAATGAGTATAGTAATTGTCGTCCTATCGATCATATAAGCATAATATGGCTAATAATATGAGTTAGATTGATAATAATAAGAGTAATGAGTATAGTAATTGTCGTTCTATCGATCATATAAGCATAATATGGCTAATAATATGAGTTAGGTCGATAATAATAAGAGTAATAAGTATAGTAATTGTCGTTCTATCGATCATATTTGCATAATATAGTTAATAGTATGAGTTAGATTGATATCAGTGAGTGTAATAAGTATAGTAATTGTCGCTCTATCGATCATATAAGCATAATATGGCTAATAATATGAGTTAGATTAATAATAATAAGAGTAAAAAGTATAGTAATTGTCGTTCTATCGATCATATAAGCATAATATGTCTAATAATATGAGTTAGATTGAAAATAATAAGAGTAATAAGTATAGTAATTGTCGTTCTACAGATCACATAAGCATAATATGGCTAATAATATGAGTTAGATTGATAATAATAAGAGTAGTGGGCATAGTAATTGTCGTTCTATCGATCATATCTGAATAATATGGTTAATAATATGAGTTAGATTGATAATAATAAGAGTAAAAAGTATATTAATTGTCGTTCTATTGATCATATAAGCATAATATGGCTAATAATATGGGTTGGATTGATAATAATAAGACTAATAAGTATAGTAATGGTCGCTCTATCGATCATAAAAGCATAATATGGCAAATAAAATGAGTTAGATTGATAATAGTGAGTGTAATAAGTATAGTAATTGTCGTTCTATCGATCATATAAGCATAATATGGCTAATGATATGAGTTAGATTGATAATAATAAGAGTAATGAGTATAGTAGTTGTTGTTCTATCGATCATATCTGCATAATATGGTTAATAATATGAGTTAGATTGATAATAATAAGAGTAAAAAGTATAGTAATTGTCGTTCTATCGATCATATAAGCATAGTATGGCTAATAATATGAGTTAGATTGATAATAATAAGAGTAATAGGTATAGTAATTATCGTTCTACCGATCATATAAGCATAATATGGCTAATAATATGAGTTAGATTGATAATAATTAGAGTAATTAGTATAGTAATTATCGTTCCACCGATCATACGAGCATAATGTGGCTAATAATATCAGTTAAATTGATAATAATAAGATTAATAAGTGTAGTAATTATCGTTGTACCGATCATATAAGCATAATATGGCTAATAATATGAGTTAGATTGATAGTAATAAGAGTAAAAAGTATAGTAATTGTCGTTCTATCGATCATATTTGCGTAATATGGTTAATAATATGAGTTAGATTGATAACAGTGAGTGTAATATGTGTAGTGATTGTCGTTCTGTCGATCACATAAGCACAATATGGCTAATAATATGAGTTAGATTGATAATAATAGGAGTAATAAGTATAGTAATTGTCATTCTATCGGTCATATTTGCATAACATGGTTAATAATATGAGTTAGGGTGATAAAAATAAGAATAACAAGTATAGTAATTGTCGTTCTCTCGATCATTTAAGCATAATATGGCTAATAATATGAGTTAGATTGATAATAATAAGAGTAATAAGTATAGTAATTGTCGTTCTATCGATCATTTAAGCATAATATGGCTAATAATATGAGTTAGATTGATAATAATAAGAGTAATGAGTATAGTAATTGTCGTCCTATCGATCATATAAGCATAATATGGCTAATAATATGAGTTAGATTGATAATAATAAGAGTAATGAGTATAGTAATTGTCGTTCTATCGATCATATAAGCATAATATGGCTAATAATATGAGTTAGGTCGATAATAATAAGAGTAATAAGTATAGTAATTGTCGTTCTATCGATCATATTTGCATAATATAGTTAATAGTATGAGTTAGATTGATATCAGTGAGTGTAATAAGTATAGTAATTGTCGCTCTATCGATCATATAAGCATAATATGGCTAATAATATGAGTTAGATTAATAATAATAAGAGTAAAAAGTATAGTAATTGTCGTTCTATCGATCATATAAGCATAATATGTCTAATAATATGAGTTAGATTGAAAATAATAAGAGTAATAAGTATAGTAATTGTCGTTCTACAGATCACATAAGCATAATATGGCTAATAATATGAGTTAGATTGATAATAATAAGAGTAGTGGGCATAGTAATTGTCGTTCTATCGATCATATCTGAATAATATGGTTAATAATATGAGTTAGATTGATAATAATAAGAGTAAAAAGTATATTAATTGTCGTTCTATTGATCATATAAGCATAATATGGCTAATAATATGGGTTGGATTGATAATAATAAGACTAATAAGTATAGTAATGGTCGCTCTATCGATCATAAAAGCATAATATGGCAAATAAAATGAGTTAGATTGATAATAGTGAGTGTAATAAGTATAGTAATTGTCGTTCTATCGATCATATAAGCATAATATGGCTAATGATATGAGTTAGATTGATAATAATAAGAGTAATGAGTATAGTAGTTGTTGTTCTATCGATCATATCTGCATAATATGGTTAATAATATGAGTTAGATTGATAATAATAAGAGTAAAAAGTATAGTAATTGTCGTTCTATCGATCATATAAGCATAGTATGGCTAATAATATGAGTTAGATTAATAATAGTAAGAGTAATATGTATAGTAATTATCGTTCTACCGATCATATAAGCATAATATGGTTAATAATATGAGTTAGATTAATAATAATAAGAGTAAAGAGTATAGTAATTATCGTTCTACCGATCATATAAGCATAATATGGCTAATAATATGAGTTAGGTTGATAATAATAAGAGTAATAAGTATAGTAATTGTCGTTCTATCGATCATGTAAGCATAATATGGCTAATAATATGAGTTAGGTTGATAATAATCAGAGTAATAAGTATAGTAATTGTCGTTCTATCGATCATATAAGCATAATATGGTTAATAATATGAGTTAGATTGATAATAATAGGAGTAATAAGTATAGTAATTGTCGTTCTACAGATCACATAAGCATAATATGGCTAATAATATGAGTTAGATTGATAATAATAAGAGTAGTGGGCATAGCAATTGTCGTTCTATCGATCATATCTGAATAATATGGTTAATAATATGAGTTAGATTGATAATAATAAGAGTAATAAGTATAGTAATTGCCGTTCTATCGATCATATAAGCATAATGTGGCTAATAATATGAGTTAGATTGATAATAATAAGAGTAATAGGTATAGTAATTATCGTTCTACCGATCATAGAAGCATAATATGGCTAATAATATGAGTTAGATTGATAATAATTAGAGTAATTAGTATAGTAATTATCGTTCCACCGATCATACGAGCATAATGTGGCTAATAATATCAGTTAAATTGATAATAATAAGATTAATAAGTATAGTAATTATCGTTGTACCGATCATATAAGCATAATATGGCTAATAATATGAGTTAGATTGATAGTAATAAGAGTAAAAAGTATAGTAATTGTCGTTCTATCGATCATATTTGCGTAATATGGTTAATAATATGAGTTAGATTGATAACAGTGAGTGTAATATGTATAGTGATTGTCGTTCTGTCGATCACATAAGCACAATATGGCTAATAATATGAGTTAGATTGATAATAATAGGAGTAATAAGTATAGTAATTGTCATTCTATCGGTCATATTTGCATAACATGGTTAATAATATGAGTTAGGGTGATAAAAATAAGAATAACAAGTATAGTAATTGTCGTTCTCTCGATCATTTAAGCATAATATGGCTAATAATATGAGTTAGATTGATAATAATAAGAGTAATAAGTATAGTAATTGTCGTTCTATCGATCATTTAAGCATAATATGGCTAATAATATGAGTTAGATTGATAATAATAAGAGTAATGAGTATAGTAATTGCCGTCCTATCGATCATATAAGCATAATATGGCTAATAATATGAGTTAGGTCGATAATAATAAGAGTAATGAGTATAGTAATTGTCGTTCTATCGATCATATAAGCATAATATGGCTAATAATATGAGTTAGGTCGATAATAATAAGAGTAATAAGTATAGTAATTGTCGTTCTATCGATCATTTAAGCATAATATGGCTAATAATATCAGTCAGATTGATAATAGTAAGAGTAATAAGTATAGTAATTGTCGTTCTATCGATCATACAAGCATAGTATGGCTCATAATATGTGTTAGATTGATAATAATAGGAGTAATAAGTATAGTAATTGTCGTTCTACAGATCACATAAGCATAATATGGCTAATAATATGAGTTAGATTGATAATAATAAGAGTAATGAGTATAGTAATTGTCGTTCTATCGATCATATAAGCATAATATGGCTAATAATATGAGTTAGGTCGATAATAATAAGAGTAATAAGTATAGTAATTGTCGTTCTACCGATCATATTTGCATAATATAGTTAATAGTATGAGTTAGATTGATATCAGTGAGTGTAATAAGTATAGTAATTGTCGCTCTATCGATCATATAAGCATAATATGGCTAATAATATGAGTTAGATTAATAATAATAAGAGTAAAAAGTATAGTAATTGTCGTTCTATCGATCATATAAGCATAATATGTCTAATAATATGAGTTAGATTGAAAATAATAAGAGTAATAAGTATAGTAATTGTCGTTCTACAGATCACATAAGCATAATATGGCTAATAATATGAGTTAGATTGATAATAATAAGAGTAGTGGGCATAGTAATTGTCGTTCTATCGATCATATCTGAATAATATGGTTAATAATATGAGTTAGATTGATAATAATAAGAGTAAAAAGTATATTAATTGTCGTTCTATTGATCATATAAGCATAATATGGCTAATAATATGGGTTGGATTGATAATAATAAGACTAATAAGTATAGTAATGGTCGCTCTATCGATCATAAAAGCATAATATGGCAAATAAAATGAGTTAGATTGATAATAGTGAGTGTAATAAGTATAGTAATTGTCGTTCTATCGATCATATAAGCATAATATGGCTAATGATATGAGTTAGATTGATAATAATAAGAGTAATGAGTATAGTAGTTGTTGTTCTATCGATCATATAAGCATAATATGGCTAATAATATGAGTTAGATTAATAATAGTAAGAGTAATATGTATAGTAATTATCGTTCTACCGATCATATAAGCATAATATGGTTAATAATATGAGTTAGATTAATAATAATAAGAGTAAAGAGTATAGTAATTATCGTTCTACCGATCATATAATCATGATATGAGTTAGATTGATAATAATAAGAGTAATGAGTATAGTAGTTGTTGTTCTATCGATCATATCTGCATAATATGGTTAATAATATGAGTTAGATTGATAATAATAAGAGTAATAAGTATAGTAATTGTCGTTCTATCGATCATATAAGCATAATATGGCTAATAATATGAGTTAGGTTGATAATAATCAGAGTAATAAGTATAGTAATTGTCGTTCTATCGATCACATAAGCATAATATGGCTAATAATATGAGTTAGATTGATAATGATAAGAGTAATAAGTACAGTAATTGTCGTTCTACCGATCATATAAGCATAATATGGCTAATAATATGAGTTAGGTTGATAATAATAAATGTAGTGAGTATAGTAATTGTCGTTCTATCGATCATATAAGCATAATATGGCTAATAATATGAGTTAGATTGATAATAATAAGAGTAATAAGTATAGTAATTGTCGTTCTATCGATCATATTTGCATAATATGGTTAATAATATGAGTTAGATTGATAACAGTGAGTGTAATAAGTATAGTAATTGTCGTTCTATCGATCATACAAGCATAGTATGGCTCATAATATGTGTTAGATTGATAATAATAAGAGTAATAAGTATAGTAATTGTCGTTCTACAGATCACATAAGCATAATATGGCTAATAATATGAGTTAGATTGATAATAATAAGAGTAATGAGTATAGTAATTGTCGTTCTATCGATCATATAAGCATAATATGGCTAATAATGTGAGTTAGATTCATAATAATAATAGTAATAAGTATGGCGATTGTCGTTCTATCGATCATATAAACATAATATGTCTAATAATATGAGTTAGATTGATAATAATAAGAGTAAAAAGTATAGTAATTGTCGTTCTATCGCTCATATAAGCATAATATGGCTAATAATATGAGTTAGATTAATAATAGTAAGAGTAATAAGTATAGTAATTGTCGTTCTATCGATCATATAAGCATAATATGGCTAATGATATGAGTTAGATTGATAATAATAAGAGTAATGAGTATAGTAGTTGGTGTTCTATCGATCATATCTGCATAATATGGTTAATAATATGAGTTAGATTAATAATAACAAGAGTAAAGAGTATAGTAATTATCGTTCTACCGATCATATAAGCATAATATGGCTAATAATATGAGTTAGGTTGATAATAATAAGAGTAATAAGTATAGTAATTGTCGTTCTATCGATCATATAAGCATAATATGGCTAATAATATGAGTTAGATTGATAACAGTGAGTGTAAGAAGTATAGTGATTGTCGTTCTGTCGATCACATAAGCACAATATGGCTAATAATATGAGATAGATTGATAGTAATAAGAGTAATAAGTATAGTAATTGTCGGTCTATCGATCATAAAAGCATAATATGGCTAATAATATGAGTTAGGTTGATAATAATAAGAGTAATAAGTATAGTAATTGTCGTCCTATCGATCATATAAGCATAATATGGCTAATAATATGAGTTAGATTGATAATGATAAGAGTAATAAGTACAGTAATTGTCGTTCTACCGATCATATAAGCATAATATGGCTAATAATATGAGTTAGGTTGATAATAATAAATGTAGTGAGTATAGTAATTGTCGTTCTATCGATCATATAAGCATAATATGGCTAATAATATGAGTTAGATTGATAATAATAAGAGTAATAAGTATAGTAATTGTCGTTCTATCGATCATATTTGCATAATATGGTTAATAATATGAGTTAGATTGATAACAGTGAGTGTAATAAGTATAGTAATTGTCGTTCTATCGATCATACAAGCATAGTATGGCTCATAATATGTGTTAGATTGATAATAATAAGAGTAATAAGTATAGTAATTGTCGTTCTACAGATCACATAAGCATAATATGGCTAATAATATGAGTTAGATTGATAATAATAAGAGTAATGAGTATAGTAATTGTCGTTCTATCGATCATATAAGCATAATATGGCTAATAATATGAGTTAGATTGATAACAGTGAGTGTAATAAGTATAGTAATTGTCGTTCTATCGATCATATAAGTTCAATATGGCTAATAATATGAGTTAGGTTGATAATAATAAGAGTAATAAGTATAGTGATTGTCGTTCTATCGATCATATCTGCTTAATATTGTTAATAATATGAGTTGGATTGATAACAGTGAGTGTAATAAGCATAGTAATTGTCGCTCTATCGATCATATGAGCATAATATGGCTAATAATATGAGTTAGATTGATAATATAAAGAGTAGAAAGTATAGTAATTGTCGTTCTATCGATCACATAAGCATAATATGGCTAATAATATGAGTTAGATTGATAATAATAAGAGTAATGAGTATAGTAATTGTCGTTCTATCGATCACATAAGCATAATATGGCTAATAATATCAGTCAGATTGATAATAGTAAGAGTAATAAGTATAGTAATTGTCGTTCTATCGATCATACAAGCATAGTATGGCTCATAATATGTGTTAGATTGATAATAATAGGAGTAATAAGTATAGTAATTGTCGTTCTACAGATCACATAAGCATAATATGGCTAATAATATGAGTTAGATTGATAATAATAAGAGTAATGTGTATAGTAATTGTCGTTCTATCGATCATATAAGCATAATATGGCTAATAATATGAGTTAGGTCGATAATAATAAGAGTAATAAGTATAGTAATTGTCGTTCTCTCGATCATATTTGCATAATATAGTTAATAGTATGAGTTAGATTGATATCAGTGAGTGTAATAAGTATAGTAATTGTCGCTCTATCGATCATATAAGCATAATATGGCAAATAATATGAGTTAGATTAATAATAATAAGAGTAAAAAGTAGAGTAATTGTCGTTCTATCGATCACATAAGCATAATATGGCTAATAATATGAGTTAGATTGACAATAATAAGAGTAATAAGTATAGTAATTATCGTTCTACCGATCATATAAGCATAATATGGTTAATAATATGAGTTAGATTAATAATAATAAGAGTAATGGGTATAGTAATTGTCGTACGATCGATCATATCTGCATAATATGGCTAATAATATGAGCTAGATTGATAATAATTAGAGCAATAAGTATAGTAATTGTCGTTCTATCGATCATATCTGCATAATATGGTTAATAATATGAGTTAGATTGATAATGGTGAGTGTAATATGTGTAGTAATTGTCGTTCTATCGATCATATAAGCATAATATGGCTAATAATATGAGTTAGATTGATAATAGTGAGTGTAATAGTTATAGTAATTGTCGTTCTATCGATCATATAAGCATAATATGGCTGATAATATGAGTTAGATTGATAATGATAAGAGTAATAAGTATAGCAATTGTCGTTCTATCAACCATATAAGCACAATATGGCTATTAATATGAGTTAGATTGATAATTATAAGAGTAATAAGTATAGTAATTGTCGTTCTATCGATCATTTAAGCATAATATGGCTAATAATATGAGTTAGATTGATAATAATGAGAGTAAAAAGTATAGTAATTGACATTCTATCGATCATATAAGCATAATATGGGTAATAATATGAGTTAGATTGATAATAATAAGAGTAATGAGTATAGTAATTGTCGTTCTATCGATCACATAAGCATAATATGGCTAATAATATCAGTCAGATTGATAATAGTAAGCGTAATAAGTATAGTAATTGTCGTCCTATCGATCATACAAGCATAGTATGGCTCATAATATGTGTTAGATTGATAATAATAGGAGTAATAAGTATAGTAATTGTCGTTCTACAGATCACATAAGCATAATATGGCTAATAATATGAGTTAGATTGATAATAATAAGAGTAATGAGTATAGTAATTGTCGTTCTATCGATCATATAAGCATAATATGGCTAATAATATGAATTAGGTCGATAATAATAAGAGTAATAAGTATAGTAATTGTCGTTCTATCGATCGTATTTGCATAATATAGTTAATAGTATGAGTTAGATTGATATCAGTGAGTGTAATAAGTATAGTAATTGTCGTGCTATCGATCATATAAGCATAATATGGCTAATAATATGAGTTAGATTAATAATAATAAGAGTAAAAAGTATAGCAATTGTCGTTCTATCGATCATATAAGCATAATATGGTTAATAATATGAGTTAGATTTATAATAATAAGAGTAATAAGTATAGTAATTGTCGTTCTACAGATCACATAAGCATAATATGGCTAATAATATGAGTTAGATTGATAATAATAAGAGTAGTGGGCATAGTAATTGTCGTTCTATCGATCATATCTGAATAATATGGTTAATAATATGAGTTAGATTGATAATAATAAGAGTAAAAAGTATATTTATTGTCGTTCTATTGATCATATAAGCATAATATGGCTAATAATATGGGTTGGATTGATAATAGTAAGACTAATAAGTATAGTAATGGTCGTTCTATCGATCATAAAAGCATAATATGCCTAATAAAATGAGTGAGATTGATAATATTGAGTGTAATAAGTATAGTAATTGTCGTTCTATCGATCATATAAGCATAATATGGCTAATGATATGAGTTAGATTGATAATAATAAGAGTAATGAGTATAGTAGTTGGTGTTCTATCGATCATATCTGCATAATATGGTTAATAATATGAGTTAGATTAATAATAACAAGAGTAAAGAGTATAGTAATTATCGTTCTACCGATCATATAAGCATAATATGGCTAATAATATGAGTTAGGTTGATAATAATAAGAGTAATAAGTATAGTAATTGTCGTTCTATCGATCATATAAGCATAATATGGCTAATAATATGAGTTAGATTGATAACAGTGAGTGTAAGAAGTATAGTGATTGTCGTTCTGTCGATCACATAAGCACAATATGGCTAATAATATGAGATAGATTGATAGTAATAAGAGTAATAAGTATAGTAATTGTCGGTCTATCGATCATAAAAGCATAATATGGCTAATAATATGAGTTAGGTTGATAATAATAAGAGTAATAAGTATAGTAATTGTCGTCCTATCGATCATATAAGCATAATATGGCTAATAATATGAGTTAGATTGATAATGATAAGAGTAATAAGTACAGTAATTGTCGTTCTACCGATCATATAAGCATAATATGGCTAATAATATGAGTTAGGTTGATAATAATAAATGTAGTGAGTATAGTAATTGTCGTTCTATCGATCATATAAGCATAATATGGCTAATAATATGAGTTAGATTGATAATAATAAGAGTAATAAGTATAGTAATTGTCGTTCTATCGATCATATTTGCATAATATGGTTAATAATATGAGTTAGATTGATAACAGTGAGTGTAATAAGTATAGTAATTGTCGTTCTATCGATCATACAAGCATAGTATGGCTCATAATATGTGTTAGATTGATAATAATAAGAGTAATAAGTATAGTAATTGTCGTTCTACAGATCACATAAGCATAATATGGCTAATAATATGAGTTAGATTGATAATAATAAGAGTAATGAGTATAGTAATTGTCGTTCTATCGATCATATAAGCATAATATGGCTAATAATATGAGTTAGATTGATAACAGTGAGTGTAATAAGTATAGTAATTGTCGTTCTATCGATCATGTAAGTTCAATATGGCTAATAATATGAGTTAGGTTGATAATAATAAGAGTAATAAGTATAGTGATTGTCGTTCTATCGATCATATCTGCTTAATATTGTTAATAATATGAGTTGGATTGATAACAGTGAGTGTAATAAGCATAGTAATTGTCGCTCTATCGATCATATGAGCATAATATGGCTAATAATATGAGTTAGATTGATAATATAAAGAGTAGAAAGTATAGTAATTGTCGTTCTATCGATCACATAAGCATAATATGGCTAATAATGTGAGTTAGATTGATAATAATAAGAGTAATGATTATAGTAATTGTCGTCCTATCGATCATATAGGTACAATATGGCTAATAATATCAGTTAAATTGATAATAATAAGAGTAATGAGTATAGTAATTGTCGTTCTATCGATCACATAAGCATAATATGGCTAATAATATCAGTCAGATTGATAATAGTAAGAGTAATAAGTATAGTAATTGTCGTTCTATCGATCATACAAGCATAGTATGGCTCATAATATGTGTTAGATTGATAATAATAGGAGTAATAAGTATAGTAATTGTCGTTCTACAGATCACATAAGCATAATATGGCTAATAATATGAGTTAGATTGATAATAATAAGAGTAATGTGTATAGTAATTGTCGTTCTATCGATCATATAAGCATAATATGGCTAATAATATGAGTTAGGTCGATAATAATAAGAGTAATAAGTATAGTAATTGTCGTTCTCTCGATCATATTTGCATAATATAGTTAATAGTATGAGTTAGATTGATATCAGTGAGTGTAATAAGTATAGTAATTGTCGCTCTATCGATCATATAAGCATAATATGGCAAATAATATGAGTTAGATTAATAATAATAAGAGTAAAAAGTAGAGTAATTGTCGTTCTATCGATCACATAAGCATAATATGGCTAATAATATGAGTTAGATTGACAATAATAAGAGTAATAAGTATAGTAATTGTCGTTCTACAGATCACATAAGCATAATATGGCTAATAATATGAGTTAGATTGATAATAATAAGAGTAGTGGGCATAGTAATTGTCGTTCTATCGATCATATCTGAATAATATGGTTAATAATATGAGTTAGATTGATAATAATAAGAGTAAAAAGTATATTAATTGTCGTTCTATTGACCATATAAGCATAATATGGCTAATAATATGGGTTGGATTGATAATAATAAGACTAATAAGTATAGTAATGGTCGCTCTGTCGATCATAAAAGCATAATATGGCAAATAAAATGAGTTAGATTGATAATAGTGAGTGTAATAAGTATAGTAATTGTCGTTCTATCGATCATATAAGCATAATATGGCTAATGATATGAGTTAGATTGATAATAATAAGAGTAATGAGTATAGTAGTTGTTGTTCTATCGATCATATCTGCATAATATGGTTAATAATATGAGTTAGATTGATAATAATAAGAGTAAAAAGTATAGTAATTGTCGTTCTATCGATCATATAAGCATAATATGGCTAATAATATGAGTTAGATTAATAATAGTAAGAGTAATATGTATAGTAATTATCGTTCTATCGATCATATAAGCATAATATGGCTAATAATATGAGTTAGATTGATAATAATAGGAGTAATAAGTATAGTAATTGTCATTCTATCGGTCATATTTGCATAACATGGTTAATAATATGAGTTAGGTTGATAAAAATAAGAATAACAAGTATAGTAATTGTCGTTCTATCGATCATTTAAGCATAATATGGCTAATAATATGAGTTAGATTGATAATAATAAGAGTAATAAGTATAGTAATTGTCGTTCTATCGATCATTTAAGCATAATATGGCTAATAATATGAGTTAGATTGATAATAATAAGAGTAATAAGTATAGTAATTGTCGTCCTATCGATCATACAAGCATAATAAGGCTAATAATATGAGTTAGATTGATAATAATAAGAGTAATGAGTATAGTAATTGTCGTTCTATCGATCATATAAGCATAATATGGCTATTAATATGAGTTAGGTCGATAATAATAAGAGTAATAAGTATAGTAATTGTCGTTCTATCGATCATTTAAGCATAATATGGCTAATAATATCAGTCAGATTGATAATAGTAAGAGTAATAAGTATAGTAATTGTCGTTCTATCGATCATAAAAGCATAGTATGGCTCATAATATATGTTAGATTGATAATAATAGGAGTAATAAGTATAGTAATTGTCGTTCTACAGATCACATAAGCATAATATGGCTAATAATATGAGTTAGATTGATAATAATAAGAGTAATGAGTATAGTAATTGTCGTTCTATCGATCATATAAGCATAATATGGCTAATAATATGAGTTAGGTCGATAATAATAAGAGTAATAAGTATAGTAATTGTCGTTCTATCGATCATATTTGCATAATATAGTTAATAGTATGAGTTAGATTGATATCAGTGAGTGTAATAAGTATAGTAATTGTCGCTCTATCGATCATATAAGCATAATATGGCTAATAATATGAGTTAGATTAATAATAATAAGAGTAAAAAGTATAGTAATTGGCGTTCTATCGATCATATAAGCATAATATGGCTAATAATATAAGTTAGATTGAAAATAATAAGAGTAATAAGTATAGTAATTGTCGTTCTACAGATCACATAAGCATAATATGGCTAATAATATGAGTTACATTGATAATAATAAGAGTAGTGGGCATAGTAATTGTCGTTCTATCGATCATATCTGAATAATATGGTTAATAATATGAGTTAGATTGATAATAGTAAGAGTAAAAAGTATATTAATTGTCGTTCTATTGATCATATAAGCATAATATGGCTAATGATATGAGTTAGATTGATAATAATAAGAGTAATGAGTATAGTAGTTGTTGTTCTATCGATTATATCTGCATAATATGGTTAATAATATGAGTTAGATTGATAATAATAAGAGTAAAAAGTATAGTAATTGTCGTCCTATCGATCATATAAGCATAATATGGTTAATAATATGAGTTAGATTGATATCAGTGAGTGTAATAAGTCTAGTGATTGTCGTTCTGTCGATCACATAAGCACAATATGGCTAATAATATGAGTTGGATTGATAATAATAAGAATAATAAGTATAGTAATTGTGGTTCTATCGATCATATAAGCATAATATGGCCAATAATATGAGTTAGATTGATAATAATAAGAGTAATAAGGATAGTAATTGTCGTTCTATCGATCATATAAGCATAATATGGCTAATAATATGAGTTAGATTGATAATGATAAGAGTAATAAGTACAGTAATTTTGGTTCTATCGATCATATAAGCATAATATGGCTAATAATATGAGTTAGATGGATAATAATAGGAATAATATGTATAGTAATTGTCGTTCTATCGATTATATCTGCATAATGTGGTAAATAATATGAGTTAGATTGATAATAGTGAGTGTAATAAGTATAGTAATTGTCGTTCTGTCGATCATATAAGCATAATATGGCTAATAATATCAGTCAGATTGATAATAGTAAGAGTAATAAGTATAGTAATTGTCGCTCTATCTATCATATGAGCATAATATGGCTAATAATATGAGTTAGGTTGATAATAATAAGAGTAATAAGTATAGTAATTGTCGTTCTATCGATCATGTAAGCATAATATGGCTAATAATATGAGTTAGGTTGATAATAATCAGAGTAATAAGTATAGTAATTGTCGTTCTATCGATCATATAAGCATAATGTGGCTAATAATATGAGTTAGATTGATAATAATAAGAGTAATAGGTATAGTAATTATCGTTCTACCGATCATATAAGCATAATATGGCTAATAATATGAGTTAGATTGATAATAATTAGAGTAATAAGCATAGTAATTGTCGTTCTATCGATCATATAAGCATAATGTGGCTAATAATATGAGTTAGATTGATAATAATAAGAGTAATGAGTATAGTAATTGTCGTTCTATCGATCATATAAGCATAATATGGCTAATAATATGAGTTAGATTGATAATAATAAGAGTAATGAGTATAGTAGTTGTCGCTCTATCTATCATATGAGCATAATATGGCTAATAATATGAGTTAGGTTGATAATAATAAGAGCAATAAGTATAGTAATTGTCGTTCTATCGATCATGTAAGCATAATATGGCTAATAATATGAGTTAGGTTGATAATAATCAGAGTAATAAGTATAGTAATTGTCGTTCTATCGATCATATAAACATAATATGTCTAATAATAAGAGTTAGGTTGATAATAATAAGAGTAATAAGTATAGTAATTGTCGTCCTATCGATCATATAAGCATAATATGGTTAATAATATGAGTTAGATTGATAACAGTGAGTGTAATAAGTATAGTAATTGTCGTTCTGTCGATCATATAAGTTCAATATGGCTAATAATATGAGTTAGATTGATAATAATAAGAGTAATAAGTATAGTAATTGTCGTTCTATCGATCATACAAGCATACTATGGCTCATAATATGTGTTAGATTGATAATAATAGGAGTAATAAGTATAGTAATTGTTGTTCTACAGATCACATAAGCATAATATGGCTAATAATATGAGTTAGATTGATAATAATAAGAGTAATGAGTATAGTAATTGTCGTTCTATCGATCACATAAGCATAATATGGCTAATAATATCAGTCAGATTGATAATAGTAAGAGTAATAAGTATAGTAATTGTCGTTCTATCGATCATACAAGCATAGTATGGCTCATAATATGTGTTAGATTGATAATAATAAGAGTAATAAGTATAGTAATTGTCGTTCTACAGATCACATAAGCATAATATGGCTAATAATATGAGTTAGATTGATAATAATAAGAGTAATGAGTATAGTAATTGTCGTTCTATCGATCATATAAGCATAATATGGCTAATAATATGAGTGAGATTAATAATAATAAGAGCAAAAAGTATAGTAATTGTCGTTCTATCGATCATATAAGCATAATATGGCTAATAATATGAGTTAGATTGATAATAATAAGAGTAATAAGTATAGTAATTGTCGTTCTACAGATCACATAAGCATAATATGGCTAATAATATGAGTTAGATTGATAATAATAAGAGTAGTGGGCATAGCAATTGTCGTTCTATCGATCATATCTGAATAATATGGTTAATAATATGAGTTAGATTGATAATAATAAGAGTAATAAGTATAGTAATTGTCGTTCTATCGATCATATAAGCATAATGTGGCTAATAATATGAGTTAGATTGATAATAATAAGAGTAATAGGTATAGTAATTATCGTTCTACCGATCATATAAGCATAATATGGCTAATAATATGAGTTAGATTGATAATATTTAGAGTAATTAGTATAGTAATTATCGTTCCACCGATCATACGAGCATAATGTGGCTAATAATATCAGTTAAATTGATAATAATAAGATTAATAAGTATAGTAATTATCGTTGTACCGATCATATAAGCATAATATGGCTAATAATATGAGTTAGATTGATAGTAATAAGAGTAAAAAGTATAGTAATTGTCGTTCTATCGATCATATTTGCGTAATATGGTTAATAATATGAGTTAGATTGATAACAGTGAGTGTAATATGTGTAGTGATTGTCGTTCTGTCGATCACATAAGCACAATATGGCTAATAATATGAGTTAGATTGATAATAATAGGAGTAATAAGTATAGTAATTGTCATTCTATCGGTCATATTTGCATAACATGGTTAATAATATGAGTTAGGGTGATAAAAATAAGAATAACAAGTATAGTAATTGTCGTTCTCTCGATCATTTAAGCATAATATGGCTAATAATATGAGTTAGATTGATAATAATAAGAGTAATAAGTATAGTAATTGTCGTTCTATCGATCATTTAAGCATAATATGGCTAATAATATGAGTTAGATTGATAATAATAAGAGTAATGAGTATAGTAATTGTCGTCCTATCGATCATATAAGCATAATATGGCTAATAATATGAGTTAGATTGATAATAATAAGAGTAATGAGTATAGTAATTGTCGTTCTATCGATCATATAAGCATAATATGGCTAATAATATGAGTTAGGTCGATAATAATAAGAGTAATAAGTATAGTAATTGTCGTTCTATCGATCATTTAAGCATAATATGGCTAATAATATCAGTCAGATTGATAATAGTAAGAGTAATAAGTATAGTAATTGTCGTTCTATCGATCATACAAGCATAGTATGGCTCATAATATGTGTTAGATTGACAATAATAGGAGTAATAAGTATAGTAATTGTCGTTCTACAGATCACATAAGCATAATATGGCTAATAATATGAGTTAGATTGATAATAATAAGAGTAATGAGTATAGTAATTGTCGTTCTATCGATCATATAAGCATAATATGGCTAATAATATGAGTTAGGTCGATAATAATAAGAGTAATAAGTATAGTAATTGTCGTTCTATCGATCATATTTGCATAATATAGTTAATAGTATGAGTTAGATTGATATCAGTGAGTGTAATAAGTATAGTAATTGTCGCTCTATCGATCATATAAGCATAATATGGCTAATAATATGAGTTAGATTAATAATAATAAGAGTAAAAAGTATAGTAATTGTCGTTCTATCGATCATATAAGCATAATATGTCTAATAATATGAGTTAGATTGAAAATAATAAGAGTAATAAGTATAGTAATTGTCGTTCTACAGATCACATAAGCATAATATGGCTAATAATATGAGTTAGATTGATAATAATAAGAGTAGTGGGCATAGTAATTGTCGTTCTATCGATCATATCTGAATAATATGGTTAATAATATGAGTTAGATTGATAATAATAAGAGTAAAAAGTATATTAATTGTCGTTCTATTGATCATATAAGCATAATATGGCTAATAATATGGGTTGGATTGATAATAATAAGACTAATAAGTATAGTAATGGTCGCTCTATCGATCATAAAAGCATAATATGGCAAATAAAATGAGTTAGATTGATAATAGTGAGTGTAATAAGTATAGTAATTGTCGTTCTATCGATCATATAAGCATAATATGGCTAATGATATGAGTTAGATTGATAATAATAAGAGTAATGAGTATAGTAGTTGTTGTTCTATCGATCATATCTGCATAATATGGTTAATAATATGAGTTAGATTGATAATAATAAGAGTAAAAAGTATAGTAATTGTCGTTCTATCGATCATATAAGCATAGTATGGCTAATAATATGAGTTAGATTAATAATAGTAAGAGTAATATGTATAGTAATTATCGTTCTACCGATCATATAAGCATAATATGGTTAATAATATGAGTTAGATTAATAATAATAAGAGTAAAGAGTATAGTAATTATCGTTCTACCGATCATATAAGCATAATATGGCTAATAATATGAGTTAGGTTGATAATAATAAGAGTAATAAGTATAGTAATTGTCGTTCTATCGATCATGTAAGCATAATATGGCTAATAATATGAGTTAGGTTGATAATAATCAGAGTAATAAGTATAGTAATTGTCGTTCTATCGATCATATAAGCATAATATGGTTAATAATATGAGTTAGATTGATAATAATAGGAGTAATAAGTATAGTAATTGTCGTTCTACAGATCACATAAGCATAATATGGCTAATAATATGAGTTAGATTGATAATAATAAGAGTAGTGGGCATAGCAATTGTCGTTCTATCGATCATATCTGAATAATATGGTTAATAATATGAGTTAGATTGATAATAATAAGAGTAATAAGTATAGTAATTGTCGTTCTATCGATCATATAAGCATAATGTGGCTAATAATATGAGTTAGATTGATAATAATAAGAGTAATAGGTATAGTAATTATCGTTCTACCGATCATAGAAGCATAATATGGCTAATAATATGAGTTAGATTGATAATAATTAGAGTAATTAGTATAGTAATTATCGTTCCACCGATCATACGAGCATAATGTGGCTAATAATATCAGTTAAATTGATAATAATAAGATTAATAAGTATAGTAATTATCGTTGTACCGATCATATAAGCATAATATGGCTAATAATATGAGTTAGATTGATAGTAATAAGAGTAAAAAGTATAGTAATTGTCGTTCTATCGATCATATTTGCGTAATATGGTTAATAATATGAGTTAGATTGATAACAGTGAGTGTAATATGTATAGTGATTGTCGTTCTGTCGATCACATAAGCACAATATGGCTAATAATATGAGTTAGATTGATAATAATAGGAGTAATAAGTATAGTAATTGTCATTCTATCGGTCATATTTGCATAACATGGTTAATAATATGAGTTAGGGTGATAAAAATAAGAATAACAAGTATAGTAATTGTCGTTCTCTCGATCATTTAAGCATAATATGGCTAATAATATGAGTTAGATTGATAATAATAAGAGTAATAAGTATAGTAATTGTCGTTCTATCGATCATTTAAGCATAATATGGCTAATAATATGAGTTAGATTGATAATAATAAGAGTAATGAGTATAGTAATTGCCGTCCTATCGATCATATAAGCATAATATGGCTAATAATATGAGTTAGGTCGATAATAATAAGAGTAATGAGTATAGTAATTGTCGTTCTATCGATCATATAAGCATAATATGGCTAATAATATGAGTTAGGTCGATAATAATAAGAGTAATAAGTATAGTAATTGTCGCTCTACAGATCACATAAGCATAATATGGCTAATAATATGAGTTAGATTGATAATAATAAGAGTAATGAGTATAGTAATTGTCGTTCTATCGATCATATAAGCATAGTATGGCTAATAATATGAGTTAGGTCGATAATAATAAGAGTAATAAGTATAGTAATTGTCGTTCTACCGATCATATTTGCATAATATAGTTAATAGTATGAGTTAGATTGATATCAGTGAGTGTAATAAGTATAGTAATTGTCGCTCTATCGATCATATAAGCATAATATGGCTAATAATATGAGTTAGATTAATAATAATAAGAGTAAAAAGTATAGTAATTGTCGTTCTATCGATCATATAAGCATAATATGTCTAATAATATGAGTTAGATTGAAAATAATAAGAGTAATAAGTATAGTAATTGTCGTTCTACAGATCACATAAGCATAATATGGCTAATAATATGAGTTAGATTGATAATAATAAGAGTAGTGGGCATAGTAATTGTCGTTCTATCGATCATATCTGAATAATATGGTTAATAATATGAGTTAGATTGATAATAATAAGAGTAAAAAGTATATTAATTGTCGTTCTATTGATCATATAAGCATAATATGGCTAATAATATGGGTTGGATTGATAATAATAAGACTAATAAGTATAGTAATGGTCGCTCTATCGATCATAAAAGCATAATATGGCAAATAAAATGAGTTAGATTGATAATAGTGAGTGTAATAAGTATAGTAATTGTCGTTCTATCGATCATATAAGCATAATATGGCTAATGATATGAGTTAGATTGATAATAATAAGAGTAATGAGTATAGTAGTTGTTGTTCTATCGATCATATAAGCATAATATGGCTAATAATATGAGTTAGATTAATAATAGTAAGAGTAATATGTATAGTAATTATCGTTCTACCGATCATATAAGCATAATATGGTTAATAATATGAGTTAGATTAATAATAATAAGAGTAAAGAGTATAGTAATTATCGTTCTACCGATCATATAATCATGATATGAGTTAGATTGATAATAATAAGAGTAATGAGTATAGTAGTTGTTGTTCTATCGATCATATCTGCATAATATGGTTAATAATATGAGTTAGATTGATAATAATAAGAGTAATAAGTATAGTAATTGTCGTTCTATCGATCATATAAGCATAATATGGCTAATAATATGAGTTAGGTTGATAATAATCAGAGTAATAAGTATAGTAATTGTCGTTCTATCGATCATATAAGCATAATGTGGCTAATAATATGAGTTAGATTGATAATAATAAGAGTAATAAGTATAGTAATTATCGTTCTACCGATCATATAAGCATAATATGGCTAATCATATGAGTTAGATTGATAATAATTAGAGTAATAAGTATAGTAATTATCGTTCCACCGATCATACGAGCATAATGTGGCTAATAATATCAGTTAAATTGATATTAATATGAGTAATAAGTATAGTATTTATCGTTGTACCGATCATATAAGCATAATATGGCTAATAATATGAGTTAGATTGATAGTAATAAGAGTAAAAAGTATAGTAATTGTCGTTCTATCGATCACATAAGCATAATATGGCTAATGATATGAGTTAGATTGATAATAATAAGAGTAATGAGTATAGTAGTTGTTGTTCCATCGATCATATCTGCATAATATGGTTAATAATATGAGTTAGATTGATAATAATAAGAGTAAAAAGTATAGTAATTGTCGTTCTATCGATCATATAAGCATAATATGGCTAATAATATGAGTTAGATTAATAATAGTAAGAGTAATATGTATAGTAATTATCGTTCTACCGATCATATAAGCATAATATGGTTAATAATATGAGTTAGATTAATAATAATAAGAGTAAAGAGTATAGTAATTATCGTTCTACCGATCATATAAGCATAATATGGCTAATAATATGAGTTAGGTTGACAATAATAAGAGTAATAAGTATAGTAATTGTCGTTCTATCGATCATATAAGCATAATATGGCAAATAATATGAGTTAGGTTGATAATAATCAGAGTAATAAGCATAGTAATTGTCGTTCTATCGATCATATAAGCATAATGTGGCTAATAATATGAGTTAGATTGATAATAATAAGAGTAATGAGTATAGTAATTGTCGTTCTATCGATCATATAAGCATAATATGGCTAATAATATGAGTTAGATTGATAATAATAAGAGTAATGAGTATAGTAGTTGTTGTTCTGTCGATCATATCTGCATAATATGGCTGATAATATGAGTTAGATTGATAATGATAAGAGTAATAAGTATAGCAATTGTCGTTCTATCGATCATATAAGCATAATATGGCTAATAATATGAGTTAGATTGATAATTATAAGAGTAATAAGTATAGTAATTGTCGTTCTATCGATCATTTAAGCATAATATGGCTAATAATATGAGTTAGATTGATAATAATAAGAGTAATAAGTATAGTAATTGTCGTCCTATCGATCATATAAGCATAATATGGTTAATAATATGAGTTAGATTGATAACAGTGAGTGTAATAAGTCTAGTGATTGTCGTTCTGTCGATCACATAAGCACAATATGGCTAATAATATGAGTTGGATTGATAATAATAAGAATAATAAGTATAGTAATTGTGGTTCTATCGATCATATAAGCATAATATGGCCAATAATATGAGTTAGATTGATAATAATAAGAGTAATAAGGATAGTAATTGTCGTTCTATCGATCATATAAGCATAATATGGCTAATAATATGAGTTAGATTGATAATGATAAGAGTAATAAGTACAGTAATTTTGGTTCTATCGATCATATAAGCATAATATGGCTAATAATATCAGTCAGATTGATAATAGTAAGAGTAATAAGTATAGTAATTGTCGCTCTATCTATCATATGAGCATAATATGGCTAATAATATGAGTTAGGTTGATAATAATAAGAGTAATAAGTATAGTAATTGTCGTTCTATCGATCATATTTGCATAATATAGTTAATAGTATGAGTTAGATTGATATCAGTGAGTGTAATAAGTATAGTAATTGTCGCTCTATCGATCATATAAGCATAATATGGCTAATAATATGAGTTAGATTAATAATAATAAGAGTAAAAAGTATAGTAATTGTCGTTCTATCGATCATATAAGCATAATATGGCTAATAATATGAGTTAGATTAATAATAGTAAGAGTAAAGAGTATAGTAATTATCGTTCTACCGATCATATAAGCATAATATGGCTAATAATATGAGTTAGATTGATAATAATAAGAGTAGTGGGCATAGTAATTGTCGTTCTATCGATCATATCTGAATAATATGGTTAATAATATGAGTTAGATTGATAATAGTAAGAGTAAAAAGTATATTAATTGTCGTTCTATTGATCATATAAGCATAATATAGCTAATGATATGAGTTAGATTGATAATAATAAGAGCAATGAGTATAGTAGTTGTTGTTCTATCGATCATATCTGCATAATATGGTTAATAATATGAGTTAGATTGATAATAATAAGAGTAAAAAGTATAGTAATTGTCGTTCTATCGATCATATAAGCATAATATGGCTAATAATATGAGTTAGATTAATAATAGTAAGAGTAAAGAGTATAGTAATTATCGTTCTACCGATCATATAAGCATAATATGGCTAATAATATGAGTTAGGTTGATAATAATAAGAGTAATAAGTATAGTAATTGTCGTTCTATCGATCATATAAGCATAATATGGCTAATAATATGAGTTAGGTTGATAATAATCAGAGTAATAAGTATAGTAATTGTCGTTCTATCGATCATATAAGCATAATGTGGCTAATAATATGAGTTAGATTGATAATAATAAGAGTAATAGGTATAGTAATTATCGTTCTACCGATCATATAAGCATAATATGGCTAATAATATGAGTTAGATTGATAATAATTAGAGTAATAAGTATAGTAATTATCGTTCCACCGATCATACGAGCATAATGTGGCTAATAATATCAGTTAAATTGATATTAATAAGAGTAATAAGTATAGTAATTATCGTTGTACCGATCATATAAGCATAATATGGCTAATAATATGAGTTAGATTGATAGTAATAAGAGTAAAAAGTATAGTAATTGTCGTTCTATCGATCACATAAGCATAATATGGCTAATGATATGAGTTAGATTGATAATAATAAGAGTAATGAGTATAGTAGTTGTTGTTCCATCGATCATATCTGCATAATATGGTTAATAATATGAGTTAGATTGATAATAATAAGAGTAAAAAGTATAGTAATTGTCGTTCTATCGATCATATAAGCATAATATGGCTAATAATATGAGTTAGATTAATAATAGTAAGAGTAATATGTATAGTAATTATCGTTCTACCGATCATATAAGCATAATATGGTTAATAATATGAGTTAGATTAATAATAATAAGAGTAAAGAGTATAGTAATTATCGTTCTACCGATCATATAAGCATAATATGGCTAATAATATGAGTTAGGTTGACAATAATAAGAGTAATAAGTATAGTAATTGTCGTTCTATCGATCATATAAGCATAATATGGCTAATAATATGAGTTAGGTTGATAATAATCAGAGTAATAAGCATAGTAATTGTCGTTCTATCGATCATATAACCATAATGTGGCTAATAATATGAGTTAGATTGATAATAATAAGATTAATGAGTATAGTAATTGTCGTTCTATCGATCATATAAGCATAATATGGCTAATAATATGAGTTAGATTGATAATAATAAGAGTAATGAGTATAGTAGTTGTTGTTCTGTCGATCATATCTGCATAATATGGCTGATAATATGAGTTAGATTGATAATGATAAGAGTAATAAGTATAGCAATTGTCGTTCTATCGATCATATAAGCATAATATGGCTAATAATATGAGTTAGATTGATAATTATAAGAGTAATAAGTATAGTAATTGTCGTTCTATCGATTATTTAAGCATAATATGGCTAATAATATGCGTTAGATTGATAATAATAAGAGTAATAAGTATAGTAATTGTCGTCCTATCGATCATATAAGCATAATATGGTTAATAATATGAGTTAGATTGATAACAGTGAGTGTAATAAGTCTAGTGATTGTCGTTCTGTCGATCACATAAGCACAATATGGCTAATAATATGAGTTGGATTGATAATAATAAGAATAATAAGTATAGTAATTGTGGTTCTATCGATCATATAAGCATAATATGGCCAATAATATGAGTTAGATTGATAATAATAAGAGTAATAAGGATAGTAATTGTCGTTCTATCGATCATATAAGCATAATATGGCTAATAATATGAGTTAGATTGATAATGATAAGAGTAATAAGTACAGTAATTTTGGTTCTATCGATCATATAAGCATAATATGGCTAATAATATGAGTTAGATGGATAATAATAGGAATAATATGTATAGTAATTGTCGTTCTGTCGATCATATAAGCATAATATGGCTAATAATATCAGTCAGATTGATAATAGTAAGAGTAATAAGTATAGTAATTGTCGCTCTATCTATCATATGAGCATAATATGGCTAATAATATGAGTTAGGTTGATAATAATAAGAGTAATAAGTATAGTAATTGTCGTTCTATCGATCATGTAAGCATAATATGGCTAATAATATGAGTTAGGTTGATAATAATCAGAGTAATAAGTATAGTAATTGTCGTTCTATCGATCATATAAGCATAATGTGGCTAATAATATGAGTTAGATTGATAATAATAAGAGTAATAGGTATAGTAATTATCGTTCTACCGATCATATAAGCATAATATGGCTAATAATATGAGTTAGATTGATAATAATTAGAGTAATAAGCATAGTAATTGTCGTTCTATCGATCATATAAGCATAATGTGGCTAATAATATGAGTTAGATTGATAATAATAAGAGTAATGAGTATAGTAATTGTCGTTCTATCGATCATATAAGCATAATATGGCTAATAATATGAGTTAGATTGATAATAATAAGAGTAATGAGTATAGTAGTTGTTGTTCTGTCGATCATATCTGCATAATATGGCTGATAATATGAGTTAGATTCATGATAATAATAGTAATAAGTATGGTAATTGTCGTTCTATCGATCATATAAACATAATATGTCTAATAATAAGAGTTAGGTTGATAATAATAAGAGTAATAAGTATAGTAATTGTCGTCCTATCGATCATATAAGCATAATATGGTTAATAATATGAGTTAGATTGATAACAGTGAGTGTAATAAGTATAGTAATTGTCGTTCTGTCGATCATATAAGTTCAATATGGCTAATAATATGAGTTAGATTGATAATAATAGGAGTAATAAGTATAGTAATTGTCGTTCTATCGATCATACAAGCATAGTATGGCTCATAATATGTGTTAGATTGATAATAATAGGAGTAATAAGTATAGTAATTGTTGTTCTACAGATCACATAAGCATAATATGGCTAATAATATGAGTTAGATTGATAATAATAAGAGTAATGAGTATAGTAATTGTCGTTCTATCGATCACATAAGCATAATATGGCTAATAATATCAGTCAGATTGATAATAGTAAGAGTAATAAGTATAGTAATTGTCGGTCTATCGATCATACAAGCATAGTATGGCTCATAATATGTGTTAGATTGATAATAATAAGAGTAATAAGTATAGTAATTGTCGTTCTACAGATCACATAAGCATAATATGGCTAATAATATGAGTTAGATTGATAATAATAAGAGTAATGAGTATAGTAATTGTCGTTCTATCGATCATATAAGCATAATATGGCTAATAATATGAGTGAGATTAATAATAATAAGAGCAAAAAGTATAGTAATTGTCGTTCTATCGATCATATAAGCATAATATGGCTAATAATATGAGTTAGATTGATAATAATAAGAGTAATAAGTATAGTAATTGTCGTTCTACAGATCACATAAGCATAATATGGCTAATAATATGAGTTAGATTGATAATAATAAGAGTAGTGGGCATAGTAATTGTCGTTCTATCGATCATATCTGAATAATATGGTTAATAATATGAGTTAGATTGATAATAATAAGAGTAAAAAGTATTGTAATTGTCGTCCTATCGATCATATAAGCATAATATGGCTATTAATATGAGTTAGATTGATAATAATAAGAGTAATAAGTAGAGTAATTTTCGTTCTATCGATTATATAAGCATAATATGGCTAATAATATGAGTTAGATTGATAATAATAAGAGTAATGAGTATAGTAATTGTCGTTTTATCGATCATATAAGCATAATATGGCTAATAATATGAGTTAGATTGATAATAATAAGAGTAGTGGGCATAGCAATTGTCGTTCTATCGATCATATCTGAATAATATGGTTAATAATATGAGTTAGATTGATAATAATAAGAGTAATAAGTATAGTAATTGTCGTTCTATCGATCATATAAGCATAATGTGGCTAATAATATGAGTTAGATTGATAATAATAAGAGTAATAGGTATAGTAATTATCGTTCTACCGATCATATAAGCATAATATGGCTAATAATATGAGTTAGATTGATAATAATTAGAGTAATTAGTATAGTAATTATCGTTCCACCGATCATACGAGCATAATGTGGCTAATAATATCAGTTAAATTGATAATAATAAGATTAATAAGTATAGTAATTGTCGTTCTATCGATCATTTAAGCATAATATGGCTAATAATATGAGTTAGATTGATAATAATAAGAGTAATAAGTATAGTAATTGTCGTTCTATCGATCATTCAAGCATAATATGGCTAATAATATGAGTTAGATTGATAATAATAAGAGTAATGAGTATAGTAATTGTCGTCCTATCGATCATATAAGCATCATATGGCTAATAATATGAGTTAGATTGATAATAATAAGAGTAATGAGTATAGTAATTGTCGTTCTATCGATCATATAAGCATAATATGGCTAATGATATGAGTTAGGTCGATAATAATAAGAGTAATAAGTATAGTAATTGTCGTTCTATCGATCATTTAAGCATAATATGGCTAATAATATCAGTCAGATTGATAATAGTAAGAGTAATAAGTATAGTAATTGTCGTTCTATCGATCATACAAGCATAGTATGGCTCATAATATGTGTTAGATTGATAATAATAGGAGTAATAAGTATAGTAATTGTCGTTCTACAGATCACATAAGCATAATATGGCTAATAATATGAGTTAGGTCGATAATAATAAGAGTAATAAGTATAGTAATTGTCGTTCTATCGATCATATTTGCATAATATAGTTAATAGTATGAGTTAGATTGATATCAGTGAGTGTAATAAGTATAGTAATTGTCGCTCTATCGATCATATAAGCATAATATGGCTAATAATATGAGTTAGATTAATAATAATAAGAGTAAAAAGTATAGTAATTGTCGTTCTATCGATCATATAAGCATAATATGTCTAATAATATGAGTTAGATTGAAAATAATAAGAGTAATAAGTATAGTAATTGTCGTTCTACAGATCACATAAGCATAATATGGCTAATAATATGAGTTAGATTGATAATAATAAGAGTAGTGGGCATAGTAATTGTCGTTCTATCGATCATATCTGAATAATATGGTTAATAATATGAGTTAGATTGATAATAATAAGAGTAAAAAGTATATTAATTGTCGTTCTATTGATCATATAAGCATAATATGGCTAATAATATGGGTTGGATTGATAATAATAAGACTAATAAGTATAGTAATGGTCGCTCTATCGATCATAAAAGCATAATATGGCAAATAAAATTAGTTAGATTGATAATAGTGAGTGTAATAAGTATAGTAATTGTCGTTCTATCGATCATATAAGCATAATATGGCTAATGATATGAGTTAGATTGATAATAATAAGAGTAATGAGTATAGTAGTTGTTGTTCTATCGATCATATCTGCATAATATGGTTAATAATATGAGTTAGATTGATAATAATAAGAGAAAAAAGTATAGTAATTGTCGTTCTATCGATCATATAAGCATAATATGGCTAATAATATGAGTTAGATTAATAATAGTAAGAGTAATATGTATAGTAATTATCGTTCTACCGATCATATAAGCATAATATGGTTAATAATATGAGTTAGATTAATAATAATAAGAGTAAAGAGTATAGTAATTATCGTTCTACGGATCATATAAGCATAATATGGCTAATAATATGAGTTAGGTTGATAATAATAAGAGTAATAAGTATAGTAATTGTCGTTCCATCGATCATGTAAGCATAATATGGCTAATAATATGAGTTAGGTTGATAATAATCAGAGTAATAAGTATAGTAATTGTCGTTCTATCGATCATATAAGCATAATGTGGCTAATAATATGAGTTAGATTGATAATAATAAGAGTAATAGGTATAGTAATTATCGTTCTACCGATCATATAAGCATAATATGGCTAATAATATGAGTTAGATTGATAATAATTAGAGTAATAAGTATAGTAATTATCGTTCCACCGATCATACGAGCATAATGTGGCTAATAATATCAGTTAAATTGATAATAATAAGAGTAATAAGTATAGTAATCATCGTTGTACCGATCATATAAGCATAATATGGCTAATAATATGAGTTAGATTGATAGTAATAAGAGTAAAAAGTATAGTAATTGTCGTTCTATCGATCATATTTGCGTAATATGGTTAATAATATGAGTTAGATTGATAACAGTGAGTGTAATAAGTATAGTGATTGTCGTTCTGTCGATCACATAAGCACAATATGGCTAATAATATGAGTTAGATTGATAATAATAGGAGTAATAAGTATAGTAATTGTCATTCTATCGGTCATATTTGCATAACATGGTTAATAATATGAGTTAGGTTGATAAAAATAAGAATAACAAGTATAGTAATTGTCGTTCTATCGATCATTTAAGCATAATATGGCTAATAATGAGTTAGATTGATAATAATAAGAGTAGTAAGTATAGTAATTGTCGTCCTATCGATCATATAGGCATAATATGGCTAATAATATGAGTTAGGGTGATAATAATAAAAGTAGTGAGTATAGTAATTGTCGTTCTATCGATCATATAAGCATGATATGGCTAATAATATGAGTTAGATTGATAATAATAAGAGTAATAAGAATAGTAATTGTCGTTCAATCGATCATATCTGCATAATATGGTTAATAATATGAGTTAGATTGATAATAGTGAGTGTAATAGGTATAGTAATTGTCGTTCTATCGATCATATAAGCATAATATGGCTGATAATATGAGTTAGATTGATAATGATAAGAGTAATAAGTATAGCAATTGTCGTTCTATCGATCATATAAGCATAATATGGCTAATAATATGAGTTAGATTGATAATTATAAGAGTAATAAGTATAGTAATTGTCGTTCTATCGATCATTTAAGCATAATATGGCTAATAATATGAGTTAGGTTGATAATAATAAGAGTAATAAGTATAGTAATGGTCGTCCTATCGATCATATAAGCATAATATGGTTAATAATATGAGTTAGATTGATAACAGTGAGTGTAATAAGTATAGTAATTGTCGATCTATCGATCATATAAGTTCAATATGGCTAATAATATGCGTTAGATTGATAATAATAAGAGTAATAAGTATAGTGATTGTCGTTCTATCGACCATATCTGCTTAATATGGTTAATAATATGAGTTGGATTGATAACAGTGAGTGTAATAAGTATAGTAATTGTCGCTCTATCTATCATATGAGCATAATATGGCTAATAATATGAGTTAGATTGATAATAATAAGAGTAATGAGTATAGTAATGGTCGTTCTATCGATCACATAAGCATAATATGGCTAATAATATCAGTCAGATTGATAATAGTAAGAGTAATAAGTATAGTAATTGTTGTCCTATCGATCACATCTGCATAATATGGTTAATAATATAAGTTGGATTGATAATAGTGAGTGTAATAAGTATAGTAATTGTGGTTCTATCGATCATATAAGCATAATATGGCTAATAATATGAGTTAGATTGATAACAGTGAGTGTAATAAGTATAGTGATTGTCGTTCTGTCGATCACATAAGCACAATATGGCTAATAATATGAGTTAGATTGATAATAATAGGAGTAATAAGTATAGTAATTGTCATTCTATCGGTCATATTTGCATAACATGGTTAATAATATGAGTTAGGTTGATAAAAATAAGAATAACAAGTATAGTAATTGTCGTTCTATCGATCATTTAAGCATAATATGGCTAATAATATGAGTTAGATTGATAAATATAAGAGTAGTAAGTATAGTAATTGTCGTCCTATCGATCATATAAGCATAATATGACTAATAATATGAGTTAGGGTGATAATAATAAAAGTAGTGAGTATAGTAATTGTCGTTCTATCGATCACATAAGCATAATATGGCTAATAAGATGAGTTAGATTGATAATAATAAGAGTAATGAGTATAGTAATTGTCGTCCTATCGATCATATAGTTACAATATGGCTAATAATATGAGTTAAATTGATAATAATAAGAGTAATGAGTATAGTAATTGTCGTTCTATCGATCATATAAGCATAATATGGCTAATAATATGAGTTAGGTTGATAATAATAAGAGTAATAAGTATAGTAATTGTCGCTCTATCGATCATATAAGCATAATGTGGCTAATAATATGAGTTAGATTGATAATAATAAGAGTAATAGGTATAGTAATTATCGTTCTACCGATCATATAAGCATAATATGGCTAATAATATGAGTTAGATTGATAATAATTAGAGTAATAAGTATAGTAATTATCGTTCCACCGATCATACGAGCATAATGTGGGTAATAATATCAGTTAAATTGATAATAATAAGAGTAATAAGTATAGTAATTATCGTTGTAACGATCATATAAGCATAATATGGCTAATAATATGAGTTAGATTGATAGTAATAAAAGTAAAAAGTATAGTAATTGTCGTTCTATCGATCATATTTGCGTAATATGGTTAATAATATGAGTTAGATTGATAACAGTGAGTGTAATAAGTATAGTGATTGTCGTTCTGTCGATCACATAAGCACAATATGGCTAATAATATGAGTTAGATTGATAATAATAGGAGTAATAAGTATAGTAATTGTCATTCTATCGGTCATATTTGCATAACATGGTTAATAATATGAGTTAGGTTGATAAAAATAAGAATAACAAGTATAGGAATTGTCGTTCTATTGATCATTTAAGCATAATATGGCTAATAATATGAGTTAGATTGATAATAATAAGAGTAATAAGTATAGTAATTGTCGTTCTATCGATCATTTAAGCATAATATGGCTAATAATATGAGTTAGATTGATAATAATAAGAGTAATAAGTATAGTAATTATCGTCCTATCGATCATATAAGCATAATATGGCTAATAATATGAGTTAGATTGATAATAATAAGAGTAATAAGTAGAGTAATTGTCGTTCTATCGATCATATCTGAATAATATGGTTAATAATATGAGTTAGTTTGATAATAATAAGAGTAATAAGTATAGTAATTGTCGTTCTATCGATCATATAAGCATAATGTGGCTAATAATATGAGTTAGATTGATAATAATAAGAGTAATAGGTATAGTAATTATCGTTCTACCGATCATATAAGCATAATATGGCTAATAATATGAGTTAGATTGATAATAATAAGAGTAATAAGTATAGTAATTGTCGTCCTATCGATCACATCTGCATAATATGGTTAATAATATGAGTTGGATTGATAATAGTGAGTGTAATAAGTATAGTAATTGTGGTTCTATCGATCATATAAGCATAATATGGCTAATAATATGAGTTAGATTGATAACAGTGAGTGTAATAAGTATAGTGATTGTCGTTTTGTCGATCACATAAGCACAATATGGCTTATAATATGAGTTAGATTGATAATAATAGGAGTAATAAGTATAGTAATTGTCATTCTATCGGTCATATTTGCATAACATGGTTAATAATATGAGTTAGGTTGATAAAAATAAGAATAACAAGTATAGTAATTGTCGTTCTATCGATCATTTAAGCATAATATGGCTAATAATATGAGTTAGATTGATAATAATAAGAGTAGTAAGTATAGTAATTGTCGTCCTATCGATCATATAAGCATAATATGGCTAATAATATGAGTTAGGGTGATAATAATAAAAGTAGTGAGTATAGTAATTGTCGTTCTATCGATCATATAAGCATGATATGGCTAATAATATGAGTTAGATTGATAATAATAAGAGTAATAAGAATAGTAATTGTCGTTGAATCGATCATATCTGCATAATATGGTTAATAATATGAGTTAGATTGATAATAGTGAGTGTAATAGTTATAGTAATTGTCGTTCTATCGATCATATAAGCATAATATGGCTGATAATATGAGTTAGATTGATAATGATAAGAGTAATAAGTATAGTAATTGTCGTTCTGTCGATCATTTAAGCATAATATGGATAATAATATGAGTTAGGTTGATAATAATAAGAGTAATAAGTATAGTAATTGTCGTCCTATCGATCATATAAGCATAATATGGTTAATAATATGAGTTAGATAGATAACAGTGAGTGTAATAAGTATAGTAATTGTCGTTCTATCGATCACATAAGCATAATATGGCTAATAATATGAGTTAGATTGATAATAATTAGAGTAATAAGTACAGTAATTATCGTTCCACCGATCATACGAGCATAATGTGGCTAATAATATCAGTTAAATTGATAATAATAAGAGTAATAAGTATAGTAATTATCGTTGTAACGATCATATAAGCATAATATGGCTAATAATATGAGTTAGATTGATAGTAATAAAAGTAAAAAGTATAGTAATTGTCGTTCTATCGATCATATTTGCGTAATATGGTTAATAATATGAGTTAGATTGATAACAGTGAGTGTAATAAGTATAGTGATTGTCGTTCTGTCGATCACATAAGCACAATATGGCTAATAATATGAGTTAGATTGATAATAATAGGAGTAATAAGTATAGTAATTGTCATTCTATCGGTCATATTTGCATAACATGGTTAATAATATGAGTTAGGTTGATAAAAATAAGAATAACAAGTATAGGAATTGTCGTTCTATTGATCATTTAAGCATAATATGGCTAATAATATGAGTTAGATTGATAATAATAAGAGTAATAAGTATAGTAATTGTCGTTCTATCGATCATTTAAGCATAATATGGCTAATAATATGAGTTAGATTGATAATAATAAGAGTAATAAGTATAGTAATTATCGTCCTATCGATCATATAAGCATAATATGGCTAATAATATGAGTTAGATTGATAATAATAAGAGTAATAAGTAGAGTAATTGTCGTTCTATCGATCTTATCTGAATAATATGGTTAATAATATGAGTTAGTTTGATAATAATAAGAGTAATAAGTATAGTAATTGTCGTCCTATCGATCACATCTGCATAATATGGTTAATAATATGAGTTGGATTGATAATAGTGAGTGTAATAAGTATAGTAATTGTGGTTCTATCGATCATATAAGCATAATATGGCTAATAATATGAGTTAGATTGATAACAGTGAGTGTAATAAGTATAGTGATTGTCGTTTTGTCGATCACATAAGCACAATATGGCTTATAATATGAGTTAGATTGATAATAATAGGAGTAATAAGTATAGTAATTGTCATTCTATCGGTCATATTTGCATAACATGGTTAATAATATGAGTTAGGTTGATAAAAATAAGAATAACAAGTATAGTAATTGTCGTTCTATCGATCATTTAAGCATAATATGGCTAATAATATGAGTTAGATTGATAATAATAAGAGTAGTAAGTATAGTAATTGTCGTCCTATCGATCATATAAGCATAATATGGCTAATAATATGAGTTAGGGTGATAATAATAAAAGTAGTGAGTATAGTAATTGTCGTTCTATCGATCATATAAGCATGATATGGCTAATAATATGAGTTAGATTGATAATAATAAGAGTAATAAGAATAGTAATTGTCGTTGAATCGATCATATCTGCATAATATGGTTAATAATATGAGTTAGATTGATAATAGTGAGTGTAATAGTTATAGTAATTGTCGTTCTATCGATCATATAAGCATAATATGGCTGATAATATGAGTTAGATTGATAATGATAAGAGTAATAAGTATAGCAATTGTCGTTCTATCGATCATATAAGCATAATATGGCTAATAATATGAGTTAGATTGATAATTATAAGAGTAATAAGTACAGTAATTGTCGTTCTGTCGATCATTTAAGCATAATATGGCTAATAATATGAGTTAGGTTGATAATAATAAGAGTAATAAGTATAGTAATTGGCGTCCTATCGATCATATAAGCATAATATGGTTAATAATATGAGTTAGATAGATAACAGTGAGTGTAATAAGTATAGTAATTGTCGTTCTATCGATCACATAAGCATAATATGGCTAATAATATGAGTTAGATTGATAATAATAAGAGTAATGAGTATAGTAGTTGTCGTCCTATCGATCATATAGTTACAATATGGCTAATAATATGAGTTAAATTGATAATAATAAGAGTAATAAGTATAGTAATTGCCGTTCTATCGATCATACAAGCATAGTATGGCTCATAATATGTGTTAGATTGATAATAATAGGAGTAATAAGTATAGTAATTGTCATTCTATCGGTCATATTTGCATAACATGGTTAATAATATGAGTTAGGTTGATAAAAATAAGAATAACAAGTATAGGAATTGTCGTTCTATTGATCATTTAAGCATAATATGGCTAATAATATGAGTTAGGATGATAATAATAAGAGTAATAAGTATAGTAATTGTCGTTCTATCGATCATATAAGCATAATATGGCTAATAATATGAGTTAGGTTGATAATAATAAGAGTAATAAGTATAGTAATTGTCGCTCTATCGATCATATAAGCATAATGTGGCTAATAATATGAGTTAGATTGATAATAATAAGAGTAATAGGTATAGTAATTATCGTTCTACCGATCATATAAGCATAATATGGCTAATAATATGAGTTAGATTGATAATAATTAGAGTAATAAGTATAGTAATTATCGTTCCACCGATCGTACGAGCATAATGTGGCTAATAATATCAGTTAAATTGATAATAATAAGAGTAATAAGTATAGTAATTATCGTTGTAACGATCATATAAGCATAATATGGCTAATAATATGAGTTAGATTGATAGTAATAAAAGTAAAAAGTATAGTAATTGTCGTTCTATCGATCATATTTGCGTAATATGGTTAATAATATGAGTTAGATTGATAACAGTGAGTGTAATAAGTATAGTGATTGTCGTTCTGTCGATCACATAAGCACAATATGGCTAATAATATGAGTTAGATTGATAATAATAGGAGTAATAAGTATAGTAATTGTCATTCTATCGGTCATATTTGCATAACATGGTTAATAATATGAGTTAGGTTGATAAAAATAAGAATAACAAGTATAGGAATTGTCGTTCTATTGATCATTTAAGCATAATATGGCTAATAATATGAGTTAGATTGATAATGATAAGTGTAATAAGTATAGCAATTGTCGTTCTATCGATCATATAAGCATAATATGGCTAATAATATGAGTTAGATTGATAATTATAAGAGTAATAAGTATAGTAATTGTCGTTCTATCGATCATTTAAGCATAATATGGCTAATAATATGAGTTAGGTTGATAATAATAAGAGTAATAAGTATTGTAATTGTCGTCCTATCGATCATATAAGCATAATATGGTTAATAATATGAGTTAGATTGATAACAGTGAGTGTAATAAGTATAGTAATTGTCGTTCTATCGATCATATGAGCATAATATGGCTAATAATATGAGTTAGATTGATAATAATAAGAGTAATGAGTATAGTAATTGTCGTTCTATCGATCACATAAGCATAATATGGCTAATAATATCAGTCAGATTGATAATAGTAAGAGTAATAAGTATAGTAATTGTCGTTCTATCGATCACATAAGCATAATATGGCTAATAAGATGAGTTAGATTGATAATAATAAGAGTAATGAGTATAGTAATTGTCGTCCTATCGATCATATAGTTACAATATGGCTAATAATATGAGTTAAATTGATAATAATAAGAGTAATGAGTATAGTAATTGTCGTTCTATCGATCACATAAGCATAATATGGCTAATAATATCAGTCAGATTGATAATAGTAAGAGTAATAAGTATAGTAATTGTCGTTCTATCGATCATACAAGCATAGTATGGCTCATAATATGTGTTAGATTGATAATAATAGGAGTAATAAGTATAGTAATTGTCGTTCTACAGATCACATAAGCATAATATGGCTAATAATATGAGTTAGATTGATAATAATAAGAGTAATGAGTATAGTAATTGTCGTTCTATCGGTCATATTTGCATAATATAGTTAATAGTATGAGTTAGATTGATATCAGTGAGTGTAATAAGTATAGTAATTGTCGCTCTATCGATCATATAAGCATAATATGGCTAATAATATGAGTTAGATTAATAATAATAAGAGTAAAAAGTATAGTAATTGTCGTTCTGTCGATCACATAAGCACAATATGGCTAATAATATGAGTTAGATTGATAATAATAGGAGTAATAAGTATAGTAATTGTCATTCTATCGGTCATATTTGCATAACATGGTTAATAATATGAGTCAGGTTGATAAAAATAAGAATAACAAGTATAGTAATTGTCGTTCTATCGATCATTTAAGCATAATATGGCTAATAATATGAGTTAGATTGATAATAATAAGAGTAATAAGTATAGTAATTGTCGTCCTATCGATCACATAAGCATAATATGGCTAATAATATCAGTCAGATTGATAATAGTAAGAGTAATAAGTATAGTAATTGTCGTTCTATCGATCATACAAGCATAGTATGGCTCATAATATGTGTTAGATTGATAATAATAGGAGTAATAAGTATAGTAATTGTCGTTCTACAGATCACATAAGCATAATATGGCTAATAATATGAGTTAGATTGATAATAATAAGAGTAATGAGTATAGTAATTGTCGTTCTATCGATCATATTTGCATAATATAGTTAATAGTATGAGTTAGATTGATATCAGTGAGTGTAATAAGTATAGTAATTGTCGCTCTATCGATCATATAAGCATAATATGGCTAATAATATGAGTTAGATTGATAATAATAAGAGTAATAAGTATAGTAATTGTCGTTCTATCGATCATTTAAGCATAATATGGCTAATAATATGAGTTAGATTGATAATAATAAGAGTAATAAGTATAGTAATTGTCGTCCTATCGATCATATAAGCATAATATGGCTAATAATATGAGTTAGATTGATAATAATAAGAGTAATAAGTATAGTAATTGTCGTCCTATCGATCATATAAGCATAATATGGCTAATAATATGAGTTAGATTGATAATAATAAGAGTAATAAGTATAGTAATTGTCGTCCTATCGATCATATAAGCATAATATGGCTAATAATATGAGTTAGATTGATAATAATAAGAGTAATAAGTAGAGTAATTTTCGTTCTATCGATCATATAAGCATAATATGGCTAATAATATGAGTTAGATAGATAATAATAAGAGTAATGAGTATAGTAATTGTCGTTCTATCGATCATATAAGCTTAATATGGCTAATAATATGAGTTAGATTGATAATAATAAGAGTAATGAGTATAGTAGTTGTTGTTCTATCGATCATATCTGCATAATATGGTTAATAATATGAGTTAGATTGATAATAGTGAGTGTAATAGGTATAGTAATTGTCGTTCTATCGATCATATAAGCATAATATGGCTGATAATATGAGTTAGATTGATAATGATAAGAGTAATAAGTATAGCAATTGTCGTTCTATCGATCATATAAGCATAATATGGCTAATAATATGAGTTAGATTGATAATTATAAGAGTAATATGTATAGTAATTGTCGTTCTATCGATCATTTAAGCATAATATGGCTAATAATATGAGTTAGGTCGATAATAATAAGAGTAATAAGTATTGTAATTGTCGTCCTATCGATCATATAAGCATAATATGGTTAATAATATGAGTTAGATTGATAACAGTGAGTGTAATAAGTATAGTAATTGTCGGTCTATCGATCATATAAGTTCTATATGGCTAATAATATGAGTTAGATTGATAATAATAAGAGTAATAAGTATAGTGATTGTCGTTCTATCGATCATATCTGCTTAATATGGTTAATAATATGAGTTGGATTGATAACAGTGAGTGTAATAAGTATAGTAATTGTCGTTCTATCGATCATATAAGTTCAATATGGCTAATAATATGAGTTAGATTGATAATAATAAGAGTAATAAGTATAGTGATTGTCGTTCTATCGATCATATCTGCTTAATATGGTTAATAATATGAGTTGGATTGATAACAGTGAGTGTAATAAGTATAGTAATTGTCGCTCTATCGATCATATGAGCATAATATGGCTAATAATATGAGTTAGATTGATAATAATAAGAGTAATGAGTATAGTAATTGTCGTTCTATCGATCACATAAGCATAATATGGCTAATAATATCAGTCAGATTGATAATAGTAAGAGTAATAAGTATAGTAATTGTCGTTCTATCGATCATACAAGCATAGTATGGCTCATAATATGTGTTAGATTGATAATAATAGGAGTAATAAGTATAGTAATTGTCGTTCTACAGATCACATAAGCATAATATGGCTAATAATATGAGTTAGATTGATAATAACAAGAGTAATGAGTACAGTAATTGTCGTTCTATCGATCATATAAGCATAATATGGCTAATAATATGAGTTAGGTCGATAATAATAAGAGTAATAAGTATAGTAATTGTCGTTCTATCGATCATATTTGCATAATATAGTTAATAGTATGAGTTAGATTGATATCAGTGAGTGTAATAAGTATAGTAATTGTCGTTCTATCGATCATATAAGCATAATATGGCTAATAATATGAGTTAGATTAATAATAATAAGAGTAAAAAGTATAGTAATTGTCGTTCCATCGATCATATAAGCATAATATGGCTAATAATATGAGTTAGATTGAAAATAATAAGAGTAATAAGTATAGTAATTGTCGTTCTACAGATCACATAAGCATAATATGGCTAATAATATGAGTTAGATTGATAATAATAAGAGAAGTGGGCATAGTAATTGTCGTTCTATCGATCATATCTGAATAATATGGTTAATAATATGAGTTAGATTGATAATAATAAGAGTAAAAAGTATATTAATTGTCGTTCTATTGATCATATAAGCATAATATGGCTAATAATATGAGTTAGATTGATAATAATAAGAGTAATGAGTATAGTAATTGTCGTTCTATCGGTCATATTTGCATAATATAGATAATAGTATGAGTTAGATTGATATCAGTGAGTGTAATAAGTATAGTAATTGTCGCTCTATCGATCATATAAGCATAATATGGCTAATAATATGAGTTAGATTAATAATAATAAGAGTAAAAAGTATAGTAATTGTCGTTCTGTCGATCACATAAGCACAATATGGCTAATAATATGAGTTAGATTGATAATAATAGGAGTAATAAGTATAGTAATTGTCATTCTATCGGTCATATTTGCATAACATGGTTAATAATATGAGTCAGGTTGATAAAAATAAGAATAACAAGTATAGTAATTGTCGTTCTATCGATCATTTAAGCATAATATGGCTAATAATATGAGTTAGATTGATAATAATAAGAGTAATAAGTATAGTAATTGTCGTTCTATCGATCATTTAAGCATAATATGGCTAATAATATGAGTTAGATTGATAATAATAAGAGTAATAAGTATAGTAATTGTCGTCCTATCGATCACATAAGCATAATATGGCTAATAATATCAGTCAGATTGATAATAGTAAGAGTAATAAGTATAGTAATTGTCGTTCTATCGATCATACAAGCATAGTATGGCTCATAATATGTGTTAGATTGATAATAATAGGAGTAATAAGTATAGTAATTGTCGTTCTACAGATCACATAAGCATAATATGGCTAATAATATGAGTTAGATTGATAATAATAAGAGTAATGAGTATAGTAATTGTCGTTCTATCGATCATATTTGCATAATATAGTTAATAGTATGAGTTAGATTGATATCAGTGAGTGTAATAAGTATAGTAATTGTCGCTCTATCGATCATATAAGCATAATATGGCTAATAATATGAGTTAGATTGATAATAATAAGAGTAATAAGTATAGTAATTGTCGTTCTATCGATCATTTAAGCATAATATGGCTAATAATATGAGTTAGATTGATAATAACAAGAGTAATAAGTATAGTAATTGTCGTCCTATCGATCATATAAGCATAATATGGCTAATAATATGAGTTAGATTGATAATAATAAGAGTAATAAGTATAGTAATTGTCGTCCTATCGATCATATAAGCATAATATGGCTAATAATATGAGTTAGATTGATAATAATAAGAGTAATAAGTATAGTAATTGTCGTCCTATCGATCATATAAGCATAATATGGCTAATAATATGAGTTAGATTGATAATAATAAGAGTAATAAGTAGAGTAATTTTCGTTCTATCGATCATATAAGCATAATATGGCTAATAATATGAGTTAGATAGATAATAATAAGAGTAATGAGTATAGTAATTGTCGTTCTATCGATCATATAAGCTTAATATGGCTAATAATATGAGTTAGATTGATAATAATAAGAGTAATGAGTATAGTAGTTGTTGTTCTATCGATCATATCTGCATAATATGGTTAATAATATGAGTTAGATTGATAATAGTGAGTGTAATAGGTATAGTAATTGTCGTTCTATCGATCATATAAGCATAATATGGCTGATAATATGAGTTAGATTGATAATGATAAGAGTAATAAGTATAGCAATTGTCGTTCTATCGATCATATAAGCATAATATGGCTAATAATATGAGTTAGATTGATAATTATAAGAGTAATATGTATAGTAATTGTCGTTCTATCGATCATTTAAGCATAATATGGCTAATAATATGAGTTAGGTTGATAATAATAAGAGTAATAAGTATTGTAATTGTCGTCCTATCGATCACATAAGCATAATATGGTTAATAATATGAGTTAGATTGATAACAGTGAGTGTAATAAGTATAGTAATTGTCGGTCTATCGATCATATAAGTTCTATATGGCTAATAATATGAGTTAGATTGATAATAATAAGAGTAATAAGTATAGTGATTGTCGTTCTATCGATCATATCTGCTTAATATGGTTAATAATATGAGTTGGATTGATAACAGTGAGTGTAATAAGTATAGTAATTGTCGTTCTATCGATCATATAAGTTCAATATGGCTAATAATATGAGTTAGATTGATAATAATAAGAGTAATAAGTATAGTGATTGTCGTTCTATCGATCATATCTGCTTAATATGGTTAATAATATGAGTTGGATTGATAACAGTGAGTGTAATAAGTATAGTAATTGTCGCTCTATCGATCATATGAGCATAATATGGCTAATAATATGAGTTAGATTGATAATAATAAGAGTAATGAGTATAGTAATTGTCGTTCTATCGATCACATAAGCATAATATGGCTAATAATATCAGTCAGATTGATAATAGTAAGAGTAATAAGTATAGTAATTGTCGTTCTATCGATCATACAAGCATAGTATGGCTCATAATATGTGTTAGATTGATAATAATAGGAGTAATAAGTATAGTAATTGTCGTTCTACAGATCACATAAGCATAATATGGCTAATAATATGAGTTAGATTGATAATAACAAGAGTAATGAGTACAGTAATTGTCGTTCTATCGATCATATAAGCATAATATGGCTAATAATATGAGTTAGGTCGATAATAATAAGAGTAATAAGTATAGTAATTGTCGTTCTATCGATCATATTTGCATAATATAGTTAATAGTATGAGTTAGATTGATATCAGTGAGTGTAATAAGTATAGTAATTGTCGTTCTATCGATCATATAAGCATAATATGGCTAATAATATGAGTTAGATTAATAATAATAAGAGTAAAAAGTATAGTAATTGTCGTTCCATCGATCATATAAGCATAATATGGCTAATAATATGAGTTAGATTGAAAATAATAAGAGTAATAAGTATAGTAATTGTCGTTCTACAGATCACATAAGCATAATATGGCTAATAATATGAGTTAGATTGATAATAATAAGAGAAGTGGGCATAGTAATTGTCGTTCTATCGATCATATCTGAATAATATGGTTAATAATATGAGTTAGATTGATAATAATAAGAGTAAAAAGTATATTAATTGTCGTTCTATTGATCATATAAGCATAATATGGCTAATAATATGGGTTGGATTGATAATAATAAGACTAATAAGTATAGTAATGGTCGCTCTATCGATCATAAAAGCATAATATGGCAAATAAAATGAGTTAGATTGATAATAGTGAGTGTAATAAGTATAGTAATTGTCGTTCTATCGATCATATAAGCATAATATGGCTAATGATATGAGTTAGATTGATAATAATAAGAGTAATGAGTATAGTAGTTGTTGTTCTATCGATCATATCTGCATAATATGGTTAATAATATGAGTTAGATTGATAATAATAAGAGTAAAAAGTATAGTAATTGTCGTTCTATCGATCATATCAGCATAATATGGCTAATAATATGAGTTAGATTAATAATAGTAAGAGTAATATGTATAGTAATTATCGTTCTACCGATCATATAAGCATAATATGGTTAATAATATGAGTTAGATTAATAACAATAAGAGTAAAGAGTATAGTAATTATCGTTCTACCGATCATATAAGCATAATATGGCTAATAATATGAGTTAGGTTGATAATAATAAGAGTAATAAGTATAGTAATTGTCGTTCTATCGATCATATAAGCATAATATGGCTAATAATATGAGTTAGGTTGATAATAATAAGAGTAATAAGTATAGTAATTGTCGCTCTATCGATCATATAAGCATAATGTGGCTAATAATATGAGTTAGATTGATAATAATAAGAGTAATAGGTATAGTAATTATCGTTCTACCGATCATATAAGCATAATATGGCTAATAATATGAGTTAGATTGATAATAATTAGAGTAATAAGTATAGTAATTATCGTTCCACCGATCATACGAGCATAATGTGGCTAATAATATCAGTTAAATTGATAATAATAAGAGTAATAAGTATAGTAATTATCGTTGTAACGATCATATAAGCATAATATGGCTAATAATATGAGTTAGATTGATAGTAATAAGAGTAAAAAGTATAGTAATTGTCGTTCTATCGATCATATTTGCGTGATATGGTTAATAATATGAGTTAGATTGATAACAGTGAGTGTAATAAGTATAGTGATTGTCGTTCTGTCGATCACATAAGCACAATATGGCTAATAATATGAGTTAGATTGATAATAATAGGAGTAATAAGTATAGTAATTGTCATTCTATCGGTCATATTTGCATAACATGGTTAATAATATGAGTTAGGTTGATAAAAATAAGAATAACAAGTATAGGAATTGTCGTTCTATTGATCATTTAAGCATAATATGGCTAATAATATGAGTTAGATTGATAATAATAAGAGTAATGAGTATAGTAATTGTCGTTCTATCGATCATATTTGCATAATATAGTTAATAGTATGAGTTAGATTGATATCAGTGAGTGTAATAAGTATAGTAATTGTCGCTCTATCGATCATATAAGCATAATATGGCTAATAATATGAGTTAGATTGATAATAATAAGAGTAATAAGTATAGTAATTGTCGTTCTATCGATCATTTAAGCATAATATGGCTAATAATATGAGTTAGATTGATAATAATAAGAGTAATAAGTATAGTAATTGTCGTCCTATCGATCATATAAGCATAATATGGCTAATAATATGAGTTAGATTGATAATAATAAGAGTAATAAGTATAGTAATTGTCGTCCTATCGATCATATAAGCATAATATGGCTAATAATATGAGTTAGATTGATAATAATAAGAGTAATAAGTATAGTAATTGTTGTCCTATCGATCATATAAGCATAATATGGCTAATAATATGAGTTAGATTGATAATAATAAGAGTAATAAGTAGAGTAATTTTCGTTCTATCGATCATATAAGCATAATATGGCTAATAATATGAGTTAGATAGATAATAATAAGAGTAATGAGTATAGTAATTGTCGTTCTATCGATCATATAAGCTTAATATGGCTAATAATATGAGTTAGATTGATAATAATAAGAGTAATGAGTATAGTAGTTGTTGTTCTATCGATCATATCTGCATAATATGGTTAATAATATGAGTTAGATTGATAATAGTGAGTGTAATAGGTATAGTAATTGTCGTTCTATCGATCATATAAGCATAATATGGCTGATAATATGAGTTAGATTGATAATGATAAGAGTAATAAGTATAGCAATTGTCGTTCTATCGATCATATAAGCATAATATGGCTAATAATATGAGTTAGATTGATAATTATAAGAGTAATATGTATAGTAATTGTCGTTCTATCGATCATTTAAGCATAATATGGCTAATAATATGAGTTAGGTTGATAATAATAAGAGTAATAAGTATTGTAATTGTCGTCCTATCGATCATATCTGCTTAATATGGTTAATAATATGAGTTGGATTGATAACAGTGAGTGTAATAAGTATAGTAATTGTCGTTCTATCGATCATATAAGTTCAATATGGCTAATAATATGAGTTAGATTGATAATAATAAGAGTAATAAGTATAGTGATTGTCGTTCTATCGATCATATCTGCTTAATATGGTTAATAATATGAGTTGGATTGATAACAGTGAGTGTAATAAGTATAGTAATTGTCGCTCTATCGATCATATGAGCATAATATGGCTAATAATATGAGTTAGATTGATAATAATAAGAGTAATGAGTATAGTAATTGTCGTTCTATCGATCACATAAGCATAATATGGCTAATAATATCAGTCAGATTGATAATAGTAAGAGTAATAAGTATAGTAATTGTCGTTCTATCGATCATACAAGCATAGTATGGCTCATAATATGTGTTAGATTGATAATAATAGGAGTAATAAGTATAGTAATTGTCGTTCTACAGATCACATAAGCATAATATGGCTAATAATATGAGTTAGATTGATAATAACAAGAGTAATGAGTACAGTAATTGTCGTTCTATCGATCATATAAGCATAATATGGCTAATAATATGAGTTAGGTCGATAATAATAAGAGTAATAAGTATAGTAATTGTCGTTCTATCGATCATATTTGCATAATATAGTTAATAGTATGAGTTAGATTGATATCAGTGAGTGTAATAAGTATAGTAATTGTCGTTCTATCGATCATATAAGCATAATATGGCTAATAATATGAGTTAGATTAATAATAATAAGAGTAAAAAGTATAGTAATTGTCGTTCCATCGATCATATAAGCATAATATGGCTAATAATATGAGTTAGATTGAAAATAATAAGAGTAATAAGTATAGTAATTGTCGTTCTACAGATCACATAAGCATAATATGGCTAATAATATGAGTTAGATTGATAATAATAAGAGAAGTGGGCATAGTAATTGTCGTTCTATCGATCATATCTGAATAATATGGTTAATAATATGAGTTAGATTGATAATAATAAGAGTAAAAAGTATATTAATTGTCGTTCTATTGATCATATAAGCATAATATGGCTAATAATATGGGTTGGATTGATAATAATAAGACTAATAAGTATAGTAATGGTCGCTCTATCGATCATAAAAGCATAATATGGCAAATAAAATGAGTTAGATTGATAATAGTGAGTGTAATAAGTATAGTAATTGTCGTTCTATCGATCATATAAGCATAATATGGCTAATGATATGAGTTAGATTGATAATAATAAGAGTAATGAGTATAGTAGTTGTTGTTCTATCGATCATATCTGCATAATATGGTTAATAATATGAGTTAGATTGATAATAATAAGAGTAAAAAGTATAGTAATTGTCGTTCTATCGATCATATCAGCATAATATGGCTAATAATATGAGTTAGATTAATAATAGTAAGAGTAATATGTATAGTAATTATCGTTCTACCGATCATATAAGCATAATATGGTTAATAATATGAGTTAGATTAATAACAATAAGAGTAAAGAGTATAGTAATTATCGTTCTACCGATCATATAAGCATAATATGGCTAATAATATGAGTTAGGTTGATAATAATAAGAGTAATAAGTATAGTAATTGTCGTTCTATCGATCATATAAGCATAATATGGCTAATAATATGAGTTAGGTTGATAATAATAAGAGTAATAAGTATAGTAATTGTCGCTCTATCGATCATATAAGCATAATGTGGCTAATAATATGAGTTAGATTGATAATAATAAGAGTAATAGGTATAGTAATTATCGTTCTACCGATCATATAAGCATAATATGGCTAATAATATGAGTTAGATTGATAATAATTAGAGTAATAAGTATAGTAATTATCGTTCCACCGATCATACGAGCATAATGTGGCTAATAATATCAGTTAAATTGATAATAATAAGAGTAATAAGTATAGGAATTATCGTTGTAACGATCATATAAGCATAATATGGCTAATAATATGAGTTAGATTGATAGTAATAAGAGTAAAAAGTATAGTAATTGTCGTTCTATCGATCATATTTGCGTGATATGGTTAATAATATGAGTTAGATTGATAACAGTGAGTGTAATAAGTATAGTGATTGTCGTTCTGTCGATCACATAAGCACAATATGGCTAATAATATGAGTTAGATTGATAATAATAGGAGTAATAAGTATAGTAATTGTCATTCTATCGGTCATATTTGCATAACATGGTTAATAATATGAGTTAGGTTGATAAAAATAAGAATAACAAGTATAGTAATTGTCGTTCTATCGATCATATAAGCATAATGTGGCTAATAATATGAGTTAGATTGATAATAATAAGAGTAATAGGTATAGTAATTATCGTTCTACCGATCATATAAGCATAATATGGCTAATAATATGAGTTAGATTGATAATAATAAGAGCAATAAGTATAGTAATTGTCGTCCTATCGATCACATCTGCATAATATGGTTAATAATATGAGTTGGATTGATAATAGTGAGTGTAATAAGTATAGTAATTGTGGTTCTATCGATCATATAAGCATAATATGGCTAATAATATGAGTTAGATTGATAACAGTGAGTGTAATAAGTATAGTGATTGTCGTTCTGTCGATCACATAAGCACAATATGGCTAATAATATGAGTTAGATTGATAATAATAGGAGTAATAAGTATAGTAATTGTCATTCTATCGGTCATATTTGCATAACATGGTTAATAATATGAGTTAGGTTGATAAAAATAAGAATAACAAGTATAGTAATTGTCGTTCTATCGATCATTTAAGCATAATATGGCTAATAATATGAGTTAGATTGATAATAATAAGAGTAGTAAGTATAGTAATTGTCGTCCTATCGATCATATAAGCATAATATGGCTAATAATATGAGTTAGATTGAAAATAATAAGAGTAATAAGTATAGTAATTGTCGTTCTACAGATCACATAAGCATAATATGGCTAATAATATCAGTCAGATTGATAATAGTAAGAGTAATAAGTATAGTAATTGTCGTTCTATCGATCATACAAGCATAGTATGGCTCATAATATGTGTTAGATTGATAATAATAGGAGTAATAAGTATAGTAATTGTCGTTCTACAGATCACATAAGCATAATATGGCTAATAATATGAGTTAGATTGATAATAATAAGAGTAATGAGTATAGTAATTGTCGTTCTATCGATCATATTTGCATAATATAGTTAATAGTATGAGTTAGATTGATATCAGTGAGTGTAATAAGTATAGTAATTGTCGCTCTATCGATCATATAAGCATAATATGGCTAATAATATGAGTCAGATTAATAATAATAAGAGTAAAAAGTATAGTAATTGTCGTTCTGTCGATCACATAAGCACAATATGGCTAATAATATGAGTTAGATTGATAATAATAGGAGTAATAAGTATAGTAATTGTCATTCTATCGGTCATATTTGCATAACATGGTTAATAATATGAGTTAGGTTGATAAAAATAAGAATAACAAGTATAGTAATTGTCGTTCTATCGATCATTTAAGCATAATATGGCTAATAATATGAGTTAGATTGATAATAATAAGAGTAATAAGTATAGTAATTGTCGTTCTATCGATCATTTAAGCATAATATGGCTAATAATATGAGTTAGATTGATAATAATAAGAGTAATAAGTATAGTAATTGTCGTCCTATCGATCATATAAGCATAATATGGCTAATAATATGAGTTAGATTGATAATAATAAGAGTAATAAGTATAGTAATTGTCGTCCTATCGATCATATAAGCATAATATGGCTAATAATATGAGTTAGATTGATAATAATAAGAGTAATAAGTAGAGTAATTTTCGTTCTATCGATCATATAAGCATAATATGGCTAATAATATGAGTTAGATAGATAATAATAAGAGTAATGAGTATAGTAATTGTCGTTCTATCGATCATATAAGCATAATATGGCTAATAATATGAGTTAGATTGATAATAATAAGAGTAATGAGTATAGTAGTTGTTGTTCTATCGATCATATCTGCATAATATGGTTAATAATATGAGTTAGATTGATAATAATAAGAGTAAAAAGTATAGTAATTGTCGTTCTATCGATCATATAAGCATAATATGGCTAATAATATGAGTTAGATTAATAATAGTAAGAGTAATAAGTATAGTAATTATCGTTCTACCGATCATATAAGCATAATATGGTTAATAATATGTGTTAGATTAATAATAATAAGAGTAAAAAGTATAGTAATTATCGTTCTACCGATCATATAAGCATAATATGGCTAATAATATGAGTTAGATTGATAATAATAAGAGTAATAAGTATAGTAATTGTCGTTCTATCGATCATATTTGCATAATATAGTTAATAGTATGAGTTAGATTGATATCAGTGAGTGTAATAAGTATAGTAATTGTCGCTCTATCGATCATATAAGCATAATATGGCTAATAATATGAGTTAGATTAATAATAATAAGAGTAAAAAGTATAGTAATTGTCGTTCTGTCGATCACATAAGCACAATATGGCTAATAATATGAGTTAGATTGATAATAATAGGAGTAATAAGTATAGTAATTGTCATTCTATCGGTCATATTTGCATAACATGGTTAATAATATGAGTTAGGTTGATAAAAATAAGAATAACAAGTATAGTAATTGTCGTTCTATCGATCATTTAAGCATAATATGGCTAATAATATGAGTTAGATTGATAATAATAAGAGTAATAAGTATAGTAATTGTCGTTCTATCGATCATTTAAGCATAATATGGCTAATAATATGAGTTAGATTGATAATAATAAGAGTAATAAGTATAGTAATTGTCGTCCTATCGATCATATAAGCATAATATGGCTAATAATATGAGTTAGATTGATAATAATAAGAGTAATAAGTATAGTAATTGTCGTCCTATCGATCATATAAGCATAATATGGCTAATAATATGAGTTAGATTGATAATAATAAGAGTAATAAGTAGAGTAATTTTCGTTCTATCGATCATATAAGCATAATATGGCTAATAATATGAGTTAGATAGATAATAATAAGAGTAATGAGTATAGTAATTGTCGTTCTATCGATCATATAAGCATAATATGGCTAATAATATGAGTTAGATTGATAATAATAAGAGTAATGAGTATAGTAGTTGTTGTTCTATCGATCATATCTGCATAATATGGTTAATAATATGAGTTAGATTGATAATAATAAGAGTAAAAAGTATAGTAATTGTCGTTCTATCGATCATATAAGCATAATATGGCTAATAATATGAGTTAGATTAATAATAGTAAGAGTAATAAGTATAGTAATTATCGTTCTACCGATCATATAAGCATAATATGGTTAATAATATGTGTTAGATTAATAATAATAAGAGTAAAAAGTATAGTAATTATCGTTCTACCGATCATATAAGCATAATATGGCTAATAATATGAGTTAGGTTGATAATAATAAGAGTAATAAGTATAGTAATTGTCGTTCTATCGATCATATAAGCATAATATGGCTAATAATATGAGTTAGTTTGATAATAATAAGAGTAATAAGTATAGTAATTGTCGTTCTATCGATCATATAAGCATAATGTGGCTAATAATATGAGTTAGATTGATAATAATAAGAGTAATAGGTATAGTAATTATCGTTCTACCGATCATATAAGCATAATATGGCTAATAATATGAGTTAGATTGATAATAATAAGAGTAATAAGTATAGTAATTGTCGTCCTATCGATCACATCTGCATAATATGGTTAATAATATGAGTTGGATTGATAATAGTGAGTGTAATAAGTATAGTAATTGTGGTTCTATCGATCATATAAGCATAATATGGCTAATAATATGAGTTAGATTGATAACAGTGAGTGTAATAAGTATAGTGATTGTCGTTCTGTCGATCACATAAGCACAATATGGCTAATAATATGAGTTAGATTGATAATAATAGGAGTAATAAGTATAGTAATTGTCATTCTATCGGTCATATTTGCATAACATGGTTAATAATATGAGTTAGGTTGATAAAAATAAGAATAACAAGTATAGTAATTGTCGTTCTATCGATCATTTAAGCATAATATGGCTAATAATATGAGTTAGATTGATAATAATAAGAGTAGTAAGTATAGTAATTGTCGTCCTATCGATCATATAAGCATAATATGGCTAATAATATGAGTTAGATTGAAAATAATAAGAGTAATAAGTATAGTAATTGTCGTTCTACAGATCACATAAGCATAATATGGCTAATAATATCAGTCAGATTGATAATAGTAAGAGTAATAAGTACAGTAATTGTCGTTCTATCGATCATACAAGCATAGTATGGCTCATAATATGTGTTAGATTGATAATAATAAGAGTAGTAAGTATAGTAATTGTCGTCCTATCGATCATATAAGCATAATATGGCTAATAATATGAGTTAGGGTGATAATAATAAAAGTAGTGAGTATAGTAATTGTCGTTCTATCGATCCTATAAGCATGATATGGCTAATAATATGAGTTAGATTGATAATAATAAGAGTAATAAGAATAGTAATTGTCGTTCAATCGATCATATCTGCATAATATGGTTAATAATATGAGTTAGATTGATAATAGTGAGTGTAATATGTATAGTAATTGTCGTTCTATCGATCATATAAGCATAATATGGCTGATAATATGAGTTAGATTGATAATGATAAGAGTAATAAGTATAGCAATTGTCGTTCTATCGATCATATAAGCATAATATGGCTAATAATATGAGTTAGATTGATAATTATAAGAGTAATAAGTATAGTAATTGTCGTTCTATCGATCATTTAAGCATAATATGGCTAATAATATGAGTTAGATTGATAATAATAAGAGTAATAAGTATAGTAATTGTCGTTCTATCGATCATTTAAGCATAATATGGCTAATAATATGAGTTAGATTGATAATAATAAGAGTAATAAGTATAGTAATTGTCGTCCTATCGATCATATAAGCATAATATGGCTAATAATATGAGTTAGATTGATAATAATAAGAGTAATAAGTATAGTAATTGTCGTCCTATCGATCATATAAGCATAATATGGCTAATAATATGAGTTAGATTGATAATAATAAGAGTAATAAGTAGAGTAATTTTCGTTCTATCGATCATATAAGCATAATATGGCTAATAATATGAGTTAGATAGATAATAATAAGAGTAATGAGTATAGTAATTGTCGTTCTATCGATCATATAAGCATAATATGGCTAATAATATGAGTTAGATTGATAATAATAAGAGTAATGAGTATAGTAGTTGTTGTTCTATCGATCATATCTGCATAATATGGTTAATAATATGAGTTAGATTGATAATAATAAGAGTAATAGGTATAGTAATTATCGTTCTACCGATCATATAAGCATAATATGGCTAATAATATGAGTTAGATTGATAATAATAAGAGTAATAAGTATAGTAATTGTCGTCCTATCGATCACATCTGCATAATATGGTTAATAATATGAGTTAGATTGATAATAATAAGAGTAATAGGTATAGTAATTATCGTTCTACCGATCATATAAGCATAATATGGCTAATAATATGAGTTAGATTGATAATAATAAGAGTAATAAGTATAGTAATTGTCGTCCTATCGATCACATCTGCATAATATGGTTAATAATATGAGTTGGATTGATAATAGTGAGTGTAATAAGTATAGTAATTGTGGTTCTATCGATCATATAAGCATAATGTGGCTAATAATATGAGTTAGATTGATAACAGTGAGTGAAATAAGTATAGTGATTGTCGTTCTGTCGATCACATAAGCACAACATGGCTAATAATATGAGTTAGATTGATAATAATAGGAGTAATAAGTATAGTAATTGTCATTCTATCGGTCATATTTGCATAACATGGTTAATAATATGAGTTAGGTTGATAAAAATAAGAATAACAAGTATAGTAATTGTCGTTCTATCGATCATTTAAGCATAATATGGCTAATAATATGAGTTAGATTGATAATAATAAGAGTAGTAAGTATAGTAATTGTCGTCCTATCGATCATATAAGCATAATATGGCTAATAATATGAGTTAGGGTGATAATAATAAAAGTAGTGAGTATAGTAATTGTCGTTCTATCGATCCTATAAGCATGATATGGCTAATAATATGAGTTAGATTGATAATAATAAGAGTAATAAGAATAGTAATTGTCGTTCAATCGATCATATCTGCATAATATGGTTAATAATATGAGTTAGATTGATAATAGTGAGTGTAATATGTATAGTAATTGTCGTTCTATCGATCATATAAGCATAATATGGCTGATAATATGAGTTAGATTGATAATGATAAGAGTAATAAGTATAGCAATTGTCGTTCTATCGATCATATAAGCATAATATGGCTAATAATATGAGTTAGATTGATAATTATAAGAGTAATAAGTATAGTAATTGTCGTTCTATCGATCATTTAAGCATAATATGGCTAATAATATGAGTTAGGTTGATAATAATAAGAGTAATAAGTATTGTAATTGTCGTCCTATCGATCATATAAGCATAATATGGTTAATAATATGAGTTAGATTGATAACAGTGAGTGTAATAAGTATAGTAATTGTCGTTCTATCGATCATATAAGTTCTATATGGCTAATAATATGAGTTAGATTGATAATAATAAGAGTAATAAGTATAGTGATTGTCGTTCTATCGATCATATCTGCTTAATATGGTTAATAATATGAGTTGGATTGATAACAGTGAGTGTAATAAGTATAGTAATTGTCGCTCTATCGATCATATGAGCATAATATGGCTAATAATATGAGTTAGATTGATAATAATAAGAGTAATGAGTATAGTAATTGTCGTTCTATCGATCATTTAAGCATAATATGGCTAATAATATGAGTTAGATTGATAATAATAAGAGTAATAAGTATAGTAATTGTCGTTCTATCGATCATTTAAGCATAATATGGCTAATAATATGAGTTAGATTGATAATAATAAGAGTAATAAGTATAGTAATTGTCGTCCTATCGATCATATAAGCATAATATGGCTAATAATATGAGTTAGATTGATAATAATAAGAGTAATAAGTATAGTAATTGTCGTCCTATCGATCATATAAGCATAATATGGCTAATAATATGAGTTAGATTGATAATAATAAGAGTAATAAGTAGAGTAATTTTCGTTCTATCGATCATATAAGCATAATATGGCTAATAATATGAGTTAGATAGATAATAATAAGAGTAATGAGTATAGTAATTGTCGTTCTATCGATCATATAAGCATAATATGGCTAATAATATGAGTTAGATTGATAATAATAAGAGTAATGAGTATAGTAGTTGTTGTTCTATCGATCATATCTGCATAATATGGTTAATAATATGAGTTAGATTGATAATAATAAGAGTAAAAAGTATAGTAATTGTCGTTCTATCGATCATATAAGCATAATATGGCTAATAATATGAGTTAGATTAATAATAGTAAGAGTAATAAGTATAGTAATTATCGTTCTACCGATCATATAAGCATAATATGGTTAATAATATGTGTTAGATTAATAATAATAAGAGTAAAAAGTATAGTAATTATCGTTCTACCGATCATATAAGCATAATATGGCTAATAATATGAGTTAGATTGATAATAATAAGAGTAATAAGTATAGTAATTGTCGTTCTATCGATCATATTTGCATAATATAGTTAATAGTATGAGTTAGATTGATATCAGTGAGTGTAATAAGTATAGTAATTGTCGCTCTATCGATCATATAAGCATAATATGGCTAATAATATGAGTTAGATTAATAATAATAAGAGTAAAAAGTATAGTAATTGTCGTTCTGTCGATCACATAAGCACAATATGGCTAATAATATGAGTTAGATTGATAATAATAGGAGTAATAAGTATAGTAATTGTCATTCTATCGGTCATATTTGCATAACATGGTTAATAATATGAGTTAGGTTGATAAAAATAAGAATAACAAGTATAGTAATTGTCGTTCTATCGATCATTTAAGCATAATATGGCTAATAATATGAGTTAGTTTGATAATAATAAGAGTAATAAGTATGGTAATTGTCGTTCTATCGATCATATAAGCATAATGTGGCTAATAATATGAGTTAGATTGATAATAATAAGAGTAATAGGTATAGTAATTATCGTTCTACCGATCATATAAGCATAATATGGCTAATAATATGAGTTAGATTGATAATAATAAGAGTAATAAGTATAGTAATTGTCGTCCTATCGATCACATCTGCATAATATGGTTAATAATATGAGTTGGATTGATAATAGTGAGTGTAATAAGTATAGTAATTGTGGTTCTATCGATCATATAAGCATAATATGGCTAATAATATGAGTTAGATTGATAACAGTGAGTGTAATAAGTATAGTGATTGTCGTTCTGTCGATCACATAAGCACAATATGGCTAATAATATGAGTTAGATTGATAATAATAGGAGTAATAAGTATAGTAATTGTCATTCTATCGGTCATATTTGCATAACATGGTTAATAATATGAGTTAGGTTGATAAAAATAAGAATAACAAGTATAGTAATTGTCGTTCTATCGATCATTTAAGCATAATATGGCTAATAATATGAGTTAGATTGATAATAATAAGAGTAGTAAGTATAGTAATTGTCGTCCTATCGATCATATAAGCATAATATGGCTAATAATATGAGTTAGATTGAAAATAATAAGAGTAATAAGTATAGTAATTGTCGTTCTACAGATCACATAAGCATAATATGGCTAATAATATCAGTCAGATTGATAATAGTAAGAGTAATAAGTACAGTAATTGTCGTTCTATCGATCATACAAGCATAGTATGGCTCATAATATGTGTTAGATTGATAATAATAAGAGTAGTAAGTATAGTAATTGTCGTCCTATCGATCATATAAGCATAATATGGCTAATAATATGAGTTAGGGTGATAATAATAAAAGTAGTGAGTATAGTAATTGTCGTTCTATCGATCCTATAAGCATGATATGGCTAATAATATGAGTTAGATTGATAATAATAAGAGTAATAAGAATAGTAATTGTCGTTCAATCGATCATATCTGCATAATATGGTTAATAATATGAGTTAGATTGATAATAGTGAGTGTAATATGTATAGTAATTGTCGTTCTATCGATCATATAAGCATAATATGGCTGATAATATGAGTTAGATTGATAATGATAAGAGTAATAAGTATAGCAATTGTCGTTCTATCGATCATATAAGCATAATATGGCTAATAATATGAGTTAGATTGATAATTATAAGAGTAATAAGTATAGTAATTGTCGTTCTATCGATCATTTAAGCATAATATGGCTAATAATATGAGTTAGATTGATAATAATAAGAGTAATAAGTATAGTAATTGTCGTTCTATCGATCATTTAAGCATAATATGGCTAATAATATGAGTTAGATTGATAATAATAAGAGTAATAAGTATAGTAATTGTCGTCCTATCGATCATATAAGCATAATATGGCTAATAATATGAGTTAGATTGATAATAATAAGAGTAATAAGTATAGTAATTGTCGTCCTATCGATCATATAAGCATAATATGGCTAATAATATGAGTTAGATTGATAATAATAAGAGTAATAAGTAGAGTAATTTTCGTTCTATCGATCATATAAGCATAATATGGCTAATAATATGAGTTAGATAGATAATAATAAGAGTAATGAGTATAGTAATTGTCGTTCTATCGATCATATAAGCATAATATGGCTAATAATATGAGTTAGATTGATAATAATAAGAGTAATGAGTATAGTAGTTGTTGTTCTATCGATCATATCTGCATAATATGGTTAATAATATGAGTTAGATTGATAATAATAAGAGTAATAGGTATAGTAATTATCGTTCTACCGATCATATAAGCATAATATGGCTAATAATATGAGTTAGATTGATAATAATAAGAGTAATAAGTATAGTAATTGTCGTCCTATCGATCACATCTGCATAATATGGTTAATAATATGAGTTAGATTGATAATAATAAGAGTAATAGGTATAGTAATTATCGTTCTACCGATCATATAAGCATAATATGGCTAATAATATGAGTTAGATTGATAATAATAAGAGTAATAAGTATAGTAATTGTCGTCCTATCGATCACATCTGCATAATATGGTTAATAATATGAGTTGGATTGATAATAGTGAGTGTAATAAGTATAGTAATTGTGGTTCTATCGATCATATAAGCATAATGTGGCTAATAATATGAGTTAGATTGATAACAGTGAGTGAAATAAGTATAGTGATTGTCGTTCTGTCGATCACATAAGCACAACATGGCTAATAATATGAGTTAGATTGATAATAATAGGAGTAATAAGTATAGTAATTGTCATTCTATCGGTCATATTTGCATAACATGGTTAATAATATGAGTTAGGTTGATAAAAATAAGAATAACAAGTATAGTAATTGTCGTTCTATCGATCATTTAAGCATAATATGGCTAATAATATGAGTTAGATTGATAATAATAAGAGTAGTAAGTATAGTAATTGTCGTCCTATCGATCATATAAGCATAATATGGCTAATAATATGAGTTAGGGTGATAATAATAAAAGTAGTGAGTATAGTAATTGTCGTTCTATCGATCCTATAAGCATGATATGGCTAATAATATGAGTTAGATTGATAATAATAAGAGTAATAAGAATAGTAATTGTCGTTCAATCGATCATATCTGCATAATATGGTTAATAATATGAGTTAGATTGATAATAGTGAGTGTAATATGTATAGTAATTGTCGTTCTATCGATCATATAAGCATAATATGGCTGATAATATGAGTTAGATTGATAATGATAAGAGTAATAAGTATAGCAATTGTCGTTCTATCGATCATATAAGCATAATATGGCTAATAATATGAGTTAGATTGATAATTATAAGAGTAATAAGTATAGTAATTGTCGTTCTATCGATCATTTAAGCATAATATGGCTAATAATATGAGTTAGGTTGATAATAATAAGAGTAATAAGTATTGTAATTGTCGTCCTATCGATCATATAAGCATAATATGGTTAATAATATGAGTTAGATTGATAACAGTGAGTGTAATAAGTATAGTAATTGTCGTTCTATCGATCATATAAGTTCTATATGGCTAATAATATGAGTTAGATTGATAATAATAAGAGTAATAAGTATAGTGATTGTCGTTCTATCGATCATATCTGCTTAATATGGTTAATAATATGAGTTGGATTGATAACAGTGAGTGTAATAAGTATAGTAATTGTCGCTCTATCGATCATATGAGCATAATATGGCTAATAATATGAGTTAGATTGATAATAATAAGAGTAATGAGTATAGTAATTGTCGTTCTATCGATCATTTAAGCATAATATGGCTAATAATATGAGTTAGATTGATAATAATAAGAGTAATAAGTATAGTAATTGTCGTTCTATCGATCATTTAAGCATAATATGGCTAATAATATGAGTTAGATTGATAATAATAAGAGTAATAAGTATAGTAATTGTCGTCCTATCGATCATATAAGCATAATATGGCTAATAATATGAGTTAGATTGATAATAATAAGAGTAATAAGTATAGTAATTGTCGTCCTATCGATCATATAAGCATAATATGGCTAATAATATGAGTTAGATTGATAATAATAAGAGTAATAAGTAGAGTAATTTTCGTTCTATCGATCATATAAGCATAATATGGCTAATAATATGAGTTAGATAGATAATAATAAGAGTAATGAGTATAGTAATTGTCGTTCTATCGATCATATAAGCATAATATGGCTAATAATATGAGTTAGATTGATAATAATAAGAGTAATGAGTATAGTAGTTGTTGTTCTATCGATCATATCTGCATAATATGGTTAATAATATGAGTTAGATTGATAATAATAAGAGTAAAAAGTATAGTGATTGTCGTTCTATCGATCATATAAGCATAATATGGCTAATAATATGAGTTAGATTAATAATAGTAAGAGTAATAAGTATAGTAATTATCGTTCTACCGATCATATAAGCATAATATGGTTAATAATATGTGTTAGATTAATAATAATAAGAGTAAAAAGTATAGTAATTATCGTTCTACCGATCATATAAGCATAATATGGCTAATAATATGAGTTAGATTGATAATAATAAGAGTAATAAGTATAGTAATTGTCGTTCTATCGATCATATTTGCATAATATAGTTAATAGTATGAGTTAGATTGATATCAGTGAGTGTAATAAGTATAGTAATTGTCGCTCTATCGATCATATAAGCATAATATGGCTAATAATATGAGTTAGATTAATAATAATAAGAGTAAAAAGTATAGTAATTGTCGTTCTGTCGATCACATAAGCACAATATGGCTAATAATATGAGTTAGATTGATAATAATAGGAGTAATAAGTATAGTAATTGTCATTCTATCGGTCATATTTGCATAACATGGTTAATAATATGAGTTAGGTTGATAAAAATAAGAATAACAAGTATAGTAATTGTCGTTCTATCGATCATTTAAGCATAATATGGCTAATAATATGAGTTAGATTGATAATAATAAGAGTAATAAGTATAGTAATTGTCGTTCTATCGATCATTTAAGCATAATATGGCTAATAATATGAGTTAGATTGATAATAATAAGAGTAATAAGTATAGTAATTGTCGTCCTATCGATCATATAAGCATAATATGGCTAATAATATGAGTTAGATTGATAATAATAAGAGTAATAAGTATAGTAATTGTCGTCCTATCGATCATATAAGCATAATATGGCTAATAATATGAGTTAGATTGATAATAATAAGAGTAATAAGTAGAGTAATTTTCGTTCTATCGATCATATAAGCATAATATGGCTAATAATATGAGTTAGATAGATAATAATAAGAGTAATGAGTATAGTAATTGTCGTTCTATCGATCATATAAGCTTAATATGGCTAATAATATGAGTTAGATTGATAATAATAAGAGTAATGAGTATAGTAGTTGTTGTTCTATCGATCATATCTGCATAATATGGTTAATAATATGAGTTAGATTGATAATAATAAGAGTAAAAAGTATAGTAATTGTCGTTCTATCGATCATATAAGCATAATATGGCTAATAATATGAGTTAGATTAATAATAGTAAGAGTAATAAGTATAGTAATTATCGTTCTACCGATCATATAAGCATAATATGGTTAATAATATGTGTTAGATTAATAATAATAAGAGTAAAAAGTATAGTAATTATCGTTCTACCGATCATATAAGCATAATATGGCTAATAATATGAGTTAGGTTGATAATAATAAGAGTAATAAGTATAGTAATTGTCGTTCTATCGATCATATAAGCATAATATGGCTAATAATATGAGTTAGTTTGATAATAATAAGAGTAATAAGTATAGTAATTGTCGTTCTATCGATCATATAAGCATAATGTGGCTAATAATATGAGTTAGATTGATAATAATAAGAGTAATAGGTATAGTAATTATCGTTCTACCGATCATATAAGCATAATATGGCTAATAATATGAGTTAGATTGATAATAATAAGAGTAATAAGTATAGTAATTGTCGTCCTATCGATCACATCTGCATAATATGGTTAATAATATGAGTTGGATTGATAATAGTGAGTGTAATAAGTATAGTAATTGTGGTTCTATCGATCATATAAGCATAATATGGCTAATAATATGAGTTAGATTGATAACAGTGAGTGTAATAAGTATAGTGATTGTCGTTCTGTCGATCACATAAGCACAATATGGCTAACAATATGAGTTAGATTGATAATAATAGGAGTAATAAGTATAGTAATTGTCATTCTATCGGTCATATTTGCATAACATGGTTAATAATATGAGTTAGGTTGATAAAAATAAGAATAACAAGTATAGTAATTGTCGTTCTATCGATCATTTAAGCATAATATGGCTAATAATATGAGTTAGATTGATAATAATAAGAGTAGTAAGTATAGTAATTGTCGTCCTATCGATCATATAAGCATAATATGGCTAATAATATGAGTTAGATTGAAAATAATAAGAGTAATAAGTATAGTAATTGTCGTTCTACAGATCACATAAGCATAATATGGCTAATAATATCAGTCAGATTGATAATAGTAAGAGTAATAAGTACAGTAATTGTCGTTCTATCGATCATACAAGCATAGTATGGCTCATAATATGTGTTAGATTGATAATAATAAGAGTAGTAAGTATAGTAATTGTCGTCCTATCGATCATATAAGCATAATATGGCTAATAATATGAGTTAGGGTGATAATAATAAAAGTAGTGAGTATAGTAATTGTCGTTCTATCGATCCTATAGGCATGATATGGCTAATAATATGAGTTAGATTGATAATAATAAGAGTAATAAGAATAGTAATTGTCGTTCAATCGATCATATCTGCATAATATGGTTAATAATATGAGTTAGATTGATAATAGTGAGTGTAATATGTATAGTAATTGTCGTTCTATCGATCATATAAGCATAATATGGCTGATAATATGAGTTAGATTGATAATGATAAGAGTAATAAGTATAGCAATTGTCGTTCTATCGATCATATAAGCATAATATGGCTAATAATATGAGTTAGATTGATAATTATAAGAGTAATAAGTATAGTAATTGTCGTTCTATCGATCATTTAAGCATAATATGGCTAATAATATGAGTTAGATTGATAATAATAAGAGTAATAAGTATAGTAATTGTCGTTCTATCGATCATTTAAGCATAATATGGCTAATAATATGAGTTAGATTGATAATAATAAGAGTAATAAGTATAGTAATTGTCGTCCTATCGATCATATAAGCATAATATGGCTAATAATATGAGTTAGATTGATAATAATAAGAGTAATAAGTATAGTAATTGTCGTCCTATCGATCATATAAGCATAATATGGCTAATAATATGAGTTAGATTGATAATAATAAGAGTAATAAGTAGAGTAATTTTCGTTCTATCGATCATATAAGCATAATATGGCTAATAATATGAGTTAGATAGATAATAATAAGAGTAATGAGTATAGTAATTGTCGTTCTATCGATCATATAAGCATAATATGGCTAATAATATGAGTTAGATTGATAATAATAAGAGTAATGAGTATAGTAGTTGTTGTTCTATCGATCATATCTGCATAATATGGTTAATAATATGAGTTAGATTGATAATAATAAGAGTAATAGGTATAGTAATTATCGTTCTACCGATCATATAAGCATAATATGGCTAATAATATGAGTTAGATTGATAATAATAAGAGTAATAAGTATAGTAATTGTCGTCCTATCGATCACATCTGCATAATATGGTTAATAATATGAGTTAGATTGATAATAATAAGAGTAATAGGTATAGTAATTATCGTTCTACCGATCATATAAGCATAATATGGCTAATAATATGAGTTAGATTGATAATAATAAGAGTAATAAGTATAGTAATTGTCGTCCTATCGATCACATCTGCATAATATGGTTAATAATATGAGTTGGATTGATAATAGTGAGTGTAATAAGTATAGTAATTGTGGTTCTATCGATCATATAAGCATAATGTGGCTAATAATATGAGTTAGATTGATAACAGTGAGTGAAATAAGTATAGTGATTGTCGTTCTGTCGATCACATAAGCACAACATGGCTAATAATATGAGTTAGATTGATAATAATAGGAGTAATAAGTATAGTAATTGTCATTCTATCGGTCATATTTGCATAACATGGTTAATAATATGAGTTAGGTTGATAAAAATAAGAATAACAAGTATAGTAATTGTCGTTCTATCGATCATTTAAGCATAATATGGCTAATAATATGAGTTAGATTGATAATAATAAGAGTAGTAAGTATAGTAATTGTCGTCCTATCGATCATATAAGCATAATATGGCTAATAATATGAGTTAGGGTGATAATAATAAAAGTAGTGAGTATAGTAATTGTCGTTCTATCGATCCTATAAGCATGATATGGCTAATAATATGAGTTAGATTGATAATAATAAGAGTAATAAGAATAGTAATTGTCGTTCAATCGATCATATCTGCATAATATGGTTAATAATATGAGTTAGATTGATAATAGTGAGTGTAATATGTATAGTAATTGTCGTTCTATCGATCATATAAGCATAATATGGCTGATAATATGAGTTAGATTGATAATGATAAGAGTAATAAGTATAGCAATTGTCGTTGTATCGATCATATAAGCATAATATGGCTAATAATATGAGTTAGATTGATAATTATAAGAGTAATAAGTATAGTAATTGTCGTTCTATCGATCATTTAAGCATAATATGGCTAATAATATGAGTTAGGTTGATAATAATAAGAGTAATAAGTATTGTAATTGTCGTCCTATCGATCATATAAGCATAATATGGTTAATAATATGAGTTAGATTGATAACAGTGAGTGTAATAAGTATAGTAATTGTCGTTCTATCGATCATATAAGTTCTATATGGCTAATAATATGAGTTAGATTGATAATAATAAGAGTAATAAGTATAGTGATTGTCGTTCTATCGATCATATCTGCTTAATATGGTTAATAATATGAGTTGGATTGATAACAGTGCGTGTAATAAGTATAGTAATTGTCGCTCTATCGATCATATGAGCATAATATGGCTAATAATATGAGTTAGATTGATAATAATAAGAGTAATGAGTATAGTAATTGTCGTTCTATCGATCACATAAGCATAATATGGCTAATAATATCAGTCAGATTGATAATAGTAAGAGTAATAAGTATAGTAATTGTCGTTCTATCGATCATACAAGCATAGTATGGCTCATAATATGTGTTAGATTGATAATAATAGGAGTAATAAGTATAGTAATTGTCGTTCTACAGATCACATAAGCATAATATGGCTAATAATATGAGTTAGATTGATAATAACAAGAGTAATGAGTATAGTAATTGTCGTTCTATCGATCATATAAGCATAATATGGCTAATAATATGAGTTAGGTCGATAATAATAAGAGTAATAAGTATAGTAATTGTCGTTCTATCGATCATATTTGCATAATATAGTTAATAGTATGAGTTAGATTGATATCGGTGAGTGTAATAAGTATAGTAATTGTCGTTCTATCGATCATATAAGCATAATATGGCTAATAATATGAGTTAGATTAATAATAATAAGAGTAAAAAGTATAGTAATTGTCGTTCCATCGATCATATAAGCATAATATGGCTAATAATATGAGTTAGATTGAAAATAATAAGAGTAATAAGTATAGTAATTGTCGTTCTACAGATAACATAAGCATAATATGGCTAATAATATGAGTTAGATTGATAATAATAAGAGTAGTGGGCATAGCAATTGTCGTTCTATCGATCATATATGAATAATATGGTTAAAATATGAGTTAGATTGATAATAATAAGAGTAAAAAGTATATTAATTGTCGTTCTATTGATCATATAAGCATAATATTGCTAATAATATGGGTTGGATTGATAATAATAAGACTAATAAGTATAGTAATGGTCGCTCTATCGATCATAAAAGCATAATATGGCAAATAAAATGAGTTAGATTGATAATAGTGAGTGTAATAAGTATAGTAATTGTCGTTCTATCGATCATATAAGCATAATATGGCTAATGATATGAGTTAGATTGATAATAATAAGAGTAATGAGTATAGTAGTTGTTGTTCTATCGATCATATCTGCATAATATGGTTAATAATATGAGTTAGATTGATAATAATAAGAGTAAAAAGTATAGTAATTGTCGTTCTATCGATCATATCAGCATAATATGGCTAATAATATGAGTTAGATTAATAATAGTAAGAGTAATATGTATAGTAATTATCGTTCTACCGATCATATAAGCATAATATGGTTAATAATATGAGTTAGATTAATAATAATAAGAGTAAAGAGTATAGTAATTATCGTTCTACCGATCATATAAGCATAATATGGCTAATAATATGAGTTAGGTTGATAATAATAAGAGTAATAAGTATAGTAATTGTCGTTCTATCGATCATATAAGCATAATATGGCTAATAATATGAGTTAGGTTGATAATAATAAGAGTAATAAGTATAGTAATTGTCGCTCTATCGATCATATAAGCATAATGTGGCTAATAATATGAGTTAGATTGATAATAATAAGAGTAATAGGTATAGTAATTATCGTTCTACCGATCATATAAGCATAATATGGCTAATAATATGAGTTAGATTGATAATAATTAGAGTAATAAGTATAGTAATTATCGTTCCACCGATCATACGAGCATAATGTGGCTAATAATATCAGTTAAATTGATAATAATAAGAGTAATAAGTATAGTAATTATCGTTGTAACGATCATATAAGCATAATATGGCTAATAATATGAGTTAGATTGATAGTAATAAGAGTAAAAAGTATAGTAATTGTCGTTCTATCGATCATATTTGCGTAATATGGTTAATAATATGAGTTAGATTGATAACAGTGAGTGTAATAAGTATAGTGATTGTCGTTCTGTCGATCACATAAGCACAATATGGCTAATAATATGAGTTAGATTGATAATAATAGGAGTAATAAGTATAGTAATTGTCATTCTATCGGTCATATTTGCATAACATGGTTAATAATATGAGTTAGGTTGATAAAAATAAGAATAACAAGTATAGGAATTGTCGTTCTATTGATCATTTAAGCATAATATGGCTAATAATATGAGTTAGATTGATAATAATAAGAGTAATAAGTATAGTAATTGTCGTTCTATCGATCATTTAAGCATAATATGGCTAATAATATGAGTTAGATTGATAATAATAAGAGTAATAAGTATGGTAATTGTCGTCCTATCGATCATATAAGCATAATATGGCTAATAATATGAGTTAGATTGATAATAATAAGAGTAATAAGTATAGTAATTGTCGTCCTATCGATCACATCTGCATAATATGGTTAATAATATGAGTTGGATTGATAATAGTGAGTGTAATAAGTATAGTAATATGGTTCTATCGATCATATAAGCATAATATGGCTAACAATATGAGTTAGATTGATAACAGTGAGTGTAATAAGTATAGTGATTGTCGTTCTGTCGATCACATAAGCACAATATGGCTAATAATATGAGTTAGATTGATAATAATAAGAGTAATAAGTAGAGTAATTTTCGTTCTATCGATCAAATAAGCATAATATGGCTAATACTATGAGTTAGATTGATAATAATAAGAGTAATGAGTATAGTAATTGTCGTTCTATCGATCACATCTGCATAATATGGTTAATAATATGAGTTGGATTGATAATAGTGAGTGTAATAAGTATAGTAATATGGTTCTATCGATCATATAAGCATAATATGGCTAATAATATGAGTTAGATTGATAACAGTGAGTGTAATAAGTATAGTGATTGTCGTTCTGTCGATCACATAAGCAAAATATGGCTAATAATATGAGTTAGATTGATAATAATAGGAGTAATAAGTATGGTAATTGTCATTCTATCGGTCATATTTGCATAACATGGTTAATAATATGAGTTAGGTTGATAAAAATAAGAATAACAAGTATAGTAATTGTCGTTCTATCGATCATTTAAGCATAATATGGCTAATAATATGAGTTAGATTGATAATAATAAGAGTAGTAAGTATAGTAATTGTCGTCCTATCGATCATATAAGCATAATATGGCTAATAATATGAGTTAGGGTGATAATTATAAGAGTAATAAGTATAGTAATTGTCGTTCTATCGATCATTTAAGCATAATATGACTAATAATATGAGTTAGGTTGATAATAATAAGAGTAATAAGTATAGTAATTGTCGTCCTATCGATCATATAAGCATAATATGGTTAATAATATGAGTTAGATTGATAACAGTGAGTGTAATAAGTATAGTAATTGTCGTTCTATCGATCACATAAGCATAATATGGCTAATAATATGAGTTAGATGGATAATAATAAGAGAAATGAGTATAGTAATTATCGTTCTACCGATCATATAAGCATAATATGGTTAATAATATGAGTTAGATTAATAATAATAAGAGTAAAGAGTATAGTAATTATCGTTCTACCGATCATATAAGCATAATATGGCTAATAATATGAGTTAGGTTGATAATAATAAGAGTAATAAGTATAGTAATTATCGTTCCACCGATCATACGAGCATAATGTGGCTAATAATATCAGTTAAATTGATAATAATAAGAGTAATAAGTATAGTAATTATCGTTGTAACGATCATATAAGCATAATATGGCTAATAATATGAGTTAGATTGATAGTAATAAGAGTAAAAAGTATAGTAATTGTCGTTCTATCGATCATATTTGCGTAATATGGTTAATAATATGAGTTAGATTGATAACAGTGAGTGTAATAAGTATAGTGATTGTCGTTCTGTCGATCACATAAGCACAATATGGCTAATAATATGAGTTAGATTGATAATAATAGGAGTAATAAGTATAGTAATTGTCATTCTATCGGTCATATTTGCATAACATGGTTAATAATATGAGTTAGGTTGATAAAAATAAGAATAACAAGTATAGGAATTGTCGTTCTATTGATCATTTAAGCATAATATGGCTAATAATATGAGTTAGATTGATAATAATAAGAGTAATAAGTATAGTAATTGTCGTTCTATCGATCATTTAAGCATAATATGGCTAATAATATGAGTTAGATTGATAATAATAAGAGTAATAAGTATGGTAATTGTCGTCCTATCGATCATATAAGCATAATATGGCTAATAATATGAGTTAGATTGATAATAATAAGAGTAATAAGTATAGTAATTGTCGTCCTATCGATCACATCTGCATAATATGGCTAATAATATGAGTTAGATTGATAATAATAAGAGTAATAAGTAGAGTAATTTTCGTTCTATCGATCAAATAAGCATAATATGGCTAATACTATGAGTTAGATTGATAATAATAAGAGTAATGAGTATAGTAATTGTCGTTCTATCGATCACATCTGCATAATATGGTTAATAATATGAGTTGGATTGATAATAGTGAGTGTAATAAGTATAGTAATATGGTTCTATCGATCATATAAGCATAATATGGCTAATAATATGAGTTAGATTGATAACAGTGAGTGTAATAAGTATAGTGATTGTCGTTCTGTCGATCACATAAGCAAAATATGGCTAATAATATGAGTTAGATTGATAATAATAGGAGTAATAAGTATGGTAATTGTCATTCTATCGGTCATATTTGCATAACATGGTTAATAATATGAGTTAGGTTGATAAAAATAAGAATAACAAGTATAGTAATTGTCGTTCTATCGATCATTTAAGCATAATATGGCTAATAATATGAGTTAGATTGATAATAATAAGAGTAGTAAGTATAGTAATTGTCGTCCTATCGATCATATAAGCATAATATGGCTAATAATATGAGTTAGGGTGATAATTATAAGAGTAATAAGTATAGTAATTGTCGTTCTATCGATCATTTAAGCATAATATGCCTAATAATATGAGTTAGGTTGATAATAATAAGAGTAATAAGTATAGTAATTGTCGTCCTATCGATCATATAAGCATAATATGGTTAATAATATGAGTTAGATTGATAACAGTGAGTGTAATAAGTATAGTAATTGTCGTTCTATCGATCACATAAGCATAATATGGCTAATAATATGAGTTAGATGGATAATAATAAGAGAAATGAGTATAGTAATTGTCGTCCTATCGATCATATAGTTACAATATGGCTAATAATATGAGTTAGATTGATAATAATAAGAGTAGTGGGCATAGTAATTGTCGTTCTATCGATCATATCTGAATAATATGGCTAATAATATGAGTTAGGTTGATAATAATAAGAGTAATAAGTATAGTAATTGTCGTCCTATCGATCATATAAGCATAATATGGCTAATAATATGAGTTAGATTGATAATAATAAGAGTAATAAGTATAGTAATTGTCGTCCTATCGATCATATAAGCATAATATGGCTAATTATATGAGTTAGATTGATAATAATAAGAGTAATAAGTAGAGTAATTTTCGTTCTATCGATCAAATAAGCATAATATGGCTAATACTATGAGTTAGATTGATAATAATAAGAGTAATGAGTATAGTAATTGTCGTTCTATCGATCATATAAGCATAATATGGCTAATAATATGAGTTAGATTAATAATAATAAGAGTAAAAAGTATAGTAATTGTCGTTCTATCGATCATATAAGCATAATATGGCTAATAATATGAGTTAGATTGATAATAATAAGAGTAATAAGTATAGTAATTGTCGTTCTACAGATCACATAAGCATAATATGGCTAATAATATGAGTTAGATTGATAATAATAAGAGTAGTGGGCATAGTAATTGTCGTCCTATCGATCATATAAGCATAATATGGTTAATAATATGTGTTAGATTGATAATAATAAGAGTAAAAAGTATAGTAATTATCGTTCTACCGATCATATAAGCATAATATGGCTAATAATATGAGTTAGATTGATAACAGTGAGTGTAATAAGTATAGTGATTGTCGTTCTGTCGATCACATAAGCACAATATGGCTAATAATATGAGTTAGATTGATAATAATAGGAGTAATAAGTATAGTAATTGTCATTCTATCGGTCATATTTGCATAACATGGTTAATAATATGAGTTAGGTTGATAAAAATAAGAATAACAAGTATAGTAATTGTCGTTCTATCGATCATTTAAGCATAATATGGCTAATAATATGAGTTAGATTGATAATAATAAGAGTAGTAAGTATAGTAATTGTCGTCCTATCGATCATATAAGCATAATATGGCTAATAATATGAGTTAGGGTGATAATAATAAAAGTAGTGAGTATAGTTATTGTCGTTCTATCGATCATATAAGCATGATATGGCTAATAATATGAGTTAGATTGATAATAATAAGAGTAATAAGAAGAGTAATTGTCGTTCAATCGATCATATCTGCATAATATGGTTAATAATATGAGTTAGATTGATAATAGTGAGTGTAATAGTTATAGTAATTGTCGTTCTATCGATCATATAAGCATAATATGGCTGATAATATGAGTTAGATTGATAATGATAAGAGTAATAAGTATAGCAATTGTCGTTCTATCGATCATATAAGCATAATATGGCTAATAATATGAGTTAGATTGATAATTATAAGAGTAATAAGTATAGTAATTGTCGTTCTATCGATCATTTAAGCATAATATGGCTAATAATATGAGTTAGGTTGATAATAATAGGAGTAATAAGTATAGTAATTGTCGTTCTATCGATCATATTTGCATAATATAGTTAATAGTATGAGTTAGATTGATATCAGTGAGTGTAATAAGTATAGTAATTGTCGTTCTATCGATCACATAAGCATAATATGGCTAATAATATGAGTTAGATTGATAATAATAAGAGTAATGAGTATAGTAATTGTCGTCCTATCGATCATATAGTTACAATATGGCTAATAATATGAGTTAAATTGATAATAATAAGAGTAATGAGTATAGTAATTGTCGTTCTATCGATCACATAAGCATAATATGGCTAATAATATCAGTCAGATTGATAATAGTAAGAGTAATAAGTATAGTAATTGTCGTTCTATCGATCATACAAGCATAGTATGGCTCATAATATGTGTTAGATTGATAATAATAGGAGTAATAAGTATAGTAATTGTCGTTCTACAGATCACATAAGCATAATATGGCTAATAATATGAGTTAGATTGATAATAATAAGAGTAATGAGTATAGTAATTGTCGATCTATCGATCATATAAGCATAATATGGCTACTAATATGAGTTAGGTCGATAATAATAAGAGTAATAAGTATAGTAATTGTCGTTCTATCGATCATATTTGCATAATATAGTTAATAGTATGAGTTAGATTGATATCAGTGAGTGTAATAAGTATAGTAATTGTCGCTCTATCGATCATATAAGCATAATATGGCTAATAATATGAGTTAGATTAATAATAATAAGAGTAAAAAGTATAGTAATTGTCGTTCTATCGATCATATAAGCATAATATGGCTAATAATATGAGTTAGATTGAAAATAATAAGAGTAATAAGTATAGTAATTGTCGTTCTACAGATCACATAAGCATAATATGGCTAATAATATGAGTTAGATTGATAATAATAAGAGTAGTGGGCATAGTAATTGTCGTTCTATCGATCATATCTGAATAATATGGTTAATAATATGAGTTAGATTGATAATAATAAGAGTAAAAAGTATGTTAATTGTCGTTCTATTGATCATATAAGCATAATATGGCTAATAATATGGGTTGGATTGATAATAATAAGACTAATAAGTATAGTAATGGTCGCTCTATCGATCATAAAAGCATAATATGGCAAATAAAATGAATTAGATTGATAATAGTGAGTGTAATAAGTATAGTAATTGTCGTTCTATCGATCATATAAGCATAATATGGCTAATAATATGAGTTAGATTAATAATAGTAAGAGTAATATGTATAGTAATTATCGTTCTACCGATCATATAAGCATAATATGGTTAATAATATGAGTTAGATTAATAATAATAAGAGTAAAGAGTATAGTAATTATCGTTCTACCGATCATATAAGCATAATATGGCTAATAATATGAGTTAGGTTGATAATAATAAGAGTAATAAGTATAGTAATTGTCGTCCTATCGATCATATAAGCATAATATGGCTAATAATATGAGTTAGATTGATAATAATAAGAGTAATAAGTATAGTAATTGTCGTCCTATCGATCATATAAGCATAATATGGCTAATAATATGAGTTAGATTGATAATAATAAGAGTAATAGGTATAGTAATTATCGTTCTACCGATCATATAAGCATAATATGGCTAATAATATGAGTTAGATTGATAATAATTAGAGTAATAAGTATAGTAATTATCGTTCCACCGATCATACGAGCATAATGTGGCTAATAATATCAGTTAAATTGATAATAATAAGAGTAATAAGTATAGTAATTATCGTTGTAACGATCATATAAGCATAATATGGCTAATAATATGAGTTAGATTGATAGTAATAAGAGTAAAAAGTATAGTAATTGTCGTTCTATCGATCATATTTGCGTAATATGGTTAATAATATGAGTTAGATTGATAACAGTGAGTGTAATAAGTATAGTGATTGTCGTTCTGTCGATCACATAAGCACAATATGGCTAATAATATGAGTTAGATTGATAATAATAGGAGTAATAAGTATAGTAATTGTCATTCTATCGGTCATATTTGCATAACATGGTTAATAATATGAGTTAGGTTGATAAAAATAAGAATAACAAGTATAGGAATTGTCGTTCTATTGATCATTTAAGCATAATATGGCTAATAATATGAGTTAGATTGATAATAATAAGAGTAATAAGTATAGTAATTGTCGTTCTATCGATCATTTAAGCATAATATGGCTAATAATATGAGTTAGATTGATAATAATAAGAGTAATAAGTATGGTAATTGTCGTCCTATCGATCATATAAGCATAATATGGCTAATAATATGAGTTAGATTGATAATAATAAGAGTAATAAGTATAGTAATTGTCGTCCTATCGATCACATCTGCATAATATGGTTAATAATATGAGTTGGATTGATAATAGTGAGTGTAATAAGTATAGTAATATGGTTCTATCGATCATATAAGCATAATATGGCTAATAATATGAGTTAGATTGATAACAGTGAGTGTAATAAGTATAGTGATTGTCGTTCTGTCGATCACATAAGCACAATATGGCTAATAATATGAGTTAGATTGATAATAATAAGAGTAATAAGTAGAGTAATTTTCGTTCTATCGATCAAATAAGCATAATATGGCTAATACTATGAGTTAGATTGATAATAATAAGAGTAATGAGTATAGTAATTGTCGTTCTATCGATCACATCTGCATAATATGGTTAATAATATGAGTTGGATTGATAATAGTGAGTGTAATAAGTATAGTAATATGGTTCTATCGATCATATAAGCATAATATGGCTAATAATATGAGTTAGATTGATAACAGTGAGTGTAATAAGTATAGTGATTGTCGTTCTGTCGATCACATAAGCAAAATATGGCTAATAATATGAGTTAGGTTGATAATAATAAGAGTAATAAGTATAGTAATTGTCGTCCTATCGATCATATAAGCATAATATGGTTAATAATATGAGTTAGATTGATAACAGTGAGTGTAATAAGTATAGTAATTGTCGTTCTATCGATCACATAAGCATAATATGGCTAATAATATGAGTTAGATGGATAATAATAAGAGAAATGAGTATAGTAATTATCGTTCTATCGATCATATAAGCATAATATGGCTAATAATATGAGTTAGATTGATAATAATAAGAGTAATGAGTATAGTAGTTGTTGTTCTATCGATCATATCTGCATAATATGGTTAATAATATGAGTTAGATTGATAATAATAAGAGTAATAGGTATAGTAATTATCGTTCTACCGATCATATAAGCATAATATGGCTAATAATATGAGTTAGATTGATAATAATAAGAGTAATAAGTATAGTAATTGTCGTCCTATCGATCACATCTGCATAATATGGTTAATAATATGAGTTAGATTGATAATAATAAGAGTAATAGGTATAGTAATTATCGTTCTACCGATCATATAAGCATAATATGGCTAATAATATGAGTTAGATTGATAATAATAAGAGTAATAAGTATAGTAATTGTCGTCCTATCGATCACATCTGCATAATATGGTTAATAATATGAGTTGGATTGATAATAGTGAGTGTAATAAGTATAGTAATTGTGGTTCTATCGATCATATAAGCATAATGTGGCTAATAATATGAGTTAGATTGATAACAGTGAGTGAAATAAGTATAGTGATTGTCGTTCTGTCGATCACATAAGCACAACATGGCTAATAATATGAGTTAGATTGATAATAATAGGAGTAATAAGTATAGTAATTGTCATTCTATCGGTCATATTTGCATAACATGGTTAATAATATGAGTTAGGTTGATAAAAATAAGAATAACAAGTATAGTAATTGTCGTTCTATCGATCATTTAAGCATAATATGGCTAATAATATGAGTTAGATTGATAATAATAAGAGTAGTAAGTATAGTAATTGTCGTCCTATCGATCATATAAGCATAATATGGCTAATAATATGAGTTAGGGTGATAATAATAAGAGTAGTGGGCATAGTAATTGTCGTTCTATCGATCATATCTGAATAATATGGTTAATAATATGAGTTAGATTGATAATAATAAGAGTAAAAAGTATGTTAATTGTCGTTCTATTGATCATATAAGCATAATATGGCTAATAATATGGGTTGGATTGATAATAGTGAGTGTAATATGTATAGTAATTGTCGTTCTATCGATCATATAAGCATAATATGGCTGATAATATGAGTTAGATTGATAATGATAAGAGTAATAAGTATAGCAATTGTCGTTCTATCGATCATATAAGCATAATATGGCTAATAATATGAGTTAGGTTGATAATAATAAGAGTAATAAGTATTGTAATTGTCGTCCTATCGATCATATAAGCATAATATGGTTAATAATATGAGTTAGATTGATAACAGTGAGTGTAATAAGTATAGTAATTGTCGTTCTATCGATCATATAAGTTCTATATGGCTAATAATATGAGTTAGATTGATAATAATAAGAGTAATAAGTATAGTGATTGTCGTTCTATCGATCATATCTGCTTAATATGGTTAATAATATGAGTTGGATTGATAACAGTGAGTGTAATAAGTATAGTAATTGTCGCTCTATCGATCATATGAGCATAATATGGCTAATAATATGAGTTAGATTGATAATAATAAGAGTAATGAGTATAGTAATTGTCGTTCTATCGATCATTTAAGCATAATATGGCTAATAATATGAGTTAGATTGATAATAATAAGAGTAATAAGTATAGTAATTGTCGTTCTATCGATCATTTAAGCATAATATGGCTAATAATATGAGTTAGATTGATAATAATAAGAGTAATAAGTATAGTAATTGTCGTCCTATCGATCATATAAGCATAATATGGCTAATAATATGAGTTAGATTGATAATAATAAGAGTAATAAGTATAGTAATTGTCGTCCTATCGATCATATAAGCATAATATGGCTAATAATATGAGTTAGATTGATAATAATAAGAGTAATAAGTAGAGTAATTTTCGTTCTATCGATCATATAAGCATAATATGGCTAATAATATGAGTTAGATAGATAATAATAAGAGTAATGAGTATAGTAATTGTCGTTCTATCGATCATATAAGCATAATATGGCTAATAATATGAGTTAGATTGATAATAATAAGAGTAATGAGTATAGTAGTTGTTGTTCTATCGATCATATCTGCATAATATGGTTAATAATATGAGTTAGATTGATAATAATAAGAGTAAAAAGTATAGTAATTGTCGTTCTATCGATCATATAAGCATAATATGGCTAATAATATGAGTTAGATTAATAATAGTAAGAGTAATAAGTATAGTAATTATCGTTCTACCGATCATATAAGCATAATATGGTTAATAATATGTGTTAGATTAATAATAATAAGAGTAAAAAGTATAGTAATTATCGTTCTACCGATCATATAAGCATAATATGGCTAATAATATGAGTTAGATTGATAATAATAAGAGTAATAAGTATAGTAATTGTCGTTCTATCGATCATATTTGCATAATATAGTTAATAGTATGAGTTAGATTGATATCAGTGAGTGTAATAAGTATAGTAATTGTCGCTCTATCGATCATATAAGCATAATATGGCTAATAATATGAGTTAGATTAATAATAATAAGAGTAAAAAGTATAGTAATTGTCGTTCTGTCGATCACATAAGCACAATATGGCTAATAATATGAGTTAGATTGATAATAATAGGAGTAATAAGTATAGTAATTGTCATTCTATCGGTCATATTTGCATAACATGGTTAATAATATGAGTTAGGTTGATAAAAATAAGAATAACAAGTATAGTAATTGTCGTTCTATCGATCATTTAAGCATAATATGGCTAATAATATGAGTTAGTTTGATAATAATAAGAGTAATAAGTATGGTAATTGTCGTTCTATCGATCATATAAGCATAATGTGGCTAATAATATGAGTTAGATTGATAATAATAAGAGTAATAGGTATAGTAATTATCGTTCTACCGATCATATAAGCATAATATGGCTAATAATATGAGTTAGATTGATAATAATAAGAGTAATAAGTATAGTAATTGTCGTCCTATCGATCACATCTGCATAATATGGTTAATAATATGAGTTGGATTGATAATAGTGAGTGTAATAAGTATAGTAATTGTGGTTCTATCGATCATATAAGCATAATATGGCTAATAATATGAGTTAGATTGATAACAGTGAGTGTAATAAGTATAGTGATTGTCGTTCTGTCGATCACATAAGCACAATATGGCTAATAATATGAGTTAGATTGATAATAATAGGAGTAATAAGTATAGTAATTGTCATTCTATCGGTCATATTTGCATAACATGGTTAATAATATGAGTTAGGTTGATAAAAATAAGAATAACAAGTATAGTAATTGTCGTTCTATCGATCATTTAAGCATAATATGGCTAATAATATGAGTTAGATTGATAATAATAAGAGTAGTAAGTATAGTAATTGTCGTCCTATCGATCATATAAGCATAATATGGCTAATAATATGAGTTAGATTGAAAATAATAAGAGTAATAAGTATAGTAATTGTCGTTCTACAGATCACATAAGCATAATATGGTTAATAATATGAGTTAGATTGATAATAATAAGAGTAATAGGTATAGTAATTATCGTTCTACCGATCATATAAGCATAATATGGCTAATAATATGAGTTAGATTGATAATAATAAGAGTAATAAGTATAGTAATTGTCGTCCTATCGATCACATCTGCATAATATGGTTAATAATATGAGTTAGATTGATAATAATAAGAGTAATAGGTATAGTAATTATCGTTCTACCGATCATATAAGCATAATATGGCTAATAATATGAGTTAGATTGATAATAATAAGAGTAATAAGTATAGTAATTGTCGTCCTATCGATCACATCTGCATAATATGGTTAATAATATGAGTTGGATTGATAATAGTGAGTGTAATAAGTATAGTAATTGTGGTTCTATCGATCATATAAGCATAATGTGGCTAATAATATGAGTTAGATTGATAACAGTGAGTGAAATAAGTATAGTGATTGTCGTTCTGTCGATCACATAAGCACAACATGGCTAATAATATGAGTTAGATTGATAATAATAGGAGTAATAAGTATAGTAATTGTCATTCTATCGGTCATATTTGCATAACATGGTTAATAATATGAGTTAGGTTGATAAAAATAAGAATAACAAGTATAGTAATTGTCGTTCTATCGATCATTTAAGCATAATATGGCTAATAATATGAGTTAGATTGATAATAATAAGAGTAGTAAGTATAGTAATTGTCGTCCTATCGATCATATAAGCATAATATGGCTAATAATATGAGTTAGGGTGATAATAATAAAAGTAGTGAGTATAGTAATTGTCGTTCTATCGATCCTATAAGCATGATATGGCTAATAATATGAGTTAGATTGATAATAATAAGAGTAATAAGAATAGTAATTGTCGTTCAATCGATCATATAAGCATAATATGGCTAATAATATGAGTTAGATTGATAATAATTAGAGTAATAAGTATAGTAATTATCGTTCCACCGATCATACGAGCATAATGTGGCTAATAATATCAGTTAAATTGATAATAATAAGAGTAATAAGTATAGTAATTATCGTTGTAACGATCATATAAGCATAATATGGCTAATAATATGAGTTAGATTGATAGTAATAAGAGTAAAAAGTATAGTAATTGTCGTTCTATCGATCATATTTGCGTAATATGGTTAATAATATGAGTTAGATTGATAACAGTGAGTGTAATAAGTATAGTGATTGTCGTTCTGTCGATCACATAAGCACAATATGGCTAATAATATGAGTTAGATTGATAATAATAGGAGTAATAAGTATAGTAATTGTCATTCTATCGGTCATATTTGCATAACATGGTTAATAATATGAGTTAGGTTGATAAAAATAAGAATAACAAGTATAGGAATTGTCGTTCTATTGATCATTTAAGCATAATATGGCTAATAATATGAGTTAGATTGATAATAATAAGAGTAATAAGTATAGTAATTGTCGTTCTATCGATCATTTAAGCATAATATGGCTAATAATATGAGTTAGATTGATAATAATAAGAGTAATAAGTATGGTAATTGTCGTCCTATCGATCATATAAGCATAATATGGCTAATAATATGAGTTAGATTGATAATAATAAGAGTAATAAGTATAGTAATTGTCGTCCTATCGATCACATCTGCATAATATGGTTAATAATATGAGTTGGATTGATAATAGTGAGTGTAATAAGTATAGTAATATGGTTCTATCGATCATATAAGCATAATATGGCTAATAATATGAGTTAGATTGATAACAGTGAGTGTAATAAGTATAGTGATTGTCGTTCTGTCGATCACATAAGCACAATATGGCTAATAATATGAGTTAGATTGATAATAATAAGAGTAATAAGTAGAGTAATTTTCGTTCTATCGATCAAATAAGCATAATATGGCTAATACTATGAGTTAGATTGATAATAATAAGAGTAATGAGTATAGTAATTGTCGTTCTATCGATCACATCTGCATAATATGGTTAATAATATGAGTTGGATTGATAATAGTGAGTGTAATAAGTATAGTAATATGGTTCTATCGATCATATAAGCATAATATGGCTAATAATATGAGTTAGATTGATAACAGTGAGTGTAATAAGTATAGTGATTGTCGTTCTGTCGATCACATAAGCAAAATATGGCTAATAATATGAGTTAGGTTGATAATAATAAGAGTAATAAGTATAGTAATTGTCGTCCTATCGATCATATAAGCATAATATGGTTAATAATATGAGTTAGATTGATAACAGTGAGTGTAATAAGTATAGTAATTGTCGTTCTATCGATCACATAAGCATAATATGGCTAATAATATGAGTTAGATGGATAATAATAAGAGAAATGAGTATAGTAATTATCGTTCTATCGATCATATAAGCATAATATGGCTAATAATATGAGTTAGATTGATAATAATAAGAGTAATGAGTATAGTAGTTGTTGTTCTATCGATCATATCTGCATAATATGGTTAATAATATGAGTTAGATTGATAATAATAAGAGTAATAGGTATAGTAATTATCGTTCTACCGATCATATAAGCATAATATGGCTAATAATATGAGTTAGATTGATAATAATAAGAGTAATAAGTATAGTAATTGTCGTCCTATCGATCACATCTGCATAATATGGTTAATAATATGAGTTAGATTGATAATAATAAGAGTAATAGGTATAGTAATTATCGTTCTACCGATCATATAAGCATAATATGGCTAATAATATGAGTTAGATTGATAATAATAAGAGTAATAAGTATAGTAATTGTCGTCCTATCGATCACATCTGCATAATATGGTTAATAATATGAGTTGGATTGATAATAGTGAGTGTAATAAGTATAGTAATTGTGGTTCTATCGATCATATAAGCATAATGTGGCTAATAATATGAGTTAGATTGATAACAGTGAGTGAAATAAGTATAGTGATTGTCGTTCTGTCGATCACATAAGCACAACATGGCTAATAATATGAGTTAGATTGATAATAATAGGAGTAATAAGTATAGTAATTGTCATTCTATCGGTCATATTTGCATAACATGGTTAATAATATGAGTTAGGTTGATAAAAATAAGAATAACAAGTATAGTAATTGTCGTTCTATCGATCATTTAAGCATAATATGGCTAATAATATGAGTTAGATTGATAATAATAAGAGTAGTAAGTATAGTAATTGTCGTCCTATCGATCATATAAGCATAATATGGCTAATAATATGAGTTAGGGTGATAATAATAAAAGTAGTGAGTATAGTAATTGTCGTTCTATCGATCCTATAAGCATGATATGGCTAATAATATGAGTTAGATTGATAATAATAAGAGTAATAAGAATAGTAATTGTCGTTCAATCGATCATATCTGCATAATATGGTTAATAATATGAGTTAGATTGATAATAGTGAGTGTAATATGTATAGTAATTGTCGTTCTATCGATCATATAAGCATAATATGGCTGATAATATGAGTTAGATTGATAATGATAAGAGTAATAAGTATAGCAATTGTCGTTCTATCGATCATATAAGCATAATATGGCTAATAATATGAGTTAGGTTGATAATAATAAGAGTAATAAGTATTGTAATTGTCGTCCTATCGATCATATAAGCATAATATGGTTAATAATATGAGTTAGATTGATAACAGTGAGTGTAATAAGTATAGTAATTGTCGTTCTATCGATCATATAAGTTCTATATGGCTAATAATATGAGTTAGATTGATAATAATAAGAGTAATAAGTATAGTGATTGTCGTTCTATCGATCATATCTGCTTAATATGGTTAATAATATGAGTTGGATTGATAACAGTGAGTGTAATAAGTATAGTAATTGTCGCTCTATCGATCATATGAGCATAATATGGCTAATAATATGAGTTAGATTGATAATAATAAGAGTAATGAGTATAGTAATTGTCGTTCTATCGATCATTTAAGCATAATATGGCTAATAATATGAGTTAGATTGATAATAATAAGAGTAATAAGTATAGTAATTGTCGTTCTATCGATCATTTAAGCATAATATGGCTAATAATATGAGTTAGATTGATAATAATAAGAGTAATAAGTATAGTAATTGTCGTCCTATCGATCATATAAGCATAATATGGCTAATAATATGAGTTAGATTGATAATAATAAGAGTAATAAGTATAGTAATTGTCGTCCTATCGATCATATAAGCATAATATGGCTAATAATATGAGTTAGATTGATAATAATAAGAGTAATAAGTAGAGTAATTTTCGTTCTATCGATCATATAAGCATAATATGGCTAATAATATGAGTTAGATAGATAATAATAAGAGTAATGAGTATAGTAATTGTCGTTCTATCGATCATATAAGCATAATATGGCTAATAATATGAGTTAGATTGATAATAATAAGAGTAATGAGTATAGTAGTTGTTGTTCTATCGATCATATCTGCATAATATGGTTAATAATATGAGTTAGATTGATAATAATAAGAGTAAAAAGTATAGTAATTGTCGTTCTATCGATCATATAAGCATAATATGGCTAATAATATGAGTTAGATTAATAATAGTAAGAGTAATAAGTATAGTAATTATCGTTCTACCGATCATATAAGCATAATATGGTTAATAATATGTGTTAGATTAATAATAATAAGAGTAAAAAGTATAGTAATTATCGTTCTACCGATCATATAAGCATAATATGGCTAATAATATGAGTTAGATTGATAATAATAAGAGTAATAAGTATAGTAATTGTCGTTCTATCGATCATATTTGCATAATATAGTTAATAGTATGAGTTAGATTGATATCAGTGAGTGTAATAAGTATAGTAATTGTCGCTCTATCGATCATATAAGCATAATATGGCTAATAATATGAGTTAGATTAATAATAATAAGAGTAAAAAGTATAGTAATTGTCGTTCTGTCGATCACATAAGCACAATATGGCTAATAATATGAGTTAGATTGATAATAATAGGAGTAATAAGTATAGTAATTGTCATTCTATCGGTCATATTTGCATAACATGGTTAATAATATGAGTTAGGTTGATAAAAATAAGAATAACAAGTATAGTAATTGTCGTTCTATCGATCATTTAAGCATAATATGGCTAATAATATGAGTTAGTTTGATAATAATAAGAGTAATAAGTATGGTAATTGTCGTTCTATCGATCATATAAGCATAATGTGGCTAATAATATGAGTTAGATTGATAATAATAAGAGTAATAGGTATAGTAATTATCGTTCTACCGATCATATAAGCATAATATGGCTAATAATATGAGTTAGATTGATAATAATAAGAGTAATAAGTATAGTAATTGTCGTCCTATCGATCACATCTGCATAATATGGTTAATAATATGAGTTGGATTGATAATAGTGAGTGTAATAAGTATAGTAATTGTGGTTCTATCGATCATATAAGCATAATATGGCTAATAATATGAGTTAGATTGATAACAGTGAGTGTAATAAGTATAGTGATTGTCGTTCTGTCGATCACATAAGCACAATATGGCTAATAATATGAGTTAGATTGATAATAATAGGAGTAATAAGTATAGTAATTGTCATTCTATCGGTCATATTTGCATAACATGGTTAATAATATGAGTTAGGTTGATAAAAATAAGAATAACAAGTATAGTAATTGTCGTTCTATCGATCATTTAAGCATAATATGGCTAATAATATGAGTTAGATTGATAATAATAAGAGTAGTAAGTATAGTAATTGTCGTCCTATCGATCATATAAGCATAATATGGCTAATAATATGAGTTAGATTGAAAATAATAAGAGTAATAAGTATAGTAATTGTCGTTCTACAGATCACATAAGCATAATATGGCTAATAATATCAGTCAGATTGATAATAGTAAGAGTAATAAGTACAGTAATTGTCGTTCTATCGATCATACAAGCATAGTATGGCTCATAATATGTGTTAGATTGATAATAATAAGAGTAGTAAGTATAGTAATTGTCGTCCTATCGATCATATAAGCATAATATGGCTAATAATATGAGTTAGGGTGATAATAATAAAAGTAGTGAGTATAGTAATTGTCGTTCTATCGATCCTATAAGCATGATATGGCTAATAATATGAGTTAGATTGATAATAATAAGAGTAATAAGAATAGTAATTGTCGTTCAATCGATCATATCTGCATAATATGGTTAATAATATGAGTTAGATTGATAATAGTGAGTGTAATATGTATAGTAATTGTCGTTCTATCGATCATATAAGCATAATATGGCTGATAATATGAGTTAGATTGATAATGATAAGAGTAATAAGTATAGCAATTGTCGTTCTATCGATCATATAAGCATAATATGGCTAATAATATGAGTTAGATTGATAATTATAAGAGTAATAAGTATAGTAATTGTCGTTCTATCGATCATTTAAGCATAATATGGCTAATAATATGAGTTAGATTGATAATAATAAGAGTAATAAGTATAGTAATTGTCGTTCTATCGATCATTTAAGCATAATATGGCTAATAATATGAGTTAGATTGATAATAATAAGAGTAATAAGTATAGTAATTGTCGTCCTATCGATCATATAAGCATAATATGGCTAATAATATGAGTTAGATTGATAATAATAAGAGTAATAAGTATAGTAATTGTCGTCCTATCGATCATATAAGCATAATATGGCTAATAATATGAGTTAGATTGATAATAATAAGAGTAATAAGTAGAGTAATTTTCGTTCTATCGATCATATAAGCATAATATGGCTAATAATATGAGTTAGATAGATAATAATAAGAGTAATGAGTATAGTAATTGTCGTTCTATCGATCATATAAGCATAATATGGCTAATAATATGAGTTAGATTGATAATAATAAGAGTAATGAGTATAGTAGTTGTTGTTCTATCGATCATATCTGCATAATATGGTTAATAATATGAGTTAGATTGATAATAATAAGAGTAATAGGTATAGTAATTATCGTTCTACCGATCATATAAGCATAATATGGCTAATAATATGAGTTAGATTGATAATAATAAGAGTAATAAGTATAGTAATTGTCGTCCTATCGATCACATCTGCATAATATGGTTAATAATATGAGTTAGATTGATAATAATAAGAGTAATAGGTATAGTAATTATCGTTCTACCGATCATATAAGCATAATATGGCTAATAATATGAGTTAGATTGATAATAATAAGAGTAATAAGTATAGTAATTGTCGTCCTATCGATCACATCTGCATAATATGGTTAATAATATGAGTTGGATTGATAATAGTGAGTGTAATAAGTATAGTAATTGTGGTTCTATCGATCATATAAGCATAATGTGGCTAATAATATGAGTTAGATTGATAACAGTGAGTGAAATAAGTATAGTGATTGTCGTTCTGTCGATCACATAAGCACAACATGGCTAATAATATGAGTTAGATTGATAATAATAGGAGTAATAAGTATAGTAATTGTCATTCTATCGGTCATATTTGCATAACATGGTTAATAATATGAGTTAGGTTGATAAAAATAAGAATAACAAGTATAGTAATTGTCGTTCTATCGATCATTTAAGCATAATATGGCTAATAATATGAGTTAGATTGATAATAATAAGAGTAGTAAGTATAGTAATTGTCGTCCTATCGATCATATAAGCATAATATGGCTAATAATATGAGTTAGGGTGATAATAATAAAAGTAGTGAGTATAGTAATTGTCGTTCTATCGATCCTATAAGCATGATATGGCTAATAATATGAGTTAGATTGATAATAATAAGAGTAATAAGAATAGTAATTGTCGTTCAATCGATCATATCTGCATAATATGGTTAATAATATGAGTTAGATTGATAATAGTGAGTGTAATATGTATAGTAATTGTCGTTCTATCGATCATATAAGCATAATATGGCTGATAATATGAGTTAGATTGATAATGATAAGAGTAATAAGTATAGCAATTGTCGTTCTATCGATCATATAAGCATAATATGGCTAATAATATGAGTTAGATTGATAATTATAAGAGTAATAAGTATAGTAATTGTCGTTCTATCGATCATTTAAGCATAATATGGCTAATAATATGAGTTAGGTTGATAATAATAAGAGTAATAAGTATTGTAATTGTCGTCCTATCGATCATATAAGCATAATATGGTTAATAATATGAGTTAGATTGATAACAGTGAGTGTAATAAGTATAGTAATTGTCGTTCTATCGATCATATAAGTTCTATATGGCTAATAATATGAGTTAGATTGATAATAATAAGAGTAATAAGTATAGTGATTGTCGTTCTATCGATCATATCTGCTTAATATGGTTAATAATATGAGTTGGATTGATAACAGTGAGTGTAATAAGTATAGTAATTGTCGCTCTATCGATCATATGAGCATAATATGGCTAATAATATGAGTTAGATTGATAATAATAAGAGTAATGAGTATAGTAATTGTCGTTCTATCGATCATTTAAGCATAATATGGCTAATAATATGAGTTAGATTGATAATAATAAGAGTAATAAGTATAGTAATTGTCGTTCTATCGATCATTTAAGCATAATATGGCTAATAATATGAGTTAGATTGATAATAATAAGAGTAATAAGTATAGTAATTGTCGTCCTATCGATCATATAAGCATAATATGGCTAATAATATGAGTTAGATTGATAATAATAAGAGTAATAAGTATAGTAATTGTCGTCCTATCGATCATATAAGCATAATATGGCTAATAATATGAGTTAGATTGATAATAATAAGAGTAATAAGTAGAGTAATTTTCGTTCTATCGATCATATAAGCATAATATGGCTAATAATATGAGTTAGATAGATAATAATAAGAGTAATGAGTATAGTAATTGTCGTTCTATCGATCATATAAGCATAATATGGCTAATAATATGAGTTAGATTGATAATAATAAGAGTAATGAGTATAGTAGTTGTTGTTCTATCGATCATATCTGCATAATATGGTTAATAATATGAGTTAGATTGATAATAATAAGAGTAAAAAGTATAGTAATTGTCGTTCTATCGATCATATAAGCATAATATGGCTAATAATATGAGTTAGATTAATAATAGTAAGAGTAATAAGTATAGTAATTATCGTTCTACCGATCATATAAGCATAATATGGTTAATAATATGTGTTAGATTAATAATAATAAGAGTAAAAAGTATAGTAATTATCGTTCTACCGATCATATAAGCATAATATGGCTAATAATATGAGTTAGATTGATAATAATAAGAGTAATAAGTATAGTAATTGTCGTTCTATCGATCATATTTGCATAATATAGTTAATAGTATGAGTTAGATTGATATCAGTGAGTGTAATAAGTATAGTAATTGTCGCTCTATCGATCATATAAGCATAATATGGCTAATAATATGAGTTAGATTAATAATAATAAGAGTAAAAAGTATAGTAATTGTCGTTCTGTCGATCACATAAGCACAATATGGCTAATAATATGAGTTAGATTGATAATAATAGGAGTAATAAGTATAGTAATTGTCATTCTATCGGTCATATTTGCATAACATGGTTAATAATATGAGTTAGGTTGATAAAAATAAGAATAACAAGTATAGTAATTGTCGTTCTATCGATCATTTAAGCATAATATGGCTAATAATATGAGTTAGATTGATAATAATAAGAGTAATAAGTATAGTAATTGTCGTTCTATCGATCATTTAAGCATAATATGGCTAATAATATGAGTTAGATTGATAATAATAAGAGTAATAAGTATAGTAATTGTCGTCCTATCGATCATATAAGCATAATATGGCTAATAATATGAGTTAGATTGATAATAATAAGAGTAATAAGTATAGTAATTGTCGTCCTATCGATCATATAAGCATAATATGGCTAATAATATGAGTTAGATTGATAATAATAAGAGTAATAAGTAGAGTAATTTTCGTTCTATCGATCATATAAGCATAATATGGCTAATAATATGAGTTAGATAGATAATAATAAGAGTAATGAGTATAGTAATTGTCGTTCTATCGATCATATAAGCTTAATATGGCTAATAATATGAGTTAGATTGATAATAATAAGAGTAATGAGTATAGTAGTTGTTGTTCTATCGATCATATCTGCATAATATGGTTAATAATATGAGTTAGATTGATAATAATAAGAGTAAAAAGTATAGTAATTGTCGTTCTATCGATCATATAAGCATAATATGGCTAATAATATGAGTTAGATTAATAATAGTAAGAGTAATAAGTATAGTAATTATCGTTCTACCGATCATATAAGCATAATATGGTTAATAATATGTGTTAGATTAATAATAATAAGAGTAAAAAGTATAGTAATTATCGTTCTACCGATCATATAAGCATAATATGGCTAATAATATGAGTTAGGTTGATAATAATAAGAGTAATAAGTATAGTAATTGTCGTTCTATCGATCATATAAGCATAATATGGCTAATAATATGAGTTAGTTTGATAATAATAAGAGTAATAAGTATAGTAATTGTCGTTCTATCGATCATATAAGCATAATGTGCCTAATAATATGAGTTAGATTGATAATAATAAGAGTAATAGGTATAGTAATTATCGTTCTACCGATCATATAAGCATAATATGGCTAATAATATGAGTTAGATTGATAATAATAAGAGTAATAAGTATAGTAATTGTCGTCCTATCGATCACATCTGCATAATATGGTTAATAATATGAGTTGGATTGATAATAGTGAGTGTAATAAGTATAGTAATTGTGGTTCTATCGATCATATAAGCATAATATGGCTAATAATATGAGTTAGATTGATAACAGTGAGTGTAATAAGTATAGTGATTGTCGTTCTGTCGATCACATAAGCACAATATGGCTAACAATATGAGTTAGATTGATAATAATAGGAGTAATAAGTATAGTAATTGTCATTCTATCGGTCATATTTGCATAACATGGTTAATAATATGAGTTAGGTTGATAAAAATAAGAATAACAAGTATAGTAATTGTCGTTCTATCGATCATTTAAGCATAATATGGCTAATAATATGAGTTAGATTGATAATAATAAGAGTAGTAAGTATAGTAATTGTCGTCCTATCGATCATATAAGCATAATATGGCTAATAATATGAGTTAGATTGAAAATAATAAGAGTAATAAGTATAGTAATTGTCGTTCTACAGATCACATAAGCATAATATGGCTAATAATATCAGTCAGATTGATAATAGTAAGAGTAATAAGTACAGTAATTGTCGTTCTATCGATCATACAAGCATAGTATGGCTCATAATATGTGTTAGATTGATAATAATAAGAGTAGTAAGTATAGTAATTGTCGTACTATCGATCATATAAGCATAATATGGCTAATAATATGAGTTAGGGTGATAATAATAAAAGTAGTGAGTATAGTAATTGTCGTTCTATCGATCCTATAAGCATGATATGGCTAATAATATGAGTTAGATTGATAATAATAAGAGTAATAAGAATAGTAATTGTCGTTCAATCGATCATATCTGCATAATATGGTTAATAATATGAGTTAGATTGATAATAGTGAGTGTAATATGTATAGTAATTGTCGTTCTATCGATCATATAAGCATAATATGGCTGATAATATGAGTTAGATTGATAATGATAAGAGTAATAAGTATAGCAATTGTCGTTCTATCGATCATATAAGCATAATATGGCTAATAATATGAGTTAGATTGATAATTATAAGAGTAATAAGTATAGTAATTGTCGTTCTATCGATCATTTAAGCATAATATGGCTAATAATATGAGTTAGATTGATAATAATAAGAGTAATAAGTATAGTAATTGTCGTTCTATCGATCATTTAAGCATAATATGGCTAATAATATGAGTTAGATTGATAATAATAAGAGTAATAAGTATAGTAATTGTCGTCCTATCGATCATATAAGCATAATATGGCTAATAATATGAGTTAGATTGATAATAATAAGAGTAATAAGTATAGTAATTGTCGTCCTATCGATCATATAAGCATAATATGGCTAATAATATGAGTTAGATTGATAATAATAAGAGTAATAAGTAGAGTAATTTTCGTTCTATCGATCATATAAGCATAATATGGCTAATAATATGAGTTAGATAGATAATAATAAGAGTAATGAGTATAGTAATTGTCGTTCTATCGATCATATAAGCATAATATGGCTAATAATATGAGTTAGATTGATAATAATAAGAGTAATGAGTATAGTAGTTGTTGTTCTATCGATCATATCTGCATAATATGGTTAATAATATGAGTTAGATTGATAATAATAAGAGTAATAGGTATAGTAATTATCGTTCTACCGATCATATAAGCATAATATGGCTAATAATATGAGTTAGATTGATAATAATAAGAGTAATAAGTATAGTAATTGTCGTCCTATCGATCACATCTGCATAATATGGTTAATAATATGAGTTAGATTGATAATAATAAGAGTAATAGGTATAGTAATTATCGTTCTACCGATCATATAAGCATAATATGGCTAATAATATGAGTTAGATTGATAATAATAAGAGTAATAAGTATAGTAATTGTCGTCCTATCGATCACATCTGCATAATATGGTTAATAATATGAGTTGGATTGATAATAGTGAGTGTAATAAGTATAGTAATTGTGGTTCTATCGATCATATAAGCATAATGTGGCTAATAATATGAGTTAGATTGATAACAGTGAGTGAAATAAGTATAGTGATTGTCGTTCTGTCGATCACATAAGCACAACATGGCTAATAATATGAGTTAGATTGATAATAATAGGAGTAATAAGTATAGTAATTGTCATTCTATCGGTCATATTTGCATAACATGGTTAATAATATGAGTTAGGTTGATAAAAATAAGAATAACAAGTATAGTAATTGTCGTTCTATCGATCATTTAAGCATAATATGGCTAATAATATGAGTTAGATTGATAATAATAAGAGTAGTAAGTATAGTAATTGTCGTCCTATCGATCATATAAGCATAATATGGCTAATAATATGAGTTAGGGTGATAATAATAAAAGTAGTGAGTATAGTAATTGTCGTTCTATCGATCCTATAAGCATGATATGGCTAATAATATGAGTTAGATTGATAATAATAAGAGTAATAAGAATAGTAATTGTCGTTCAATCGATCATATCTGCATAATATGGTTAATAATATGAGTTAGATTGATAATAGTGAGTGTAATATGTATAGTAATTGTCGTTCTATCGATCATATAAGCATAATATGGCTGATAATATGAGTTAGATTGATAATGATAAGAGTAATAAGTATAGCAATTGTCGTTCTATCGATCATATAAGCATAATATGGCTAATAATATGAGTTAGATTGATAATTATAAGAGTAATAAGTATAGTAATTGTCGTTCTATCGATCATTTAAGCATAATATGGCTAATAATATGAGTTAGGTTGATAATAATAAGAGTAATAAGTATTGTAATTGTCGTCCTATCGATCATATAAGCATAATATGGTTAATAATATGAGTTAGATTGATAACAGTGAGTGTAATAAGTATAGTAATTGTCGTTCTATCGATCATATAAGTTCTATATGGCTAATAATATGAGTTAGATTGATAATAATAAGAGTAATAAGTATAGTGATTGTCGTTCTATCGATCATATCTGCTTAATATGGTTAATAATATGAGTTGGATTGATAACAGTGAGTGTAATAAGTATAGTAATTGTCGCTCTATCGATCATATGAGCATAATATGGCTAATAATATGAGTTAGATTGATAATAATAAGAGTAATGAGTATAGTAATTGTCGTTCTATCGATCACATAAGCATAATATGGCTAATAATATCAGTCAGATTGATAATAGTAAGAGTAATAAGTATAGTAATTGTCGTTCTATCGATCATACAAGCATAGTATGGCTCATAATATGTGTTAGATTGATAATAATAGGAGTAATAAGTATAGTAATTGTCGTTCTACAGATCACATAAGCATAATATGGCTAATAATATGAGTTAGATTGATAATAACAAGAGTAATGAGTATAGTAATTGTCGTTCTATCGATCATATAAGCATAATATGGCTAATAATATGAGTTAGGTCGATAATAATAAGAGTAATAAGTATAGTAATTGTCGTTCTATCGATCATATTTGCATAATATAGTTAATAGTATGAGTTAGATTGATATCGGTGAGTGTAATAAGTATAGTAATTGTCGTTCTATCGATCATATAAGCATAATATGGCTAATAATATGAGTTAGATTAATAATAATAAGAGTAAAAAGTATAGTAATTGTCGTTCCATCGATCATATAAGCATAATATGGCTAATAATATGAGTTAGATTGAAAATAATAAGAGTAATAAGTATAGTAATTGTCGTTCTACAGATAACATAAGCATAATATGGCTAATAATATGAGTTAGATTGATAATAATAAGAGTAGTGGGCATAGCAATTGTCGTTCTATCGATCATATATGAATAATATGGTTAAAATATGAGTTAGATTGATAATAATAAGAGTAAAAAGTATATTAATTGTCGTTCTATTGATCATATAAGCATAATATTGCTAATAATATGGGTTGGATTGATAATAATAAGACTAATAAGTATAGTAATGGTCGCTCTATCGATCATAAAAGCATAATATGGCAAATAAAATGAGTTAGATTGATAATAGTGAGTGTAATAAGTATAGTAATTGTCGTTCTATCGATCATATAAGCATAATATGGCTAATGATATGAGTTAGATTGATAATAATAAGAGTAATGAGTATAGTAGTTGTTGTTCTATCGATCATATCTACATAATATGGTTAATAATATGAGTTAGATTGATAATAATAAGAGTAAAAAGTATAGTAATTGTCGTTCTATCGATCATATCAGCATAATATGGCTAATAATATGAGTTAGATTAATAATAGTAAGAGTAATATGTATAGTAATTATCGTTCTACCGATCATATAAGCATAATATGGTTAATAATATGAGTTAGATTAATAATAATAAGAGTAAAGAGTATAGTAATTATCGTTCTACCGATCATATAAGCATAATATGGCTAATAATATGAGTTAGGTTGATAATAATAAGAGTAATAAGTATAGTAATTGTCGTTCTATCGATCATATAAGCATAATATGGCTAATAATATGAGTTAGGTTGATAATAATAAGAGTAATAAGTATAGTAATTGTCGCTCTATCGATCATATAAGCATAATGTGGCTAATAATATGAGTTAGATTGATAATAATAAGAGTAATAGGTATAGTAATTATCGTTCTACCGATCATATAAGCATAATATGGCTAATAATATGAGTTAGATTGATAATAATTAGAGTAATAAGTATAGTAATTATCGTTCCACCGATCATACGAGCATAATGTGGCTAATAATATCAGTTAAATTGATAATAATAAGAGTAATAAGTATAGTAATTATCGTTGTAACGATCATATAAGCATAATATGGCTAATAATATGAGTTAGATTGATAGTAATAAGAGTAAAAAGTATAGTAATTGTCGTTCTATCGATCATATTTGCGTAATATGGTTAATAATATGAGTTAGATTGATAACAGTGAGTGTAATAAGTATAGTGATTGTCGTTCTGTCGATCACATAAGCACAATATGGCTAATAATATGAGTTAGATTGATAATAATAGGAGTAATAAGTATAGTAATTGTCATTCTATCGGTCATATTTGCATAACATGGTTAATAATATGAGTTAGGTTGATAAAAATAAGAATAACAAGTATAGGAATTGTCGTTCTATTGATCATTTAAGCATAATATGGCTAATAATATGAGTTAGATTGATAATAATAAGAGTAATAAGTATAGTAATTGTCGTTCTATCGATCATTTAAGCATAATATGGCTAATAATATGAGTTAGATTGATAATAATAAGAGTAATAAGTATGGTAATTGTCGTCCTATCGATCATATAAGCATAATATGGCTAATAATATGAGTTAGATTGATAATAATAAGAGTAATAAGTATAGTAATTGTCGTCCTATCGATCACATCTGCATAATATGGTTAATAATATGAGTTGGATTGATAATAGTGAGTGTAATAAGTATAGTAATATGGTTCTATCGATCATATAAGCATAATATGGCTAACAATATGAGTTAGATTGATAACAGTGAGTGTAATAAGTATAGTGATTGTCGTTCTGTCGATCACATAAGCACAATATGGCTAATAATATGAGTTAGATTGATAATAATAAGAGTAATAAGTAGAGTAATTTTCGTTCTATCGATCAAATAAGCATAATATGGCTAATACTATGAGTTAGATTGATAATAATAAGAGTAATGAGTATAGTAATTGTCGTTCTATCGATCACATCTGCATAATATGGTTAATAATATGAGTTGGATTGATAATAGTGAGTGTAATAAGTATAGTAATATGGTTCTATCGATCATATAAGCATAATATGGCTAATAATATGAGTTAGATTGATAACAGTGAGTGTAATAAGTATAGTGATTGTCGTTCTGTCGATCACATAAGCAAAATATGGCTAATAATATGAGTTAGATTGATAATAATAGGAGTAATAAGTATGGTAATTGTCATTCTATCGGTCATATTTGCATAACATGGTTAATAATATGAGTTAGGTTGATAAAAATAAGAATAACAAGTATAGTAATTGTCGTTCTATCGATCATTTAAGCATAATATGGCTAATAATATGAGTTAGATTGATAATAATAAGAGTAGTAAGTATAGTAATTGTCGTCCTATCGATCATATAAGCATAATATGGCTAATAATATGAGTTAGGGTGATAATTATAAGAGTAATAAGTATAGTAATTGTCGTTCTATCGATCATTTAAGCATAATATGACTAATAATATGAGTTAGGTTGATAATAATAAGAGTAATAAGTATAGTAATTGTCGTCCTATCGATCATATAAGCATAATATGGTTAATAATATGAGTTAGATTGATAACAGTGAGTGTAATAAGTATAGTAATTGTCGTTCTATCGATCACATAAGCATAATATGGCTAATAATATGAGTTAGATGGATAATAATAAGAGAAATGAGTATAGTAATTATCGTTCTACCGATCATATAAGCATAATATGGTTAATAATATGAGTTAGATTAATAATAATAAGAGTAAAGAGTATAGTAATTATCGTTCTACCGATCATATAAGCATAATATGGCTAATAATATGAGTTAGGTTGATAATAATAAGAGTAATAAGTATAGTAATTATCGTTCCACCGATCATACGAGCATAATGTGGCTAATAATATCAGTTAAATTGATAATAATAAGAGTAATAAGTATAGTAATTATCGTTGTAACGATCATATAAGCATAATATGGCTAATAATATGAGTTAGATTGATAGTAATAAGAGTAAAAAGTATAGTAATTGTCGTTCTATCGATCATATTTGCGTAATATGGTTAATAATATGAGTTAGATTGATAACAGTGAGTGTAATAAGTATAGTGATTGTCGTTCTGTCGATCACATAAGCACAATATGGCTAATAATATGAGTTAGATTGATAATAATAGGAGTAATAAGTATAGTAATTGTCATTCTATCGGTCATATTTGCATAACATGGTTAATAATATGAGTTAGGTTGATAAAAATAAGAATAACAAGTATAGGAATTGTCGTTCTATTGATCATTTAAGCATAATATGGCTAATAATATGAGTTAGATTGATAATAATAAGAGTAATAAGTATAGTAATTGTCGTTCTATCGATCATTTAAGCATAATATGGCTAATAATATGAGTTAGATTGATAATAATAAGAGTAATAAGTATGGTAATTGTCGTCCTATCGATCATATAAGCATAATATGGCTAATAATATGAGTTAGATTGATAATAATAAGAGTAATAAGTATAGTAATTGTCGTCCTATCGATCACATCTGCATAATATGGCTAATAATATGAGTTAGATTGATAATAATAAGAGTAATAAGTAGAGTAATTTTCGTTCTATCGATCAAATAAGCATAATATGGCTAATACTATGAGTTAGATTGATAATAATAAGAGTAATGAGTATAGTAATTGTCGTTCTATCGATCACATCTGCATAATATGGTTAATAATATGAGTTGGATTGATAATAGTGAGTGTAATAAGTATAGTAATATGGTTCTATCGATCATATAAGCATAATATGGCTAATAATATGAGTTAGATTGATAACAGTGAGTGTAATAAGTATAGTGATTGTCGTTCTGTCGATCACATAAGCAAAATATGGCTAATAATATGAGTTAGATTGATAATAATAGGAGTAATAAGTATGGTAATTGTCATTCTATCGGTCATATTTGCATAACATGGTTAATAATATGAGTTAGGTTGATAAAAATAAGAATAACAAGTATAGTAATTGTCGTTCTATCGATCATTTAAGCATAATATGGCTAATAATATGAGTTAGATTGATAATAATAAGAGTAGTAAGTATAGTAATTGTCGTCCTATCGATCATATAAGCATAATATGGCTAATAATATGAGTTAGGGTGATAATTATAAGAGTAATAAGTATAGTAATTGTCGTTCTATCGATCATTTAAGCATAATATGGCTAATAATATGAGTTAGGTTGATAATAATAAGAGTAATAAGTATAGTAATTGTCGTCCTATCGATCATATAAGCATAATATGGTTAATAATATGAGTTAGATTGATAACAGTGAGTGTAATAAGTATAGTAATTGTCGTTCTATCGATCACATAAGCATAATATGGCTAATAATATGAGTTAGATGGATAATAATAAGAGAAATGAGTATAGTAATTGTCGTCCTATCGATCATATAGTTACAATATGGCTAATAATATGAGTTAGATTGATAATAATAAGAGTAGTGGGCATAGTAATTGTCGTTCTATCGATCATATCTGAATAATATGGCTAATAATATGAGTTAGGTTGATAATAATAAGAGTAATAAGTATAGTAATTGTCGTCCTATCGATCATATAAGCATAATATGGCTAATAATATGAGTTAGATTGATAATAATAAGAGTAATAAGTATAGTAATTGTCGTCCTATCGATCATATAAGCATAATATGGCTAATTATATGAGTTAGATTGATAATAATAAGAGTAATAAGTAGAGTAATTTTCGTTCTATCGATCAAATAAGCATAATATGGCTAATACTATGAGTTAGATTGATAATAATAAGAGTAATGAGTATAGTAATTGTCGTTCTATCGATCATATAAGCATAATATGGCTAATAATATGAGTTAGATTAATAATAATAAGAGTAAAAAGTATAGTAATTGTCGTTCTATCGATCATATAAGCATAATATGGCTAATAATATGAGTTAGATTGATAATAATAAGAGTAATAAGTATAGTAATTGTCGTTCTACAGATCACATAAGCATAATATGGCTAATAATATGAGTTAGATTGATAATAATAAGAGTAGTGGGCATAGTAATTGTCGTCCTATCGATCATATAAGCATAATATGGTTAATAATATGTGTTAGATTGATAATAATAAGAGTAAAAAGTATAGTAATTATCGTTCTACCGATCATATAAGCATAATATGGCTAATAATATGAGTTAGATTGATAACAGTGAGTGTAATAAGTATAGTGATTGTCGTTCTGTCGATCACATAAGCACAATATGGCTAATAATATGAGTTAGATTGATAATAATAGGAGTAATAAGTATAGTAATTGTCATTCTATCGGTCATATTTGCATAACATGGTTAATAATATGAGTTAGGTTGATAAAAATAAGAATAACAAGTATAGTAATTGTCGTTCTATCGATCATTTAAGCATAATATGGCTAATAATATGAGTTAGATTGATAATAATAAGAGTAGTAAGTATAGTAATTGTCGTCCTATCGATCATATAAGCATAATATGGCTAATAATATGAGTTAGGGTGATAATAATAAAAGTAGTGAGTATAGTTATTGTCGTTCTATCGATCATATAAGCATGATATGGCTAATAATATGAGTTAGATTGATAATAATAAGAGTAATAAGAAGAGTAATTGTCGTTCAATCGATCATATCTGCATAATATGGTTAATAATATGAGTTAGATTGATAATAGTGAGTGTAATAGTTATAGTAATTGTCGTTCTATCGATCATATAAGCATAATATGGCTGATAATATGAGTTAGATTGATAATGATAAGAGTAATAAGTATAGCAATTGTCGTTCTATCGATCATATAAGCATAATATGGCTAATAATATGAGTTAGATTGATAATTATAAGAGTAATAAGTATAGTAATTGTCGTTCTATCGATCATTTAAGCATAATATGGCTAATAATATGAGTTAGGTTGATAATAATAGGAGTAATAAGTATAGTAATTGTCGTTCTATCGATCATATTTGCATAATATAGTTAATAGTATGAGTTAGATTGATATCAGTGAGTGTAATAAGTATAGTAATTGTCGTTCTATCGATCACATAAGCATAATATGGCTAATAATATGAGTTAGATTGATAATAATAAGAGTAATGAGTATAGTAATTGTCGTCCTATCGATCATATAGTTACAATATGGCTAATAATATGAGTTAAATTGATAATAATAAGAGTAATGAGTATAGTAATTGTCGTTCTATCGATCACATAAGCATAATATGGCTAATAATATCAGTCAGATTGATAATAGTAAGAGTAATAAGTATAGTAATTGTCGTTCTATCGATCATACAAGCATAGTATGGCTCATAATATGTGTTAGATTGATAATAATAGGAGTAATAAGTATAGTAATTGTCGTTCTACAGATCACATAAGCATAATATGGCTAATAATATGAGTTAGATTGATAATAATAAGAGTAATGAGTATAGTAATTGTCGATCTATCGATCATATAAGCATAATATGGCTACTAATATGAGTTAGGTCGATAATAATAAGAGTAATAAGTATAGTAATTGTCGTTCTATCGATCATATTTGCATAATATAGTTAATAGTATGAGTTAGATTGATATCAGTGAGTGTAATAAGTATAGTAATTGTCGCTCTATCGATCATATAAGCATAATATGGCTAATAATATGAGTTAGATTAATAATAATAAGAGTAAAAAGTATAGTAATTGTCGTTCTATCGATCATATAAGCATAATATGGCTAATAATATGAGTTAGATTGAAAATAATAAGAGTAATAAGTATAGTAATTGTCGTTCTACAGATCACATAAGCATAATATGGCTAATAATATGAGTTAGATTGATAATAATAAGAGTAGTGGGCATAGTAATTGTCGTTCTATCGATCATATCTGAATAATATGGTTAATAATATGAGTTAGATTGATAATAATAAGAGTAAAAAGTATGTTAATTGTCGTTCTATTGATCATATAAGCATAATATGGCTAATAATATGGGTTGGATTGATAATAATAAGACTAATAAGTATAGTAATGGTCGCTCTATCGATCATAAAAGCATAATATGGCAAATAAAATGAATTAGATTGATAATAGTGAGTGTAATAAGTATAGTAATTGTCGTTCTATCGATCATATAAGCATAATATGGCTAATAATATGAGTTAGATTAATAATAGTAAGAGTAATATGTATAGTAATTATCGTTCTACCGATCATATAAGCATAATATGGTTAATAATATGAGTTAGATTAATAATAATAAGAGTAAAGAGTATAGTAATTATCGTTCTACCGATCATATAAGCATAATATGGCTAATAATATGAGTTAGGTTGATAATAATAAGAGTAATAAGTATAGTAATTGTCGTCCTATCGATCATATAAGCATAATATGGCTAATAATATGAGTTAGATTGATAATAATAAGAGTAATAAGTATAGTAATTGTCGTCCTATCGATCATATAAGCATAATATGGCTAATAATATGAGTTAGATTGATAATAATAAGAGTAATAGGTATAGTAATTATCGTTCTACCGATCATATAAGCATAATATGGCTAATAATATGAGTTAGATTGATAATAATTAGAGTAATAAGTATAGTAATTATCGTTCCACCGATCATACGAGCATAATGTGGCTAATAATATCAGTTAAATTGATAATAATAAGAGTAATAAGTATAGTAATTATCGTTGTAACGATCATATAAGCATAATATGGCTAATAATATGAGTTAGATTGATAGTAATAAGAGTAAAAAGTATAGTAATTGTCGTTCTATCGATCATATTTGCGTAATATGGTTAATAATATGAGTTAGATTGATAACAGTGAGTGTAATAAGTATAGTGATTGTCGTTCTGTCGATCACATAAGCACAATATGGCTAATAATATGAGTTAGATTGATAATAATAGGAGTAATAAGTATAGTAATTGTCATTCTATCGGTCATATTTGCATAACATGGTTAATAATATGAGTTAGGTTGATAAAAATAAGAATAACAAGTATAGGAATTGTCGTTCTATTGATCATTTAAGCATAATATGGCTAATAATATGAGTTAGATTGATAATAATAAGAGTAATAAGTATAGTAATTGTCGTTCTATCGATCATTTAAGCATAATATGGCTAATAATATGAGTTAGATTGATAATAATAAGAGTAATAAGTATGGTAATTGTCGTCCTATCGATCATATAAGCATAATATGGCTAATAATATGAGTTAGATTGATAATAATAAGAGTAATAAGTATAGTAATTGTCGTCCTATCGATCACATCTGCATAATATGGTTAATAATATGAGTTGGATTGATAATAGTGAGTGTAATAAGTATAGTAATATGGTTCTATCGATCATATAAGCATAATATGGCTAATAATATGAGTTAGATTGATAACAGTGAGTGTAATAAGTATAGTGATTGTCGTTCTGTCGATCACATAAGCACAATATGGCTAATAATATGAGTTAGATTGATAATAATAAGAGTAATAAGTAGAGTAATTTTCGTTCTATCGATCAAATAAGCATAATATGGCTAATACTATGAGTTAGATTGATAATAATAAGAGTAATGAGTATAGTAATTGTCGTTCTATCGATCACATCTGCATAATATGGTTAATAATATGAGTTGGATTGATAATAGTGAGTGTAATAAGTATAGTAATATGGTTCTATCGATCATATAAGCATAATATGGCTAATAATATGAGTTAGATTGATAACAGTGAGTGTAATAAGTATAGTGATTGTCGTTCTGTCGATCACATAAGCAAAATATGGCTAATAATATGAGTTAGGTTGATAATAATAAGAGTAATAAGTATAGTAATTGTCGTCCTATCGATCATATAAGCATAATATGGTTAATAATATGAGTTAGATTGATAACAGTGAGTGTAATAAGTATAGTAATTGTCGTTCTATCGATCACATAAGCATAATATGGCTAATAATATGAGTTAGATGGATAATAATAAGAGAAATGAGTATAGTAATTATCGTTCTACCGATCATATAAGCATAATATGGTTAATAATATGAGTTAGATTAATAATAATAAGAGTAAAGAGTATAGTAATTATCGTTCTACCGATCATATAAGCATAATATGGCTAATAATATGAGTTAGGTTGATAATAATAAGAGTAATAAGTATAGTAATTATCGTTCCACCGATCATACGAGCATAATGTGGCTAATAATATCAGTTAAATTGATAATAATAAGAGTAATAAGTATAGTAATTATCGTTGTAACGATCATATAAGCATAATATGGCTAATAATATGAGTTAGATTGATAATAATAAGAGTAATAAGTATGGTAATTGTCGTCCTATCGATCATATAAGCATAATATGGCTAATAATATGAGTTAGATTGATAATAATAAGAGTAATAAGTATAGTAATTGTCGTCCTATCGATCACATCTGCATAATATGGTTAATAATATGAGTTGGATTGATAATAGTGAGTGTAATAAGTATAGTAATATGGTTCTATCGATCATATAAGCATAATATGGCTAATAATATGAGTTAGATTGATAACAGTGAGTGTAATAAGTATAGTGATTGTCGTTCTGTCGATCACATAAGCACAATATGGCTAATAATATGAGTTAGATTGATAATAATAAGAGTAATAAGTAGAGTAATTTTCGTTCTATCGATCAAATAAGCATAATATGGCTAATACTATGAGTTAGATTGATAATAATAAGAGTAATGAGTATAGTAATTGTCGTTCTATCGATCACATCTGCATAATATGGTTAATAATATGAGTTGGATTGATAATAGTGAGTGTAATAAGTATCGTAATATGGTTCTATCGATCATATAAGCATAATATGGCTAATAATATGAGTTAGATTGATAACAGTGAGTGTAATAAGTATAGTGATTGTCGTTCTGTCGATCACATAAGCAAAATATGGCTAATAATATGAGTTAGATTGATAATAATAGGAGTAATAAGTATGGTAATTGTCATTCTATCGGTCATATTTGCATAACATGGTTAATAATATGAGTTAGGTTGATAAAAATAAGAATAACAAGTATAGTAATTGTCGTTCTATCGATCATTTAAGCATAATATGGCTAATAATATGAGTTAGATTGATAATAATAAGAGTAGTAAGTATAGTAATTGTCGTCCTATCGATCATATAGGCATAATATGGCTAATAATATGAGTTAGGGTGATAATTATAAGAGTAATAAGTATAGTAATTGTCGTTCTATCGATCATTTAAGCATAATATGGCTAATAATATGAGTTAGGTTGATAATAATAAGAGTAATAAGTATAGTAATTGTCGTCCTATCGATCATATAAGCATAATATGGTTAATAATATGAGTTAGATTGATAACAGTGAGTGTAATAAGTATAGTAATTGTCGTTCTATCGATCACATAAGCATAATATGGCTAATAATATGAGTTAGATGGATAATAATAAGAGAAATGAGTATAGTAATTGTCGTCCTATCGATCATATAGTTACAATATGGCTAATAATATGAGTTAGATTGATAATAATAAGAGTAGTGGGCATAGTAATTGTCGTTCTATCGATCATATCTGAATAATATGGCTAATAATATGAGTTAGGTTGATAATAATAAGAGTAATAAGTATAGTAATTGTCGTCCTATCGATCATATAAGCATAATATGGCTAATAATATGAGTTAGATTGATAATAATAAGAGTAATAAGTATAGTAATTGTCGTCCTATCGATCATATAAGCATAATATGGCTAATTATATGAGTTAGATTGATAATAATAAGAGTAAAAAGTAGAGTAATTTTCGTTCTATCGATCAAATAAGCATAATATGGCTAATACTATGAGTTAGATTGATAATAATAAGAGTAATGAGTATAGTAATTGTCGTTCTATCGATCATATAAGCATAATATGGCTAATAATATGAGTTAGATTGATAATAATAAGAGTAATAAGTATAGTAATTGTCGTTCTACAGATCACATAAGCGGAATATGGCTAATAATATGAGTTAGATTGATAATAATAAGAGTAATGAGTATAGTAATTGTCGTTCTATCGATCATATAAGCATAATATGGCTAATAATATGAGTTAGGTCGATAATAATAAGAGTAATAAGTATAGTAATTGTCGTTCTATCGAACACATTTGCATAATATGGTTAATAGTATGAGTTAGATTGATATCAGTGAGTGTAATAAGTATAGTAATTGTCGTTCTATCGATCATATAAGCATAATATGGCTAATAATATGAGTTAGATTAATAATAATAAGAGTAAAAAGTATAGTAATTGTCGTTCTATCGATCATATAAGCATAATATGGCTAATAATATGAGTTAGATTGATAATAATAAGAGTAATAAGTATAGTAATTGTCGTTCTACAGATCACATAAGCATAATATGGCTAATAATATGAGTTAGATTGATAATAATAAGAGTAGTGGGCATAGTAATTGTCGTCCTATCGATCATATAAGCATAATATGGTTAATAATATGTGTTAGATTGATAATAATAAGAGTAAAAAGTATAGTAATTATCGTTCTACCGATCATATAAGCATAATATGGCTAATAATATGAGTTAGATTGATAACAGTGAGTGTAATAAGTATAGTGATTGTCGTTCTGTCGATCACATAAGCACAATATGGCTAATAATATGAGTTAGATTGATAATAATAGGAGTAATAAGTATAGTAATTGTCATTCTATCGGTCATATTTGCATAACATGGTTAATAATATGAGTTAGGTAGATAAAAATAAGAATAACAAGTATAGTAATTGTCGTTCTATCGATCATTTAAGCATAATATGGCTAATAATATGAGTTAGATTGATAATAATAAGAGTAGTAAGTATAGTAATTGTCGTCCTATCGATCATATAAGCATAATATGGCTAATAATATGAGTTAGGGTGATAATAATAAAAGTAGTGAGTATAGTTATTGTCGTTCTATCGATCATATAAGCATGATATGGCTAATAATATGAGTTAGATTGATAATAATAAGAGTAATAAGAAGAGTAATTGTCGTTCAATCGATCATATCTGCATAATATGGTTAATAATATGAGTTAGATTGATAATAGTGAGTGTAATAGTTATAGTAATTGTCGTTCTATCGATCATATAAGCATAATATGGCTGATAATATGAGTTAGATTGATAATGATAAGAGTAATAAGTATAGCAATTGTCGTTCTATCGATCATATAAGCATAATATGGCTAATAATATGAGTTAGATTGATAATTATAAGAGTAATAAGTATAGTAATTGTCGTTCTATCGATCATTTAAGCATAATATGGCTAATAATATGAGTTAGGTTGATAATAATAGGAGTAATAAGTATAGTAATTGTCGTTCTATCGATCATATTTGCATAATATAGTTAATAGTATGAGTTAGATTGATATCAGTGAGTGTAATAAGTATAGTAATTGTCGTTCTATCGATCACATAAGCATAATATGGCTAATAATATGAGTTAGATTGATAATAATAAGAGTAATGAGTATAGTAATTGTCGTCCTATCGATCATATAGTTACAATATGGCTAATAATATGAGTTAAATTGATAATAATAAGAGTAATGAGTATAGTAATTGTCGTTCTATCGATCACATAAGCATAATATGGCTAATAATATCAGTCAGATTGATAATAGTAAGAGTAATAAGTATAGTAATTGTCGTTCTATCGATCATACAAGCATAGTATGGCTCATAATATGTGTTAGATTGATAATAATAGGAGTAATAAGTATAGTAATTGTCGTTCTACAGATCACATAAGCATAATATGGCTAATAATATGAGTTAGATTGATAATAATAAGAGTAATGAGTATAGTAATTGTCGATCTATCGATCATATAAGCATAATATGGCTACTAATATGAGTTAGGTCGATAATAATAAGAGTAATAAGTATAGTAATTGTCGTTCTATCGATCATATTTGCATAATATAGTTAATAGTATGAGTTAGATTGATATCAGTGAGTGTAATAAGTATAGTAATTGTCGCTCTATCGATCATATAAGCATAATATGGCTAATAATATGAGTTAGATTAATAATAATAAGAGTAAAAAGTATAGTAATTGTCGTTCTATCGATCATATAAGCATAATATGGCTAATAATATGAGTTAGATTGAAAATAATAAGAGTAATAAGTATAGTAATTGTCGTTCTACAGATCACATAAGCATAATATGGCTAATAATATGAGTTAGATTGATAATAATAAGAGTAGTGGGCATAGTAATTGTCGTTCTATCGATCATATCTGAATAATATGGTTAATAATATGAGTTAGATTGATAATAATAAGAGTAAAAAGTATGTTAATTGTCGTTCTATTGATCATATAAGCATAATATGGCTAATAATATGGGTTGGATTGATAATAATAAGACTAATAAGTATAGTAATGGTCGCTCTATCGATCATAAAAGCATAATATGGCAAATAAAATGAATTAGATTGATAATAGTGAGTGTAATAAGTATAGTAATTGTCGTTCTATCTATCATATAAGCATAATATGGCTAATAATATGAGTTAGATTAATAATAGTAAGAGTAATATGTATAGTAATTATCGTTCTACCGATCATATAAGCATAATATGGTTAATAATATGAGTTAGATTAATAATAATAAGAGTAAAGAGTATAGTAATTATCGTTCTACCGATCATATAAGCATAATATGGCTAATAATATGAGTTAGGTTGATAATAATAAGAGTAATAAGTATAGTAATTGTCGTCCTATCGATCATATAAGCATAATATGGCTAATAATATGAGTTAGATTGATAATAATAAGAGTAATAAGTATAGTAATTGTCGTCCTATCGATCATATAAGCATAATATGGCTAATAATATGAGTTAGATTGATAATAATAAGAGTAATAGGTATAGTAATTATCGTTCTACCGATCATATAAGCATAATATGGCTAATAATATGAGTTAGATTGATAATAATTAGAGTAATAAGTATAGTAATTATCGTTCCACCGATCATACGAGCATAATGTGGCTAATAATATCAGTTAAATTGATAATAATAAGAGTAATAAGTATAGTAATTATCGTTGTAACGATCATATAAGCATAATATGGCTAATAATATGAGTTAGATTGATAGTAATAAGAGTAAAAAGTATAGTAATTGTCGTTCTATCGATCATATTTGCGTAATATGGTTAATAATATGAGTTAGATTGATAACAGTGAGTGTAATAAGTATAGTGATTGTCGTTCTGTCGATCACATAAGCACAATATGGCTAATAATATGAGTTAGATTGATAATAATAGGAGTAATAAGTATAGTAATTGTCATTCTATCGGTCATATTTGCATAACATGTTTAATAATATGAGTTAGGTTGATAAAAATAAGAATAACAAGTATAGGAATTGTCGTTCTATTGATCATTTAAGCATAATATGGCTAATAATATGAGTTAGATTGATAATAATAAGAGTAATAAGTATAGTAATTGTCGTTCTATCGATCATTTAAGCATAATATGGCTAATAATATGAGTTAGATTGATAATAATAAGAGTAATAAGTATGGTAATTGTCGTCCTATCGATCATATAAGCATAATATGGCTAATAATATGAGTTAGATTGATAATAATAAGAGTAATAAGTATAGTAATTGTCGTCCTATCGATCACATCTGCATAATATGGTTAATAATATGAGTTGGATTGATAATAGTGAGTGTAATAAGTATAGTAATATGGTGCTATCGATCATATAAGCATAATATGGCTAATAATATGAGTTAGATTGATAACAGTGAGTGTAATAAGTATAGTGATTGTCGTTCTGTCGATCACATAAGCACAATATGGCTAATAATATGAGTTAGATTGATAATAATAAGAGTAATAAGTAGAGTAATTTTCGTTCTATCGATCAAATAAGCATAATATGGCTAATACTATGAGTTAGATTGATAATAATAAGAGTAATGAGTATAGTAATTGTCGTTCTATCGATCACATCTGCATAATATGGTTAATAATATGAGTTGGATTGATAATAGTGAGTGTAATAAGTATAGTAATATGGTTCTATCGATCATATAAGCATAATATGGCTAATAATATGAGTTAGATTGATAACAGTGAGTGTAATAAGTATAGTGATTGTCGTTCTGTCGATCACATAAGCAAAATATGGCTAATAATATGAGTTAGATTGATAATAATAGGAGTAATAAGTATGGTAATTGTCATTCTATCGGTCATATTTGCATAACATGGTTAATAATATGAGTTAGGTTGATAAAAATAAGAATAACAAGTATAGTAATTGTCGTTCTATCGATCATTTAAGCATAATATGGCTAATAATATGAGTTAGATTGATAATAATAAGAGTAGTAAGTATAGTAATTGTCGTCCTATCGATCATATAAGCATAATATGGCTAATAATATGAGTTAGGGTGATAATTATAAGAGTAATAAGTATAGTAATTGTCGTTCTATCGATCATTTAAGCATAATATGACTAATAATATGAGTTAGGTTGATAATAATAAGAGTAATAAGTATAGTAATTGTCGTCCTATCGATCATATAAGCATAATATGGTTAATAATATGAGTTAGATTGATAACAGTGAGTGTAATAAGTATAGTAATTGTCGTTCTATCGATCACATAAGCATAATATGGCTAATAATATGAGTTAGATGGATAATAATAAGAGAAATGAGTATAGTAATTATCGTTCTACCGATCATATAAGCATAATATGGTTAATAATATGAGTTAGATTAATAATAATAAGAGTAAAGAGTATAGTAATTATCGTTCTACCGATCATATAAGCATAATATGGCTAATAATATGAGTTAGGTTGATAATAATAAGAGTAATAAGTATAGTAATTATCGTTCCACCGATCATACGAGCATAATGTGGCTAATAATATCAGTTAAATTGATAATAATAAGAGTAATAAGTGTAGTAATTATCGTTGTAACGATCATATAAGCATAATATGGCTAATAATATGAGTTAGATTGATAGTAATAAGAGTAAAAAGTATAGTAATTGTCGTTCTATCGATCATATTTGCGTAATATGGTTAATAATATGAGTTAGATTGATAACAGTGAGTGTAATAAGTATAGTGATTGTCGTTCTGTCGATCACATAAGCACAATATGGCTAATAATATGAGTTAGATTGATAATAATAGGAGTAATAAGTATAGTAATTGTCATTCTATCGGTCATATTTGCATAACATGGTTAATAATATGAGTTAGGTTGATAAAAATAAGAATAACAAGTATAGGAATTGTCGTTCTATTGATCATTTAAGCATAATATGGCTAATAATATGAGTTAGATTGATAATAATAAGAGTAATAAGTATAGTAATTGTCGTTCTATCGATCATTTAAGCATAATATGGCTAATAATATGAGTTAGATTGATAATAATAAGAGTAATAAGTATGGTAATTGTCGCCCTATCGATCATATAAGCATAATATGGCTAATAATATGAGTTAGATTGATAATAATAAGAGTAATAAGTATAGTAATTGTCGTCCTATCGATCACATCTGCATAATATGGTTAATAATATGAGTTGGATTGATAATAGTGAGTGTAATAAGTATAGTAATATGGTTCTATCGATCATATAAGCATAATATGGCTAATAATATGAGTTAGATTGATAACAGTGAGTGTAATAAGTATAGTGATTGTCGTTCTGTCGATCACATAAGCACAATATGGCTAATAATATGAGTTAGATTGATAATAATAAGAGTAATAAGTAGAGTAATTTTCGTTCTATCGATCAAATAAGCATAATATGGCTAATACTATGAGTTAGATTGATAATAATAAGAGTAATGAGTATAGTAATTGTCGTTCTATCGATCACATCTGCATAATATGGTTAATAATATGAGTTGGATTGATAATAGTGAGTGTAATAAGTATAGTAATATGGTTCTATCGATCATATAAGCATAATATGGCTAATAATATGAGTTAGATTGATAACAGTGAGTGTAATAAGTATAGTGATTGTCGTTCTGTCGATCACATAAGCAAAATATGGCTAATAATATGAGTTAGATTGATAATAATAGGAGTAATAAGTATGGTAATTGTCATTCTATCGGTCATATTTGCATAACATGGTTAATAATATGAGTTAGGTTGATAAAAATAAGAATAACAAGTATAGTAATTGTCGTTCTATCGATCATTTAAGCATAATATGGCTAATAATATGAGTTAGATTGATAATAATAAGAGTAGTAAGTATAGTAATTGTCGTCCTATCGATCATATAAGCATAATATGGCTAATAATATGAGTTAGGGTGATAATTATAAGAGTAATAAGTATAGTAATTGTCGTTCTATCGATCATTTAAGCATAATATGGCTAATAATATGAGTTAGGTTGATAATAATAAGAGTAATAAGTATAGTAATTGTCGTCCTATCGATCATATAAGCATAATATGGTTAATAATATGAGTTAGATTGATAACAGTGAGTGTAATAAGTATAGTAATTGTCGTTCTATCGATCACATAAGCATAATATGGCTAATAATATGAGTTAGATGGATAATAATAAGAGAAATGAGTATAGTAATTGTCGTCCTATCGATCATATAGTTACAATATGGCTAATAATATGAGTTAGATTGATAATAATAAGAGTAGTGGGCATAGTAATTGTCGTTCTATCGATCATATCTGAATAATATGGCTAATAATATGAGTTAGGTTGATAATAATAAGAGTAATAAGTATAGTAATTGTCGTCCTATCGATCATATAAGCATAATATGGCTAATAATATGAGTTAGATTGATAATAATAAGAGTAATAAGTATAGTAATTGTCGTCCTATCGATCATATAAGCATAATATGGCTAATTATATGAGTTAGATTGATAATAATAAGAGTAATAAGTAGAGTAATTTTCGTTCTATCGATCAAATAAGCATAATATGGCTAATACTATGAGTTAGATTGATAATAATAAGAGTAATGAGTATAGTAATTGTCGTTCTATCGATCATATAAGCATAATATGGCTAATAATATGAGTTAGATTGATAATAATAAGAGTAATAAGTATAGTAATTGTCGTTCTACAGATCACATAAGCGGAATATGGCTAATAATATGAGTTAGATTGATAATAATAAGAGTAATGAGTATAGTAATTGTCGTTCTATCGATCATATAAGCATAATATGGCTAATAATATGAGTTAGATTAATAATAATAAGAGTAAAAAGTATAGTAATTGTCGTTCTATCGATCATATAAGCATAATATGGCTAATAATATGAGTTAGATTGATAATAATAAGAGTAATGAGTATAGTAATTGTCGTTCTATCGATCATATAAGCATAATATGGCTAATAATATGAGTTAGATTGAAAATAATAAGAGTAATAAGTATAGTAATTGTCGTTCTACAGATCACATAAGCATAATATGGCTAATAATATGAGTTAGATTGATAATAATAAGAGTAGTGGGCATAGTAATTGTCGTTCTATCGATCATATCTGAATAATATGGTTAATAATATGAGTTAGATTGATAATAATAAGAGTAAGAAGTATGTTAATTGTCGTTCTATTGATCATATAAGCATAATATGGCTAGTAATATGGGTTGGATTGATAATAATAAGACTAATAAGTATAGTAATGGTCGCTCTATCGATCATAAAAGCATAATATGGCAAATAAAATGAATTAGATTGATAATAGTGAGTGTAATAAGTATAGTAATTGTCGTTCTATCGATCATATAAGCATAATATGGCTAATAATATGAGTTAGATTAATAATAGTAAGAGTAATATGTATAGTAATTATCGTTCTACCGATCATATAAGCATAATATGGTTAATAATATGAGTTAGATTAATAATAATAAGAGTAAAGAGTATAGTAATTATCGTTCTACCGATCATATAAGCATAATATGGCTAATACTATGAGTTAGATTGATAATAATAAGAGTAATGAGTATAGTAATTGTCGTTCTATCGATCATATAAGCATAATATGGCTAATAATATGAGTTAGATTGATAATAATAAGAGTAATGAGTATAGTAGTTGTTGTTCTATCGATCATATCTGCATAATATGGCTGATAATATGAGTTAGATTGATAATGATAAGAGTAATAAGTATAGCAATTGTCGTTCTATCGATCATATAAGCATAATATGGCTAATAATATGAGTTAGATTGATAATTATAAGAGTAATAAGTATAGTAATTGTCGTTCTATCGATCATATAAGCAAAATATGGCTAATAATATGAGTTAGATTGATAATGATAAGAGTAATAAGTACAGTAATTTTGGGTCTATCGATCATATAAGCATAATATGGCTAATAATATCAGTCAGATTGATAATAGTAAGAGTAATAAGTATAGTAATTGTCGTTCTATCGATCATATAAGCATAATATGGCTAATAATATGAGTTAGGTTGATAATAATCAGAGTAATAAGTATAGTAATTGTCGTTCTATCGATCATATAAGCATAATGTGCCTAATAATATGAGTTAGATTGATAATAATAAGAGTAATAGGTATAGTAATTATCGTTCTACCGATCATATAAGCATAATATGGCTAATAATATGAGTTAGATTGATAATAATTAGAGTAATAAGTATAGTAATTATCGTTCCACCGATCATACGAGCATAATGTGGCTAATACTATCAGTTAAATTGATAATAATAAGAGTAATAAGTATAGTAATTATCGTTGTACCGATCATATAAGCATAATATGGCTAATAATATGAGTTAGATTGATAATAATAAGAGTAATAAGTAGAGTAATTTTCGTTCTATCGATCAAATAAGCATAATATGGCTAATACTATGAGTTAGATTGATAATAATAAGAGTAATGAGTATAGTAATTGTCGTTCTATCGATCATATAAGCATAATATGGCTAATAATATGAGTTAGATTGATAATAATAAGAGTAATGAGTATAGTAGTTGTTGTTCTATCGATCATATCTGCATAATATGGCTGATAATATGAGTTAGATTGATAATGATAAGAGTAATAAGTATAGCAATTGTCGTTCTATCGATCATATAAGCATAATATGGCTAATAATATGAGTTAGATTGATAATTATAAGAGTAATAAGTATAGTAATTGTCGTTCTATCGATCATATAAGCAAAATATGGCTAATAATATGAGTTAGATTGATAATGATAAGAGTAATAAGTACAGTAATTTTGGGTCTATCGATCATATAAGCATAATATGGCTAATAATATCAGTCAGATTGATAATAGTAAGAGTAATAAGTATAGTAATTGTCGTTCTATCGATCATATAAGCATAATATGGCTAATAATATGAGTTAGGTTGATAATAATCAGAGTAATAAGTATAGTAATTGTCGTTCTATCGATCATATAAGCATAATGTGCCTAATAATATGAGTTAGATTGATAATAATAAGAGTAATAGGTATAGTAATTATCGTTCTACCGATCATATAAGCATAATATGGCTAATAATATGAGTTAGATTGATAATAATTAGAGTAATAAGTATAGTAATTATCGTTCCACCGATCATACGAGCATAATGTGGCTAATACTATCAGTTAAATTGATAATAATAAGAGTAATAAGTATAGTCATTATCGTTGTACCGATCATATAAGCATAATATGGCTAATAATATGAGTTAGATTGATAGTAATAAGAGTAAAAAGTATAGTAATTGTCGTTCTATCGATCATATTTGCGTAATATGGTTAATAATATGAGTTAGATTGATAACAGTGAGTGTAATAAGTATAGTGATTGTCGTTCTGTCGATCACATAAGCACAATATGGCTAATAATATGAGTTAGATTGATAATAATAGGAGTAATAAGTATAGTAATTGTCATTCTATCGGTCATATTTGCATAACATGGTTAATAATATGAGTTAGGTTGATAAAAATAAGAATAACAAGTATAGTAATTGTCGTTCTATCGATCATTTAAGCATAATATGGCTAATAATATGAGTTAGATTGATAATAATAAGAGTAATAAGTATAGTAATTGTCGTTCTATCGATCATTTAAGCATAATATGGCTAATAATATGAGTTAGATTGATAATAATAAGAGTAATAAGTATAGTAATTGTCGTTCTGTCGATCATATAAGCATAATATGGCTAATAATATGAGTTAGATTCATAATAATAATAGTAATAAGTATGGTAATTGTCGTTCTATCGATCATATAAACATAATATGTCTAGTACTAAGAGTTAGGTTGATAATAATAAGAGTAATAAGTAAAGTAATTGTCGTCCTATCGATCATATAAGCATAATATGGTTAATAATATGAGTTAGATTGATAACAGTGAGTGTAATAAGTATAGTAATTGTCGTTCTATCGATCATATAAGTTCAATATGGCTAATAATATGAGTTAGATTGATAATAATAAGAGTAATAAGTATAGTAATTGTCGTTCTATCGATCATACAAGCATAGTATGGCTCATAATATGTGTTAGATTGATAATAATAGGAGTAATAAGTATAGTAATTGTCGTTCTACAGATCACATAAGCATAATATGGCTAATAATATGAGTTAGATTGATAATAATAAGAGTAATGAGTATAGTAATTGTCGTTCTATCGATCATATAAGCATAATATGGCTAATAATATGAGTTAGGTCGATAATAATAAGAGTAATAAGTATAGTAATTGTCGTTCTATCGATCATATTTGCATAATATAGTTAATAGTATGAGTTAGATTGATATCAGTGAGTGTAATAAGTATAGTAATTGTCGTTCTATCGATCATATAAGCATAATATGGCTAATAATATGAGTTAGATTAATAATAATAAGAGTAAAAAGTATAGTAATTGTCGTTCTATCGATCATATAAGCATAATATGGCTAATAATATGAGTTAGATTGATAATAATAAGAGTAATAAGTATAGTAATTGTCGTTCTACAGATCACATAAGCATAATATGGCTAATAATATGAGTTAGATTGATAATAATAAGAGTAGTGGGCATAGTAATTGTTGTTCTATCGATCATATCTGAATAATATGGTTAATAATATGAGTTAGATTGATAATAATAAGAGTAAAAAGTATATTAATTGTCGTTCTATTGATCATTTAAGCATAATATGGCTAATAATATGAGTTAGATTGATAATAATAAGAGTAATAAGTATAGTAATTGTCGTCCTATCGATCATATAAGCATAATATGGCTAATAATATGAGTTAGATTGATAATAATAAGAGTAATAAGTATAGTAATTGTCGTCCTATCGATCATATAAGCATAATATGGCTATTAATATGAGTTAGATTGATAATAATAAGAGTAATAAGAAGAGTAATTTTGGTTCTATCGATCATATAAGCATAATATGGCTAATAATATGAGTTCGATTGATAATAATAAGAGTAATGAGTATTTTAATTGTCGTTCTATCGATCATATAAGCATAATATGGCTAATAATATGAGTTAGATTGATAATAATAAGCGTAAAAAGTATAGTAATTGTCGTTCTATCGATCATATAAGCATAATATGGCTAATAATATGAGTTAGTTTAATAATAGTAAGAGTAATATGTATAGTAATTATCGTTCTAGCGATCATATAAGCATAATATGGTTAATAATATGAGTTAGATTAATAATAATAAGAGTAAAGGGTATAGTAATTATCGTTCTACCGTTCATATAAGCATAATATGGCTAATAATATGAGTTAGGTTGATAATAATAAGAGTAATAAGTATAGTAATTGTCGTTCTATCGATCATATAAGCATAATATGGCTAATAATATGAGTTAGGTTGATAATAATAAGAGTAATAAGTATAGTAATTGTCGTTCTATCGATCATACAAGCATAGTATGGCTCATAATATGTGTTAGATTGATAATAATAGGAGTAATAAGTATAGTAATTGTCGTTCTATCGATCATATAAGCATAATATGGCTAATAATATGAGTTAGGTTGATAATAATAAGAGTAATAAGTATAGTAATTGTCGTTCTATCGATCATATAAGCATAATATGGCTAATAATATGAGTTAGATTGATAATGATAAGAGTAATAAGTACAGTAATTTTGGTTCTATCGATCATATAAGCATAATATGGCTAATAATATGAGTTAGATGGATAATAATAGGAGTAATATGTATAGTAATTGTCGTTCTATCGATTATATCTGCATAATGTGGTAAATAATATGAGTTAGATTGATAATAGTGAGTGTAATAAGTATAGTAATTGCCGTTCTGTCGATAATATAAGCATAATATGGCTAATAATATGAGTTAGATTCATAATAATAATAGTAATAAGTATGGTAATTGTCGTTCTATCGATCATATAAACATAATATGTCTAGTACTAAGAGTTAGGTTGATAATAATAAGAGTAATAAGTAAAGTAATTGTCGTCCTATCGATCATATAAGCATAATATGGTTAATAATATGAGTTAGATTGATAACAGTGAGTGTAATAAGTATAGTAATTGTCGTTCTATCGATCATATAAGTTCAATATGGCTAATAATATGAGTTAGATTGATAATAATAAGAGTAATAAGTATAGTAATTGTCGTTCTATCGATCATACAAGCATAGTATGGCTCATAATATGTGTTAGATTGATAATAATAGGAGTAATAAGTATAGTAATTGTCGTTCTACAGATCACATAAGCATAATATGGCTAATAATATAAGTTAGATTGATAATAATAAGAGTAATGAGTATAGTAATTGTCGTTCTATCGATCATATAAGCATAATATGGCTAATAATATGAGTTAGGTCGATAATAATAAGAGTAATAAGTATAGTAATTGTCGTTCTATCGATCATATTTGCATAATATAGTTAATAGTATGAGTTAGATTGATATCAGTGAGTGTAATAAGTATAGTAATTGTCGTTCCATCGATCATATAAGCATAATATGGCTAATAATATGAGTTAGATTAATAATAATAAGAGTAAAAAGTATAGTAATTGTCGTTCTATCGATCATATAAGCATAATATGGCTAATAATATGAGTTAGATTGATAATAATAAGAGTAATAAGTATAGTAATTGTCGTTCTACAGATCACATAAGCATAATATGGCTAATAATATGAGTTAGATTGATAATAATAAGAGTAGTGGGCATAGTAATTGTTGTTCTATCGATCATATCTGAATAATATGGTTAATAATATGAGTTAGATTGATAATAATAAGAGTAAAAAGTATATTAATTGTCGTTCTATTGATCATTTAAGCATAATATGGCTAATAATATGAGTTAGATTGATAATAATAAGAGTAATAAGTATAGTAATTGTCGTCCTATCGATCATATAAGCATAATATGGCTAATAATATGAGTTAGATTGATAATAATAAGAGTAATAAGTATAGTAATTGTCGTCCTATCGATCATATAAGCATAATATGGCTATTAATATGAGTTAGATTGATAATAATAAGAGTAATAAGAAGAGTAATTTTGGTTCTATCGATCATATAAGCATAATATGGCTAATAATATGAGTTCGATTGATAATAATAAGAGTAATGAGTATTTTAATTGTCGTTCTATCGATCATATAAGCATAATATGGCTAATAATATGAGTTAGATTGATAATAATAAGCGTAAAAAGTATAGTAATTGTCGTTCTATCGATCATATAAGCATAATATGGCTAATAATATGAGTTAGTTTAATAATAGTAAGAGTAATATGTATAGTAATTATCGTTCTACCGATCATATAAGCATAATATGGTTAATAATATGAGTTAGATTAATAATAATAAGAGTAAAGGGTATAGTAATTATCGTTCTACCGTTCATATAAGCATAATATGGCTAATAATATGAGTTAGGTTGATAATAATAAGAGTAATAAGTATAGTAATTGTCGTTCTATCGATCATATAAGCATAATATGGCTAATAATATGAGTTAGGTTGATAATAATAAGAGTAATAAGTATAGTAATTGTCGTTCTATCGATCATACAAGCATAGTATGGCTCATAATATGTGTTAGATTGATAATAATAGGAGTAATAAGTATAGTAATTGTCGTTCTACAGATCACATAAGCATAATATGGCTAATAATATGAGTTAGATTGATAATAATAAGAGTAATGAGTATAGTAATTGTCGTTCTATCGATCATATAAGCATAATATGGCTAATAATATGAGTTAGGTCGATAATAATAAGAGTAATAAGTATAGTAATTGTCGTTCTATCGATCATATTTGCATAATATAGTTAATAGTATGAGTTAGATTGATATCAGTGAGTGTAATAAGTATAGTAATTGTCGTTCTATCGATCATATAAGCATAATATGGCTAATAATATGAGTTAGATTAATAATAATAAGAGTAAAAAGTATAGTAATTGTCGTTCTATCGATCATATAAGCATAATATGGCTAATAATATGAGTTAGATTGATAATAATAAGAGTAATAAGTATAGTAATTGTCGTTCTACAGATCACATAAGCATAATATGGCTAATAATATGAGTTAGATTGATAATAATAAGAGTAGTGGGCATAGTAATTGTTGTTCTATCGATCATATCTGAATAATATGGTTAATAATATGAGTTAGATTGATAATAATAAGAGTAAAAAGTATATTAATTGTCGTTCTATTGATCATTTAAGCATAATATGGCTAATAATATGAGTTAGATTGATAATAATAAGAGTAATAAGTATAGTAATTGTCGTCCTATCGATCATATAAGCATAATATGGCTAATAATATGAGTTAGATTGATAATAATAAGAGTAATAAGTATAGTAATTGTCGTCCTATCGATCATATAAGCATAATATGGCTATTAATATGAGTTAGATTGATAATAATAAGAGTAATAAGAAGAGTAATTTTGGTTCTATCGATCATATAAGCATAATATGGCTAATAATATGAGTTCGATTGATAATAATAAGAGTAATGAGTATTTTAATTGTCGTTCTATCGATCATATAAGCATAATATGGCTAATAATATGAGTTAGATTGATAATAATAAGCGTAAAAAGTATAGTAATTGTCGTTCTATCGATCATATAAGCATAATATGGCTAATAATATGAGTTAGTTTAATAATAGTAAGAGTAATATGTATAGTAATTATCGTTCTAACCGATCATATAAGCATAATATGGTTAATAATATGAGTTAGATTAATAATAATAAGAGTAAAGGGTATAGTAATTATCGTTCTAACCGTTCATATAAGCATAATATGGCTAATAATATGAGTTAGGTTGATAATAATAAGAGTAATAAGTATAGTAATTGTCGTTCTATCGATCATATAAGCATAATATGGCTAATAATATGAGTTAGGTTGATAATAATAAGAGTAATAAGTATAGTAATTGTCGTTCTATCGATCATACAAGCATAGTATGGCTCATAATATGTGTTAGATTGATAATAATAGGAGTAATAAGTATAGTAATTGTCGTTCTACAGATCACATAAGCATAATATGGCTAATAATATGAGTTAGATTGATAATAATAAGAGTAATGAGTATAGTAATTGTCGTTCTATCGATCATATAAGCATAATATGGCTAATAATATGAGTTAGGTCGATAATAATAAGAGTAATAAGTATAGTAATTGTCGTTCTATCGATCATATTTGCATAATATAGTTAATAGTATGAGTTAGATTGATATCAGTGAGAGTAATAAGTATAGTAATTGTCGTTCTATCGATCATATAAGCATAATATGGCTAATAATATGAGTTAGATTAATAATAATAAGAGTAAAAGGTATAGTAATTGTCGTTCTATCGATCATATAAGCATAATATGGCTAATAATATGAGTTAGATTGATAATAATAAGAGTAATAAGTATAGTAATTGTCGTTCTACAGATCACATAAGCATAATATGGCTAATAATATGAGTTAGATTGATAATAATAAGAGTAGTGGGCATAGTAATTGTTGTTCTATCGATCATATCTGAATAATATGGTTAATAATATGAGTTAGATTGATAATAATAAGAGTAAAAAGTATATTAATTGTCGTTCTATTGATCATTTAAGCATAATATGGCTAATAATATGAGTTAGATTGATAATAATAAGAGTAATAAGTATAGTAATTGTCGTCCTATCGATCATATAAGCATAATATGGCTAATAATATGAGTTAGATTGATAATAATAAGAGTAATAAGTATAGTAATTGTCGTCCTATCGATCATATAAGCATAATATGGCTATTAATATGAGTTAGATTGATAATAATAAGAGTAATAAGAAGAGTAATTTTGGTTCTATCGATCATATAAGCATAATATGGCTAATAATATGAGTTCGATTGATAATAATAAGAGTAATGAGTATTTTAATTGTCGTTCTATCGATCATATAAGCATAATATGGCTAATAATATGAGTTAGATTGATAATAATAAGCGTAAAAAGTATAGTAATTGTCGTTCTATCGATCATATAAGCATAATATGGCTAATAATATGAGTTAGTTTAATAATAGTAAGAGTAATATGTATAGTAATTATCGTTCTACCGATCATATAAGCATAATATGGTTAATAATATGAGTTAGATTAATAATAATAAGAGTAAAGGGTATAGTAATTATCGTTCTTACCGTTCATATAAGCATAATATGGCTAATAATATGAGTTAGGTTGATAATAATAAGAGTAATAAGTATAGTAATTGTCGTTCTATCGATCATATAAGCATAATATGGCTAATAATATGAGTTAGGTTGATAATAATAAGAGTAAAGGGTATAGTAATTATCGTTCTACTACCGTTCATATAAGCATAATATGGCTAATAATATGAGTTAGGTTGATAATAATAAGAGTAATAAGTATAGTAATTGTCGTTCTATCGATCATATAAGCATAATATGGCTAATAATATGAGTTAGGTTGATAATAATCAGAGTAATAAGTATAGTAATTGTCGTTCTATCGATCATATAAACATAATGTGCCTAATAATATGAGTTAGATTGATAATAATAAGAGTAATAGGTATAGTAATTGTCGTCCTATCGATCATATAAGCATAATATGGCTAATAATATGAGTTAGATTGATAATAATAAGAGTAATAAGTATAGTAATTGTCGTCCTATCGATCATATAAGCATAATATGGCTAATAATATGAGTTAGATTGATAATAATAAGAGTAATAAGTAGAGTAATTTTCGTTCTATCGATCAAATAAGCATAATATGGCTAATAATATGAGTTAGATTGATAATAATAAGAGTAATGAGTATAGTAATTGTCGTTCTATCGATCATATAAGCATAATATGGCTAATAATATGAGTTAGATTGATAATGATAAGAGTAATAAGTACAGTAATTTTCGTTCTATCGATCATATAAGCATAATATGGCTAATAATATGAGTTAGATGGATAATAATAGGAGTAATATGTATAGTAATTGTCGTTCTATCGATTATATCTGCATAATGTGGTAAATAATATGAGTTAGATTGATAATAGTGAGTGTAATAAGTATAGTAATTGTCGTTCTGTCGATCATATAAGCATAATATGGCTAATAATATGAGTTAGATTCATAATAATAATAGTAATAAGTATGGTAATTGTCGTTCTATCGATCATATAAACATAATATGTCTAGTAATAAGAGTTAGGTTGATAATAATAAGAGTAATAAGTAAAGTAATTGTCGTCCTATCGATCATATAAGCATAATATGGTTAATAATATGAGTTAGATTGATAACAGTGAGTGTAATAAGTATAGTAATTGTCGTTCTATCGATCATATAAGTTCAATATGGCTAATAATATGAGTTAGATTGATAATAATAAGAGTAATAAGTATAGTAATTGCCGTTCTATCGATCATACAAGCATAGTATGGCTCATAATATGTGTTAGGTTGATAATAATAGGAGTAATAAGTATAGTAATTGTCGTTCTACAGATCACATAAGCATAATATGGCTAATAATATGAGTTAGATTGATAATAATAAGAGTAATGAGTATAGTAATTGTCGTTCTATCGATCATATAAGCATAATATGGCTAATAATATGAGTTAGGTCGATAATAATAAGAGTAATAAGTATAGTAATTGTCGTTCTATCGATCATATTTGCATAATATAGTTAATAGTATGAGTTAGATTGATATCAGTGAGAGTAATAAGTATAGTAATTGTCGTTCTATCGATCATATAAGCATAATATGGCTAATAATATGAGTTAGATTAATAATAATAAGAGTAAAAGGTATAGTAATTGTCGTTCTATCGATCATATAAGCATAATATGGCTAATAATATGAGTTAGATTGATAATAATAAGAGTAATAAGTATAGTAATTGTCGTTCTACAGATCACATAAGCATAATATGGCTAATAATATGAGTTAGATTGATAATAATAAGAGTAGTGGGCATAGTAATTGTTGTTCTATCGATCATATCTGAATAATATGGTTAATAATATGAGTTAGATTGATAATAATAAGAGTAAAAAGTATATTAATTGTCGTTCTATTGATCATTTAAGCATAATATGGCTAATAATATGAGTTAGATTGATAATAATAAGAGTAATAAGTATAGTAATTGTCGTCCTATCGATCATATAAGCATAATATGGCTAATAATATGAGTTAGATTGATAATAATAAGAGTAATAAGTATAGTAATTGTCGTCCTATCGATCATATAAGCATAATATGGCTATTAATATGAGTTAGATTGATAATAATAAGAGTAATAAGAAGAGTAATTTTGGTTCTATCGATCATATAAGCATAATATGGCTAATAATATGAGTTCGATTGATAATAATAAGAGTAATGAGTATTTTAATTGTCGTTCTATCGATCATATAAGCATAATATGGCTAATAATATGAGTTAGATTGATAATAATAAGCGTAAAAAGTATAGTAATTGTCGTTCTATCGATCATATAAGCATAATATGGCTAATAATATGAGTTAGTTTAATAATAGTAAGAGTAATATGTATAGTAATTATCGTTCTACCGATCATATAAGCATAATATGGTTAATAATATGAGTTAGATTAATAATAATAAGAGTAAAGGGTATAGTAATTATCGTTCTACCGTTCATATAAGCATAATATGGCTAATAATATGAGTTAGGTTGATAATAATAAGAGTAATAAGTATAGTAATTGTCGTTCTATCGATCATATAAGCATAATATGGCTAATAATATGAGTTAGGTTGATAATAATAAGAGTAATAAGTATAGTAATTGTCGTTCTATCGATCATATAAGCATAATATGGCTAATAATATGAGTTAGGTTGATAATAATCAGAGTAATAAGTATAGTAATTGTCGTTCTATCGATCATATAAACATAATGTGCCTAATAATATGAGTTAGATTGATAATAATAAGAGTAATAGGTATAGTAATTGTCGTCCTATCGATCATATAAGCATAATATGGCTAATAATATGAGTTAGATTGATAATAATAAGAGTAATAAGTATAGTAATTGTCGTCCTATCGATCATATAAGCATAATATGGCTAATAATATGAGTTAGATTGATAATAATAAGAGTAATAAGTAGAGTAATTTTCGTTCTATCGATCAAATAAGCATAATATGGCTAATAATATGAGTTAGATTGATAATAATAAGAGTAATGAGTATAGTAATTGTCGTTCTATCGATCATATAAGCATAATATGGCTAATAATATGAGTTAGATTGATAATGATAAGAGTAATAAGTACAGTAATTTTCGTTCTATCGATCATATAAGCATAATATGGCTAATAATATGAGTTAGATGGATAATAATAGGAGTAATATGTATAGTAATTGTCGTTCTATCGATTATATCTGCATAATGTGGTAAATAATATGAGTTAGATTGATAATAGTGAGTGTAATAAGTATAGTAATTGTCGTTCTGTCGATCATATAAGCATAATATGGCTAATAATATGAGTTAGATTCATAATAATAATAGTAATAAGTATGGTAATTGTCGTTCTATCGATCATATAAACATAATATGTCTAGTAATAAGAGTTAGGTTGATAATAATAAGAGTAATAAGTAAAGTAATTGTCGTCCTATCGATCATATAAGCATAATATGGTTAATAATATGAGTTAGATTGATAACAGTGAGTGTAATAAGTATAGTAATTGTCGTTCTATCGATCATATAAGTTCAATATGGCTAATAATATGAGTTAGATTGATAATAATAAGAGTAATAAGTATAGTAATTGCCGTTCTATCGATCATACAAGCATAGTATGGCTCATAATATGTGTTAGGTTGATAATAATAGGAGTAATAAGTATAGTAATTGGCGTTCTACAGATCACATAAGCATAATATGGCTAATAATATGAGTTAGATTGATAATAATAAGAGTAATGAGTATAGTAATTGTCGTTCTATCGATCATATAAGCATAATATGGCTAATAATATGAGTTAGGTCGATAATAATAAGAGTAATAAGTATAGTAATTGTCGTTTTATCGATCATATTTGCATAATATAGTTAATAGTATGAGTTAGATTGATATCAGTGAGTGTAATAAGTATAGTAATTGTCGTTCTATCGATCATATAAGCATAATATGGCTAATAATATGAGTTAGATTAATAATAATAAGAGTAAAAAGTATAGTAATTGTCGTTCTATCGATCATATAAGCATAATATGGCTAATAATATGAGTTAGATTGATAATAATAAGAGTAATAAGTATAGTAATTGTCGTTCTACAGATCACATAAGCATAATATGGCTAATAATATGAGTTAGATTGATAATAATAAGAGTAGTGGGCATAGTAATTGTTGTTCTATCGATCATATCTGAATAATATGGTTAATAATATGAGTTAGATTGATAATAATAAGAGTAAAAAGTATATTAATTGTCGTTCTATTGATCATTTAAGCATAATATGGCTAATAATATGAGTTAGATTGATAATAATAAGAGTAATAAGTATAGTAATTGTCGTCCTATCGATCATATAAGCATAATATGGCTAATAATATGAGTTAGATTCATAATAATAATAGTAATAAGTATGGTAATTGTCGTTCTATCGATCATATAAACATAATATGTCTAGTAATAAGAGTTAGGTTGATAATAATAAGAGTAATAAGTAAAGTAATTGTCGTCCTATCGATCATATAAGCATAATATGGTTAATAATATGAGTTAGATTGATAACAGTGAGTGTAATAAGTATAGTAATTGTCGTTCTATCGATCATATAAGTTCAATATGGCTAATAATATGAGTTAGATTGATAATAATAAGAGTAATAAGTATAGTAATTGCCGTTCTATCGATCATACAAGCATAGTATGGCTCATAATATGTGTTAGATTGATAATAATAGGAGTAATAAGTATAGTAATTGTCGTTCTACAGATCACATAAGCATAATATGGCTAATAATATGAGTTAGATTGATAATAATAAGAGTAATGAGTATAGTAATTGTCGTTCTATCGATCATATAAGCATAATATGGCTAATAATATGAGTTAGGTCGATAATAATAAGAGTAATAAGTATAGTAATTGTCGTTTTATCGATCATATTTGCATAATATAGTTAATAGTATGAGTTAGATTGATATCAGTGAGTGTAATAAGTATAGTAATTGTCGTTCTATCGATCATATAAGCATAATATGGCTAATAATATGAGTTAGATTAATAATAATAAGAGTAAAAAGTATAGTAATTGTCGTTCTATCGATCATATAAGCATAATATGGCTAATAATATGAGTTAGATTGATAATAATAAGAGTAATAAGTATAGTAATTGTCGTTCTACAGATCACATAAGCATAATATGGCTAATAATATGAGTTAGATTGATAATAATAAGAGTAGTGGGCATAGTAATTGTTGTTCTATCGATCATATCTGAATAATATGGTTAATAATATGAGTTAGATTGATAATAATAAGAGTAAAAAGTATATTAATTGTCGTTCTATTGATCATTTAAGCATAATATGGCTAATAATATGAGTTAGATTGATAATAATAAGAGTAATAAGTATAGTAATTGTCGTCCTATCGATCATATAAGCATAATATGGCTAATAATATGAGTTAGATTGATAATAATAAGAGTAATAAGTATAGTAATTGTCGTCCTATCGATCATATAAGCATAATATGGCTATTAATATGAGTTAGATTGATAATAATAAGAGTAATAAGAAGAGTAATTTTGGTTCTATCGATCATATAAGCATAATATGGCTAATAATATGAGTTCGATTGATAATAATAAGAGTAATGAGTATAGTAATTGTCGTTCTATCGATCATATAAGCATAATATGGCTAATAATATGAGTTAGATTGATAATAATAAGCGTAAAAAGTATAGTAATTGTCGTTCTATCGATCATATAAGCATAATATGGCTAATAATATGAGTTAGATTAATAATAGTAAGAGTAATTGTATAGTAATTATCGTTCTACCGATCATATAAGCATAATATGGTTAATAATATGAGTTAGATTAATAATAATAAGAGTAAAGAGTATAGTAATTATCGTTCTACCGTTCATATAAGCATAATATGGCTAATAATATGAGTTAGGTTGATAATAATAAGAGTAATAAGTATAGTAATTGTCGTTCTATCGATCATATAAGCATAATATGGCTAATAATATGAGTTAGGTTGATAATAATAAGAGTAATAAGTATAGTAATTGTCGTTCTATCGATCATATAAGCATAATATGGCTAATAATATGAGTTAGGTTGATAATAATCAGAGTAATAAGTATAGTAATTGTCGTTCTATCGATCATATAAGCATAATGTGGCTAATAATATGAGTTAGATTGATAATAATAAGAGTAATAGGTATAGTAATTATCGTTCTACCGATCATATAAGCATAATATGGCTAATAATATGAGTTAGATTGATAATAATTAGAGTAATAAGTATAGTAATTATCGTTCCACCGATCATACGAGCATAATGTGGCTAATAATATCAGTTAAATTGAAAATAATAAGAGTAATAAGTATAGTAATTATCGTTGTACCGATCATATAAGCATAATATGGCTAATAATATGAGTTAGATTGATAGTAATAAGAGTAAAAAGTATAGTAATTGTCGTTCTATCGATCATATTTGCGTAATATGGTTAATAATATGAGTTAGATTGATAACAGTGAGTGTAATAAGTATAGTGATTGTCGTTCTGTCGATCACATAAGCACAATATGGCTAATAATATGAGTTAGATTGATAATAATAGGAGTAATAAGTATAGTAATTGTCATTCTATCGGTCATATTTGCATAACATGGTTAATAATATGAGTTAGGTTGATAAAAATAAGAATAACAAGTATAGTAATTGTCGTTCTATCGATCATTTAAGCATAATATGGCTAATAATATGAGTTAGATTGATAATAATAAGAGTAATAAGTATAGTAATTGTCGTTCTATCGATCATTTAAGCATAATATGGCTAATAATATGAGTTAGATTGATAATAATAAGAGTAATAAGTATAGTAATTGTCGTCCTATCGATCATATAAGCATAATATGGCTAATAATATGAGTTAGATTGATAATAATAAGAGTAATAAGTATAGTAATTGTGGTTCTATCGATCATATAAGCATAATATGGCTAATAATATGAGTTAGATTGATAATAATAAGAGTAATAAGGATAGTAATTGTCGTTCTATCGATCATATAAGCATAATATGGCTAATAATATGAGTTAGATTGATAATGATAAGAGCAATAAGTACAGTAATTTTGGTTCTATCGATCATATAAGCATAATATGGCTAATAATATGAGTTAGATGTATAATAATAGGAGTAATATGTATAGTAATTGTCGTTCTATCGATTATATCTGCATAATGTGGTAAATAATATGAGTTAGATTGATAATAGTGAGTGTAATAAGTATAGTAATTGTCGTTCTGTCGATCATATAAGCATAATATGGCTAATAATGTGAGTTAGATTCATAATAATAATAGTAATAAGGATGGTAATTGTCGTTCTATCGATCATATAAACATAATATGTCTAGTAATAAGAGTTAGGTTGATAATAATAAGAGTAATAAGTATAGTAATTGTCGTCCTATCGATCATATAAGCATAATATGGTTAATAATATGAGTTAGATTGATAACAGTGAGTGTAATAAGTATAGTAATTGTCGTTCTATCGATCATATAAGTTCAATATGGCTAATAATATGAGTTGGATTGATAATAATAAGAGAAATAAGTATAGTAATTGTCGTTCTATCGATCATACAAGCATAGTATGGCTCATAATATATGTTAGATTGATAATAATAGGAGTAATAAGTATAGTAATTGTCGTTCTACAGATCACATAACCATAATATGGCTAATAATATGAGTTAGATTGATAATAATAAGAGTAATGAGTATAGTAATTGTCGTTCTATCGATCACATAAGCATAATATGGCTAATAATATCAGTCAGATTGATAATAGTAAGAGTAATAAGTATAGTAATTGTCGTTCTATCGATCATACAAGCATAGTATGGCTCATAATATGTGTTAGATTGATAATAATAAGAGTAATAAGTATAGTAATTGTCGTTCTACAGATCACATAAGCATAATATGGCTAATAATATGAGTTAGATTGATAATAATAAGAGTAATGAGTATAGTAATTGTCGTTCTATCGATCATATAAGCATAATATGGCTAATAATATGAGTTAGGTCGATAATAATAAGAGTAATAAGTATAGTAATTGTCGTTCTATCGATCATATTTGCATAATATAGTTAATAGTATGAGTTAGATTGATATCAGTGAGTGTAATAAGTATAGTAATTGTCGTTCTATCGATCATATAAGCATAATATGGCTAATAATATGAGTTAGATTAATAATAATAAGAGTAAAAAGTATAGTAATTGTCGTTCTATCGATCATATAAGCATAATATGGCTAATAATATGAGTTAGATTGATAATAATAAGAGTAGTGGGCATAGAAATTGTTGTTCTATCGATCATATCTGAAAAATATGGTTAATAATATGAGTTAGATTGATAATAATAAGAGTAAAAAGTATATTAATTGTCGTTCTATTGATCATTTAAGCATAATATGGCTAATAATATGAGTTAGATTGATAATAATAAGAGTAATAAGTATAGTAATTGTCGTCCTATCGATCATATAAGCATAATATGGCTAATAATATGAGTTAGGTTGATAATAATAAGAGTAATAAGTATAGTAATTGTCGTTCTATCGATCATATAAGCATAATATGGCTAATAATATGAGTTAGGTTGATAATAATCAGAGTAATAAGTATAGTAATTGTCGTTCTATCGATCATATAAGCATAATGTGGCTAATAATATGAGTTAGATTGATAATAATAAGAGTAATAGGTATAGTAATTATCGTTCTACCGATCATATAAGCATAATATGGCTAATAATATGAGTTAGATTGATAATAATTAGAGTAATAAGTATAGTAATTGTCGTCCTATCGATCATATAAGCATAATATGGCTAATAATATGAGTTAGATTGATAATAATAAGAGTAATAAGTATAGTAATTGTCGTCCTATCGATCATATAAGCATAATATGGCTTATAATATGAGTTAGATTGATAATAATAAGAGTAATAAGTAGAGTAATTTTCGTTCTATCGATCAAATAAGCATAATATGGCTAATAATATGAGTTAGATTGATAATAATAAGAGTAATGAGTATAGTAATTGTCGTTCTATCGATCATATAAGCATAATATGGCTAATAATATGAGTTAGATTGATAATAATAAGAGTAATGAGTATAGTAGTTGTTGTTCTATCGATCCTATCTGCATAATATGGCTGATAATATGAGTTGGATTGATAATAATAAGAATAATAAGTATAGTAATTGTGGTTCTATCGATCATATAAGCATAATATGGCTAATAATATGAGTTAGATTGATAATAATAAGAGTAATAAGGATAGTAATTGTCGTTCTATCGATCATATAAGCATAATATGGCTAATAATATGAGTTAGATTGATAATGATAAGAGTAATAAGTACAGTAATTTTGGTTCTATCGATCATATAAGCATAATATGGCTAATAATATGAGTTAGATGGATAATAATAGGAGTAATATGTATAGTAATTGTCGTTCTATCGATTATATCTGCATAATGTGGTAAATAATATGAGTTAGATTGATAATAGTGAGTGTAATAAGTATAGTAATTGTCGTTCTGTCGATCATATAAGCATAATATGGCTAATAATGTGAGTTAGAATCATAATAATAATAGTAATAAGTATGGTAATTGTCGTTCTATCGATCATATAAACATAATATGTCTAGTAATAAGAGTTAGGTTGATAATAATAAGAGTAATAAGTATAGTAATTGTCGTCCTATCGATCATATAAGCATAATATGGTTAATAATATGAGTTAGATTGATAACACTGAGTGTAATAAGTATAGTAATTGTCGTTCTACCGATCATATAAGTTCAATATGGCTAATAATATGAGTTAGATTGATAATAATAAGAGTAATAAGTATAGTAATTGTCGTTCTATCGATCATACAAGCATAGTATGGCTCATAATATGTGTTAGATTGATAATAATAGGAGTAATAAGTATAGTAATTGTCGTTCTACAGATCACATAAGCATAATATGCCTAATAATATGAGTTAGATTGATAATAATAAGAGTAATGAGTATAGTAATTGTCGTTCTATCGATCACATAAGCATAATATGGCTAATAATATCAGTCAGATTGATAATAGTAAGAGTAATAAGTATAGTAATTGTCGTTCTATCGATCATACAAGCATAGTATGGCTCATAATATGTGTTAGATTGATAATAATAAGAGTAATAAGTATAGTAATTGTCGTTCTACAGATCACATAAGCATAATATGGCTAATAATATGAGTTAGATTGATAATAATAAGAGTAATGAGTATAGTAATTGTCGTTCTATCGATCATATAAGCATAATATGGCTAATAATATGAGTTAGGGCGATAATAATAAGAGTAATAAGTATAGTAATTGTCGTTCTATCGATCATATTTGCATAATATAGTTAATAGTATGAGTTAGATTGATATCAGTGAGTGTAATAAGTATAGTAATTGTCGTTCTATCGATCATATAAGCATAATATGGCTAATAATATGAGTTAGATTAATAATAATAAGAGTAAAAAGTATAGTAATTGTCGTTCTATCGATCATACAAGCATAATATGGCTAATAATATGAGTTAGATTGATAATAATAAGAGTAATAAGTATAGTAATTGTCGTTCTACAGATCACATAAACATAATATGGCTAATAATATGAGTTAGATTGATAATAATAAGAGTAGTGGGCATAGTAATTGTTGTTCTATCGATCATATCTGAATAATATGGTTAATAATATGAGTTAGATTGATAATAATAAGAGTAAAAAGTATATTAATTGTCGTTCTATTGATCATTTAAGCATAATATGGCTAATAATATGAGTTAGATTGATAATAATAAGAATAATAAGTATAGTAATTGTCGTCCTATCGATCATATAAGCATAATATGGCTAATAATATGAGTTAGATTGATAATAATAAGAGTAATAAGTATAGTAATTGTCGTCCTATCGATCATGTAAGCATAATATGGCTATTAATATGAGTTAGATTGATAATAATAAGAGTAATAAGTAGAGTAATTTTGGTTCTATCGATCATATAAGCATAATATGGCTAATAATATGAGTTAGATTGATAATAATAAGAGTAATGAGTATAGTAATTGTCGTTCTATCGATCATATAAGCATAATATGGCTAATAATATGAGTTAGATTGATAATAATAAGAGTAATGAGTATAGTAGTTGTTGTTCTATCGATCATATCTGCATAATATGGTTAATAATATGAGTTAGATTGATAATAATAAGAGTAAAAAGTATAGTAATTGTCGTTCTATCGATCATATAAGCATAATATGGCTAATAATATGAGTTAGATTAATAATAGTAAGAGTAATAAGTATAGTAATTATCGTTCTACCGATCATATAAGCATAATATGGTTAATAATATGTGTTAGATTAATAATAATAAGAGTAAAAAGTATAGTAATTATCGTTCTACCGATCATATAAGCATAATATGGCTAATAATATGAGTTAGATTGATAATAATAAGAGTAGAAAGTATAGTAATTGTCGTTCTATCGATCATATAAGCATAATATGGCTAATAATATGAGTTAGGGTGATAATAATAAAAGTAGTGAGTACAGTAATTGTCGTTCTATCGATCATATAAGCATGATATGGCTAATAATATGAGTTAGATTGATAATAATAAGAGTAATAAGAATAGTAATTGTCGTTCTATCGATCATATAAGCATAATGTGGCTAATAATATGAGTTAGATTGAAAATAATAAGAGTAATGAGTATAGTAATTGTCGTTCTATCGATCATATAAGCATAATATGGCTAATAATATGAGTTAGATTGATAATAATAGGAGTAATAAGTATAGTAATTGTCATTCTATCGGTCATATTTGCATAACATGGTTAATAATATGAGTTAGGTTGATAAAAATAAGAATAACAAGTATAGTAATTGTCGTCCTATCGATCATATAAGCATAATATGGCTAATAATATGAGTTAGATTAATAATAGTAAGAGTAATAAGTATAGTAATTATCGTTCTACCGATCATATAAGCATAATATGGTTAATAATATGTGTTAGATTAATAATAATAAGAGTAAAAAGTATAGTAATTATCGTTCTACCGATCATATAAGCATAATATGGCTAATAATATGAGTTAGGTTGATAATAATAAGAGTAATAAGTATAGTAATTGTCGTTCTATCCATCATATAAGCATAATATGGCTAATAATATGAGTTAGATTGATAATAATAAGAGTAATAAGTATAGTAATTGTGGTTCTATCGATCATATAAGCATAATATGGCTAATAATATGAGTTAGATTGATAATAATAAGAGTAATAAGGATAGTAATTGTCGTTCTATCGATCATATAAGCATAATATGGCTAATAATATGAGTTAGATTGATAATGATAAGAGTAATAAGTACAGTAATTTTGGTTCTATCGATCATATAAGCATAATATGGCTAATAATATGAGTTAGATGGATAATAATAGGAGTAATATGTATAGTAATTGTCGTTCTATCGATTATATCTGCATAATGTGGTAAATAATATGAGTTAGATTGATAATAGTGAGTGTAATAAGTATAGTAATTGTCGTTCTGTCGATCATATAAGCATAATATGGCTAATAATGTGAGTTAGATTCATAATAATAATAGTAATAAGTATGGTAATTGTCGTTCTATCGATCATATAAACATAATATGTCTAGTAATAAGAGTTAGGTTGATAATAATAAGAGTAATAAGTATAGTAATTGTCGTCCTATCGATCATATAAGCATAATATGGTTAATAATATGAGTTAGATTGATAACAGTGAGTGTAATAAGTATAGTAATTGTCGTTCTATCGATCATATAAGTTCAATATGGCTAATAATATGAGTTAGATTGATAATAATAAGAGAAATAAGTATAGTAATTGTCGTTCTATCGATCATACAAGCATAGTATGGCTCATAATATGTGTTAGATTGATAATAATAGGAGTAATAAGTATAGTAATTGTCGTTCTACAGATCACATAAGCATAATATGGCTAATAATATGAGTTAGATTGATAATAATAAGAGTAATGAGTATAGTAATTGTCGTTCTATCGATCACATAAGCATAATATGGCTAATAATATCAGTCAGATTGATAATAGTAAGAGTAATAAGTATAGTAATTGTCGTTCTATCGATCATACAAGCATAGTATGGCTCATAATATGTGTTAGATTGATAATAATAAGAGTAATAAGTATAGTAATTGTCGTTCTACAGATCACATAAGCATAATATGGCTAATAATATGAGTTAGATTGATAATAATAAGAGTAATGAGTATAGTAATTGTCGTTCTATCGATCATATAAGCATAATATGGCTAATAATATGAGTTAGGTCGATAATAATAAGAGTAATAAGTATAGTAATTGTCGTTCTATCGATCATATTTGCATAATATAGTTAATAGTATGAGTTAGATTGATATCAGTGAGTGTAATAAGTATAGTAATTGTCGTTCTATCGATCATATAAGCATAATATGGCTAATAATATGAGTTAGATTAATAATAATAAGAGTAAAAAGTATAGTAATTGTCGTTCTATCGATCATATAAGCATAATATGGCTAATAATATGAGTTAGATTGATAATAATAAGAGTAATAAGTATAGTAATTGTCGTTCTACAGATCACATAAGCATAATATGGCTAATAATATGAGTTAGATTGATAATAATAAGAGTAGTGGGCATAGAAATTGTTGTTCTATCGATCATATCTGAAAAATATGGTTAATAATATGAGTTAGATTGATAATAATAAGAGTAAAAAGTATATTAATTGTCGTTCTATTGATCATTTAAGCATAATATGGCTAATAATATGAGTTAGATTGATAATAATAAGAGTAATAAGTATAGTAATTGTCGTCCTATCGATCATATAAGCATAATATGGCTAATAATATGAGTTAGGTTGATAATAATAAGAGTAATAAGTATAGTAATTGTCGTTCTATCGATCATATAAGCATAATATGGCTAATAATATGAGTTAGATTGATAATAATAAGAGTAATAAGTATAGTAATTGTCGTCCTATCGATCATATAAGCATAATATGGCTAATAATATGAGTTAGATTGATAATAATAAGAGTAATAAGTATAGTAATTGTCGTCCTATCGATCATATAAGCATAATATGGCTTATAATGTGAGTTAGATTGATAATAATAAGAGTAATAAGTAGAGTAATTTTCGTTCTATCGATCAAATAAGCATAATATGGCTAATAATATGAGTTAGATTGATAATAATAAGAGTAATGAGTATAGTAATTGTCGTTCTATCGATCATATAAGCATAATATGGCTAATAATATGAGTTAGATTGATAATAATAAGAGTAATGAGTATAGTAGATGTTGTTCTATCGATCCTATCTGCATAATATGGCTGATAATATGAGTTGGATTGATAATAATAAGAATAATAAGTATAGTAATTGTGGTTCTATCGATCATATAAGCATAATATGGCTAATAATATGAGTTAGATTGATAATAATAAGAGTAATAAGGATAGTAATTGTCGTTCTATCGATCATATAAGCATAATATGGCTAATAATATGAGTTAGATTGATAATGATAAGAGAAATAAGTACAGTAATTTTGGTTCTATCGATCATATAAGCATAATATGGCTAATAATATGAGTTAGATGTATAATAATAGGAGTAATATGTATAGTAATTGTCGTTCTATCGATTATATCTGCATAATGTGGTAAATAATATGAGTTAGATTGATAATAGTGAGTGTAATAAGTATAGTAATTGTCGTTCTGTCGATCATATAAGCATAATATGGCTAATAATGTGAGTTAGATTCATAATAATAATAGTAATAAGGATGGTAATTGTCGTTCTATCGATCATATAAACATAATATGTCTAGTAATAAGAGTTAGGTTGATAATAATAAGAGTAATAAGTATAGTAATTGTCGTCCTATCGATCATATAAGCATAATATGGTTAATAATATGAGTTAGATTGATAACAGTGAGTGTAATAAGTATAGTAATTGTCGTTCTATCGATCATATAAGTTCAATATGGCTAATAATATGAGTTGGATTGATAATAATAAGAGAAATAAGTATAGTAATTGTCGTTCTATCGATCATACAAGCATAGTATGGCTCATAATATATGTTAGATTGATAATAATAGGAGTAATAAGTATAGTAATTGTCGTTCTACAGATCACATAACCATAATATGGCTAATAATATGAGTTAGATTGATAATAATAAGAGTAATGAGTATAGTAATTGTCGTTCTATCGATCACATAAGCATAATATGGCTAATAATATCAGTCAGATTGATAATAGTAAGAGTAATAAGTATAGTAATTGTCGTTCTATCGATCATACAAGCATAGTATGGCTCATAATATGTGTTAGATTGATAATAATAAGAGTAATAAGTATAGTAATTGTCGTTCTACAGATCACATAAGCATAATATGGCTAATAATATGAGTTAGATTGATAATAATAAGAGTAATGAGTATAGTAATTGTCGTTCTATCGATCATATAAGCATAATATGGCTAATAATATGAGTTAGGTCGATAATAATAAGAGTAATAAGTATAGTAATTGTCGTTCTATCGATCATATTTGCATAATATAGTTAATAGTATGAGTTAGATTGATATCAGTGAGTGTAATAAGTATAGTAATTGTCGTTCTATCGATCATATAAGCATAATATGGCTAATAATATGAGTTAGATTAATAATAATAAGAGTAAAAAGTATAGTAATTGTCGTTCTATCGATCATATAAGCATAATATGGCTAATAATATGAGTTAGATTGATAATAATAAGAGTAATAAGTATAGTAGTTGTCGTTCTACAGATCACATAAGCATAATATGGCTAATAATATGAGTTAGATTGATAATAATAAGAGTAGTGGGCATAGAAATTGTTGTTCTATCGATCATATCTGAAAAATATGGTTAATAATATGAGTTAGATTGATAATAATAAGAGTAAAAAGTATATTAATTGTCGTTCTATTGATCATTTAAGCATAATATGGCTAATAATATGAGTTAGATTGATAATAATAAGAGTAATAAGTATAGTAATTGTCGTCCTATCGATCATATAAGCATAATATGGCTAATAATATGAGTTAGGTTGATAATAATAAGAGTAATAAGTATAGTAATTGTCGTTCTATCGATCATATAAGCATAATATGGCTAATAATATGAGTTAGGTTGATAATAATCAGAGTAATAAGTATAGTAATTGTCGTTCTATCGATCATATAAGCATAATGTGGCTAATAATATGAGTTAGATTGATAATAATAAGAGTAATAGGTATAGTAATTATCGTTCTACCGATCATATAAGCATAATATGGCTAATAATATGAGTTAGATTGATAATAATTAGAGTAATAAGTATAGTAATTGTCGTCCTATCGATCATATAAGCATAATATGGCTAATAATATGAGTTAGATTGATAATAATAAGAGTAATAAGTATAGTAATTGTCGTCCTATCGATCATATAAGCATAATATGGCTTATAATATGAGTTAGATTGATAATAATAAGAGTAATAAGTAGAGTAATTTTCGTTCTATCGATCAAATAAGCATAATATGGCTAATAATATGAGTTAGATTGATAATAATAAGAGTAATGAGTATAGTAATTGTCGTTCTATCGATCATATAAGCATAATATGGCTAATAATATGAGTTAGATTGATAATAATAAGAGTAATGAGTATAGTAGTTGTTGTTCTATCGATCCTATCTGCATAATATGGCTGATAATATGAGTTGGATTGATAATAATAAGAATAATAAGTATAGTAATTGTGGTTCTATCGATCATATAAGCATAATATGGCTAATAATATGAGTTAGATTGATAATAATAAGAGTAATAAGGATAGTAATTGTCGTTCTATCGATCATATAAGCATAATATGGCTAATAATATGAGTTAGATTGATAATGATAAGAGTAATAAGTACAGTAATTTTGGTTCTATCGATCATATAAGCATAATATGGCTAATAATATGAGTTAGATGGATAATAATAGGAGTAATATGTATAGTAATTGTCGTTCTATCGATTATATCTGCATAATGTGGTAAATAATATGAGTTAGATTGATAATAGTGAGTGTAATAAGTATAGTAATTGTCGTTCTGTCGATCATATAAGCATAATATGGCTAATAATGTGAGTTAGAATCATAATAATAATAGTAATAAGTATGGTAATTGTCGTTCTATCGATCATATAAACATAATATGTCTAGTAATAAGAGTTAGGTTGATAATAATAAGAGTAATAAGTATAGTAATTGTCGTCCTATCGATCATATAAGCATAATATGGTTAATAATATGAGTTAGATTGATAACAGTGAGTGTAATAAGTATAGTAATTGTCGTTCTACCGATCATATAAGTTCAATATGGCTAATAATATGAGTTAGATTGATAATAATAAGAGTAATAAGTATAGTAATTGTCGTTCTATCGATCATACAAGCATAGTATGGCTCATAATATGTGTTAGATTGATAATAATAGGAGTAATAAGTATAGTAATTGTCGTTCTACAGATCACATAAGCATAATATGCCTAATAATATGAGTTAGATTGATAATAATAAGAGTAATGAGTATAGTAATTGTCGTTCTATCGATCACATAAGCATAATATGGCTAATAATATCAGTCAGATTGATAATAGTAAGAGTAATAAGTATAGTAATTGTCGTTCTATCGATCATACAAGCATAGTATGGCTCATAATATGTGTTAGATTGATAATAATAAGAGTAATAAGTATAGTAATTGTCGTTCTACAGATCACATAAGCATAATATGGCTAATAATATGAGTTAGATTGATAATAATAAGAGTAATGAGTATAGTAATTGTCGTTCTATCGATCATATAAGCATAATATGGCTAATAATATGAGTTAGGGCGATAATAATAAGAGTAATAAGTATAGTAATTGTCGTTCTATCGATCATATTTGCATAATATAGTTAATAGTATGAGATAGATTGATATCAGTGAGTGTAATAAGTATAGTAATTGTCGTTCTATCGATCATATAAGCATAATATGGCTAATAATATGAGTTAGATTAATAATAATAAGAGTAAAAAGTATAGTAATTGTCGTTCTATCGATCATACAAGCATAATATGGCTAATAATATGAGTTAGATTGATAATAATAAGAGTAATAAGTATAGTAATTGTCGTTCTACAGATCACATAAACATAATATGGCTAATAATATGAGTTAGATTGATAATAATAAGAGTAGTGGGCATAGTAATTGTTGTTCTATCGATCATATCTGAATAATATGGTTAATAATATGAGTTAGATTGATAATAATAAGAGTAAAAAGTATATTAATTGTCGTTCTATTGATCATTTAAGCATAATATGGCTAATAATATGAGTTAGATTGATAATAATAAGAATAATAAGTATAGTAATTGTCGTCCTATCGATCATATAAGCATAATATGGCTAATAATATGAGTTAGATTGATAATAATAAGAGTAATAAGTATAGTAATTGTCGTCCTATCGATCATGTAAGCATAATATGGCTATTAATATGAGTTAGATTGATAATAATAAGAGTAATAAGTAGAGTAATTTTGGTTCTATCGATCATATAAGCATAATATGGCTAATAATATGAGTTAGATTGATAATAATAAGAGTAATGAGTATAGTAATTGTCGTTCTATCGATCATATAAGCATAATATGGCTAATAATATGAGTTAGATTGATAATAATAAGAGTAATGAGTATAGTAGTTGTTGTTCTATCGATCATATCTGCATAATATGGTTAATAATATGAGTTAGATTGATAATAATAAGAGTAAAAAGTATAGTAATTGTCGTTCTATCGATCATATAAGCATAATATGGCTAATAATATGAGTTAGATTAATAATAGTAAGAGTAATAAGTATAGTAATTATCGTTCTACCGATCATATAAGCATAATATGGTTAATAATATGTGTTAGATTAATAATAATAAGAGTAAAAAGTATAGTAATTATCGTTCTACCGATCATATAAGCATAATATGGCTAATAATATGAGTTAGATTGATAATAATAAGAGTAGAAAGTATAGTAATTGTCGTTCTATCGATCATATAAGCATAATATGGCTAATAATATGAGTTAGGGTGATAATAATAAAAGTAGTGAGTACAGTAATTGTCGTTCTATCGATCATATAAGCATGATATGGCTAATAATATGAGTTAGATTGATAATAATAAGAGTAATAAGAATAGTAATTGTCGTTCAATCGATCATATCTGCATAATATGGTTAATAATATGAGTTAGATTGATAATAATAAGAGTAATAAGTATAGTAATTGTCATTCTATCGGTCATATTTGCATAACATGGTTAATAATATGAGTTAGGTTGATAAAAATAAGAATAACAAGTATAGTAATTGTCGTCCTATCGATCATATAAGCATAATATGGCTAATAATATGAGTTAGATTAATAATAGTAAGAGTAATAAGTATAGTAATTATCGTTCTACCGATCATATAAGCATAATATGGTTAATAATATGTGTTAGATTAATAATAATAAGAGTAAAAAGTATAGTAATTATCGTTCTACCGATCATATAAGCATAATATGGCTAATAATATGAGTTAGGTTGATAATAATAAGAGTAATAAGTATAGTAATTGTCGTTCTATCCATCATATAAGCATAATATGGCTAATAATATGAGTTAGTTTGATAATAATAAGAGTAATAAGTATAGTAATTGTCGTTCTATCGATCATATAAGCATAATGTGGCTAATAATATGAGTTAGATTGAAAATAATAAGAGTAATGAGTATAGTAATTGTCGTTCTATCGATCATATAAGCATAATATGGCTAATAATATGAGTTAGATTGATAATAATAGGAGTAATAAGTATAGTAATTGTCATTCTATCGGTCATATTTGCATAACATGGTTAATAATATGAGTTAGGCTGATAAAAATAAGAATAACAAGTATAGTAATTGTCGTCCTATCGATCATATAAGCATAATATGGCTAATAATATGAGTTAGATTAATAATAGTAAGAGTAATAAGTATAGTAATTATCGTTCTACCGATCATATAAGCATAATATGGTTAATAATATGTGTTAGATTAATAATAATAAGAGTAAAAAGTATAGTAATTATCGTTCTACCGATCATATAAGCATAATATGGCTAATAATATGAGTTAGGTTGATAATAATAAGAGTAATAAGTATAGTAATTGTCGTTCTATCCATCATATAAGCATAATATGGCTAATAATATGAGTTAGATTGATAACAATAAGAGTAATAAGTATAGTAATTGTGGTTCTATCGATCATATAAGCATAATATGGCTAATAATATGAGTTAGATTGATAATAATAAGAGTAATAAGGATAGTAATTGTCGTTCTATCGATCATATAAGCATAATATGGCTAATAATATGAGTTAGATTGATAATGATAAGAGTAATAAGTACAGTAATTTTGGTTCTATCGATCATATAAGCATAATATGGCTAATAATATGAGTTAGATGGATAATAATAGGAGTAATATGTATAGTAATTGTCGTTCTATCGATTATATCTGCATAATGTGGTAAATAATATGAGTTAGATTGATAATAGTGAGTGTAATAAGTATAGTAATTGTCGTTCTGTCGATCATATAAGCATAATATGGCTAATAATGTGAGTTAGATTCATAATAATAATAGTAATAAGTATGGTAATTGTCGTTCTATCGATCATATAAACATAATATGTCTAGTAATAAGAGTTAGGTTGATAATAATAAGAGTAATAAGTATAGTAATTGTCGTCCTATCGATCATATAAGCATAATATGGTTAATAATATGAGTTAGATTGATAACAGTGAGTGTAATAAGTATAGTAATTGTCGTTCTATCGATCATATAAGTTCAATATGGCTAATAATATGAGTTAGATTGATAATAATAAGAGAAATAAGTATAGTAATTGTCGTTCTATCGATCATACAAGCATAGTATGGCTCATAATATGTGTTAGATTGATAATAATAGGAGTAATAAGTATAGTAATTGTCGTTCTACAGATCACATAAGCATAATATGGCTAATAATATGAGTTAGATTGATAATAATAAGAGTAATGAGTATAGTAATTGTCGTTCTATCGATCACATAAGCATAATATGGCTAATAATATCAGTCAGATTGATAATAGTAAGAGTAATAAGTATAGTAATTGTCGTTCTATCGATCATACAAGCATAGTATGGCTCATAATATGTGTTAGATTGATAATAATAAGAGTAATAAGTATAGTAATTGTCGTTCTACAGATCACATAAGCATAATATGGCTAATAATATGAGTTAGATTGATAATAATAAGAGTAATGAGTATAGTAATTGTCGTTCTATCGATCATATAAGCATAATATGGCTAATAATATGAGTTAGGTCGATAATAATAAGAGTAATAAGTATAGTAATTGTCGTTCTATCGATCATATTTGCATAATATAGTTAATAGTATGAGTTAGATTGATATCAGTGAGTGTAATAAGTATAGTAATTGTCGTTCTATCGATCATATAAGCATAATATGGCTAATAATATGAGTTAGATTAATAATAATAAGAGTAAAAAGTATAGTAATTGTCGTTCTATCGATCATATAAGCATAATATGGCTAATAATATGAGTTAGATTGATAATAATAAGAGTAATAAGTATAGTAATTGTCGTTCTACAGATCACATAAGCATAATATGGCTAATAATATGAGTTAGATTGATAATAATAAGAGTAGTGGGCATAGAAATTGTTGTTCTATCGATCATATCTGAAAAATATGGTTAATAATATGAGTTAGATTGATAATAATAAGAGTAAAAAGTATATTAATTGTCGTTCTATTGATCATTTAAGCATAATATGGCTAATAATATGAGTTAGATTGATAATAATAAGAGTAATAAGTATAGTAATTGTCGTCCTATCGATCATATAAGCATAATATGGCTAATAATATGAGTTAGGTTGATAATAATAAGAGTAATAAGTATAGTAATTGTCGTTCTATCGATCATATAAGCATAATATGGCTAATAATATGAGTTAGGTTGATAATAATCAGAGTAATAAGTATAGTAATTGTCGTTCTATCGATCATATAAGCATAATGTGGCTAATAATATGAGTTAGATTGATAATAATAAGAGTAATAGATATAGTAATTATCGTTCTACCGATCATATAAGCATAATATGGCTAATAATATGAGTTAGATTGATAATAATTAGAGTAATAAGTATAGTAATTATCGTTCCACCGATCATACGAGCATAATGTGGCTAATACTATCAGTTAAATTGATAATAATAAGAGTAATAAGTATAGTAATTATCGTTGTACCAATCATATAAGCATAATATGGCTAATAATATGAGTTAGATTGATAGTAATAAGAGTAAAAAGTATAGTAATTGTCGTTCTATCGATCATATTTGCGTAATATGGTTAATAATATGAGTTAGATTGATAACAGTGAGTGTAATAAGTATAGTGATTGTCGTTCTGTCGATCACATAAGCACAATATGGCTAATAATATGAGTTAGATTGATAATAATAGGAGTAATAAGTATAGTAATTGTCATTCTATCGGTCAAATTTGCATAACATGGTTAATAATATGAGTTAGGTTGATAAAAATAAGAATAACAAGTATAGTAATTGTCGTTCTATCGATCATTTAAGCATAATATGGCTAATAATATGAGTTAGATTGATAATAATAAGAGTAATAAGTATAGTAATTGTCGTTCTATCGATCATTTAAGCATAATATGGCTAATAATATGAGTTAGATTGATAATAATAAGAGTAATAAGTATAGTAATTGTCGTCCTATCGATCATATAAGCATAATATGGCTAATAATATGAGTTAGATTGATAATAATAAGAGTAATAAGGATAGTAATTGTCGTTCTATCGATCATATAAGCATAATATGGCTAATAATATGAGTTAGATTGATAATGATAAGAGTAATAAGTACAGTAATTTTGGTTCTATCGATCATATAAGCATAATATGGCTAATAATATGAGTTAGATGGATAATAATAGGAGTAATATGTATAGTAATTGTCGTTCTATCGATTATATCTGCATAATGTGGTAAATAATATGAGTTAGATTGATAATAGTGAGTGTAATAAGTATAGTAATTGTCGTTCTGTCGATCATATAAGCATAATATGGCTAATAATGTGAGTTAGAATCATAATAATAATAGTAATAAGTATGGTAATTGTCGTTCTATCGATCATATAAACATAATATGTCTAGTAATAAGAGTTAGGTTGATAATAATAAGAGTAATAAGTATAGTAATTGTCGTCCTATCGATCATATAAGCATAATATGGTTAATAATATGAGTTAGATTGATAACAGTGAGTGTAATAAGTATAGTAATTGTCGTTCTATCGACCATATAAGTTCAATATGGCTAATAATATGAGTTAGATTGATAATAATAAGAGTAATAAGTATAGTAATTGTCGTTCTATCGATCATACAAGCATAGTATGGCTCATAATATGTGTTAGATTGATAATAATAGGAGTAATAAGTATAGTAATTGTCGTTCTACAGATCACATAAGCATAATATGGCTAATAATATGAGTTAGATTGATAATAATAAGAGTAATGAGTATAGTAATTGTCGTTCTATCGATCACATAAGCATAATATGGCTAATAATATCAGTCAGATTGATAATAGTAAGAGTAATAAGTATAGTAATTGTCGTTCTATCGATCATACAAGCATAGTATGGCTCATAATATGTGTTAGATTGATAATAATAAGAGTAATAAGTATAGTAATTGTCGTTCTAACAGATCACATAAGCATAATATGGCTAATAATATGAGTTAGATTGATAATAATAAGAGTAATGAGTATAGTAATTGTCGTTCTATCGATCATATAAGCATAATATGGCTAATAATATGAGTTAGGGCGATAATAATAAGAGTAATAAGTATAGTAATTGTCGTTCTATCGATCATATTTGCATAATATAGTTAATAGTATGAGTTAGATTGATATCAGTGAGTGTAATAAGTATAGTAATTGTCGTTCTATCGATCATATAAGCATAATATGGCTAATAATATGAGTTAGATTAATAATAATAAGAGTAAAAAGTATAGTAATTGTCGTTCTATCGATCATATAAGCATAATATGGCTAATAATATGAGTTAGATTGATAATAATAAGAGTAATAAGTATAGTAATTGTCGTTCTACAGATCACATAAACATAATATGGCTAATAATATGAGTTAGATTGATAATAATAAGAGTAGTGGGCATAGTAATTGTTGTTCTATCGATCATATCTGAATAATATGGTTAATAATATGAGTTAGATTGATAATAATAAGAGTAAAAAGTATAGTAATTGTCGTTCTATTGATCATTTAAGCATAATATGGCTAATAATATGAGTTAGATTGATAATAATAAGAATAATAAGTATAGTAATTGTCGTCCTATCGATCATATAAGCATAATATGGCTAATAATATGAGTTAGATTGATAATAATAAGAGTAATAAGTATAGTAATTGTCGTCCTATCGATCATGTAAGCATAATATGGCTATTAATATGAGTTAGATTGATAATAATAAGAGTAATAAGTAGAGTAATTTTGGTTCTATCGATCATATAAGCATAATATGGCTAATAATATGAGTTAGATTGATAATAATAAGAGTAATGAGTATAGTAATTGTCGTTCTATCGATCATATAAGCATAATATGGCTAATAATACGAGTTAGATTGATAATAATAAGAGTAATGAGTATAGTAGTTGTTGTTCTATCGATCATATCTGCATAATATGGTTAATAATATGAGTTAGATTGATAATAATAAGAGTAAAAAGTATAGTAATTGTCGTTCTATCGATCATATAAGCATAATATGGCTAATAATATGAGTTAGATTAATAATAGTAAGAGTAATAAGTATAGTAATTATCGTTCTACCGATCATATAAGCATAATATGGTTAATAATATGTGTTAGATTAATAATAATAAGAGTAAAAAGTATAGTAATTATCGTTCTACCGATCATATAAGCATAATATGGCTAATAATATGAGTTAGATTGATAATAATAAGAGTAGAAAGTATAGTAATTGTCGTTCTATCGATCATATAAGCATAATATGGCTAATAATATGAGTTAGGGTGATAATAATAAAAGTAGTGAGTACAGTAATTGTCGTTCTATCGATCATATAAGCATGATATGGCTAATAATATGAGTTAGATTGATAATAATAAGAGTAATAAGAATAGTAATTGTCGTTCAATCGATCATATCTGCATAATATGGTTAATAATATGAGTTAGATTGATAATAATAAGAGTAATAAGTATAGTAATTGTCGTCCTATCGATCATATAAGCATAATATGGCTAATAATATGAGTTAGATTAATAATAGTAAGAGTAATAAGTATAGTAATTATCGTTCTACCGATCATATAAGCATAATATGGCTAATAATATGAGTTAGGTTGATAATAATAAGAGTAATAAGTATAGTAATTGTCGTTCTATCCATCATATAAGCATAATATGGCTAATAATATGAGTTAGTTTGATAATAATAAGAGTAATAAGTATAGTAATTGTCGTTCTATCGATCATATAAGCATAATGTGGCTAATAATATGAGTTAGATTGAAAATAATAAGAGTAATGAGTATAGTAATTGTCGTTCTATCGATCATATAAGCATAATATGGCTAATAATATGAGTTAGATTGATAATAATAGGAGTAATAAGTATAGTAATTGTCATTCTATCGGTCATATTTGCATAACATGGTTAATAATATGAGTTAGGTTGATAAAAATAAGAATAACAAGTATAGTAATTGTCGTCCTATCGATCATATAAGCATAATATGGCTAATAATATGAGTTAGATTAATAATAGTAAGAGTAATAAGTATAGTAATTATCGTTCTACCGATCATATAAGCATAATATGGTTAATAATATGTGTTAGATTAATAATAATAAGAGTAAAAAGTATAGTAATTATCGTTCTACCGATCATATAAGCATAATATGGCTAATAATATGAGTTAGGTTGATAATAATAAGAGTAATAAGTATAGTAATTGTCGTTCTATCCATCATATAAGCATAATATGGCTAATAATATGAGTTAGTTTGATAATAATAAGAGTAATAAGTATAGTAATTGTCGTTCTATCGATCATATAAGCATAATGTGGCTAATAATATGAGTTAGATTGAAAATAATAAGAGTAATGAGTATAGTAATTGTCGTTCTATCGATCATATAAGCATAATATGGCTAATAATATGAGTTAGATTGATAATAATAGGAGTAATAAGTATAGTAATTGTCATTCTATCGGTCATATTTGCATAACATGGTTAATAATATGAGTTAGGTTGATAAAAATAAGAATAACAAGTATAGTAATTGTCGTCCTATCGATCATATAAGCATAATATGGCTAATAATATGAGTTAGATTAATAATAGTAAGAGTAATAAGTATAGTAATTATCGTTCTACCGATCATATAAGCATAATATGGTTAATAATATGTGTTAGATTAATAATAATAAGAGTAAAAAGTATAGTAATTATCGTTCTACAGATCATATAAGCATAATATGGCTAATAATATGAGTTAGGTTGATAATAATAAGAGTAATAAGTATAGTAATTGTCGTTCTATCCATCATATAAGCATAATATGGCTAATAATATGAGTTAGTTTGATAATAATAAGAGTAATAAGTATAGTAATTGTCGTTCTATCGATCATATAAGCATAATGTGGCTAATAATATGAGTTAGATTGAAAATAATAAGAGTAATGAGTATAGTAATTGTCGTTCTATCGATCATATAAGCATAATATGGCTAATAATATGAGTTAGATTGATAATAATAAGAGTAATGAGTATAGTAATTGTCGTTCTATCGATCATATAAGCATAATATGGCTAATAATATGAGTTAGATTGATAATAATAGGAGTAATAAGTATAGTAATTGTCATTCTATCGGTCATATTTGCATAACATGGTTAATAATATGAGTTAGGTTGATAAAAATAAGAGTAACAAGTATAGTAATTGTCGTCCTATCGATCATATAAGCATAATATGGCTAATAATATGAGTTAGATTGATAATAATAAGAGTAATGAGTATAGTAATTGTCGTCCTATCGATCATATAAGCATAATATGGCTAATAATATGAGTTAGATTGATAATAATAAGAGTAATATGTAGAGTAATTTTCGTTCTATCGATCATATAAGCATAATATGGCTAATAATATGAGATAGATTGAAAATAATAAGAGTAATGAGTATAGTAATTGTCGTTCTATCGATCATATAAGCATAATATGGCTAATAATATGAGTTAGATTGATAATAGTAAGAGTAATGAGTATAGTAGTTGTTGTTCTATCGATCATATCTGCATAATATAGTTAATAATATGAGTTAGATTGATAATAATAAGAGTAAAAAGTATAGTAATTGTCGTTCTATCGATCATATAAGCATAATATGTCTAATAATATGAGTTAGATTAATAATAGTAAGAGTAATAAGTATAGTAATTATCGTTCTACCGATCATATAAGCATAATATGGTTAATAATATGTGTTAGATTAATAATAATAAGAGTAAAAAGTATAGTAATTATCGTTCTACCGATCATATAAGCATAATATGGCTAATAATATGAGTTAGGTTGATAATAATAAGAGTAATAAGTATAGTAATTGTCGTTCTAACCATCATATAAGCATAATATGGCTAATAATATGAGTTAGTTTGATAATAATAAGAGTAAAAAGTATAGTAATTATCGTTCTACCGATCATATAAGCATAATATGGCTAATAATATGAGTTAGGTTGATAATAATAAGAGTAATAAGTATAGTAATTGTCGTTCTATCCATCATATAAGCATAATATGGCTAATAATATGAGTTAGTTTGATAATAATAAGAGTAATAAGTATAGTAATTGTCGTTCTATCGATCATTTAAGCACAATATGGCATATAATATGAGTTAGATTGATAATAATAGGAGTAATAAGTATAGTAATTGTCATTCTATCGGTCATATTTGCATAACATGGTTAATAATATGAGTTAGGTTGATAAAAATAAGAGTAACAAGTATAGTAATTGTCGTTCTATCGATCATTTAAGCATAATATGGCTAATAATATGAGTTAGATTGATAATAATAAGAGTAATAAGTATAGTAATTGTCGTCCTATCGATCATATAAGCATAATATGGCTAATAATATGAGTTAGGGTGATAATAATAAAAGTAGTGAGTACAGTAATTGTCGTTCTATCGATCATATAAGCATGATATGGCTAATAATATGAGTTAGATTGATGATAATAAGAGTAATAAGAATAGTAATTGTCGTTCAATCGATCATATCTGCATAATATGGTTAATAATATGAGTTAGATTGATAATAGTGAGTGTAATAGGTATAGTAATTGTCGTTCTATCGATCATATAAGCATAATATGGCTGATAATATGAGTTAGATTGATAATGATAAGAGTAATAAGTATAGCAATTGTCGTTCTATCGATCATTTAAGCATAATATGGCTAATAATATGAGTTAGATTGATAATTATAAGAGTAATAAGTATAGTAATTGTCGTCCTATCGATCATATAAGCATAATATGGCTAATAATATGAGTTAGATTGATAATAATAAGAGTAATAAGTATAGTAATTGTCGTCCTATCGATCATATAAGCATAATATGGCTAATAATATGAGTTAGATTGATAATAATAAGAGTAATAAGTAGAGTAATTTTCGTTCTATCGATCAAATAAGCATAATATGGCTAATAATATGAGTTAGATTGATAATAATAAGAGTAATGAGTATAGTAGTTGTTGTTCTATCGATCATATCTGCATAATATGGTTAATAATATGAGTTAGATTGATAATAATAAGAGTAAAAAGTATAGTAATTGTCGTTCTATCGATCATATAAGCATAATATGGCTAATAATATGAGTTAGATTAATAATAGTAAGAGTAATATGTATAGTAATTATCGTTCTACCGATCATATAAGCATAATATGGTTAATAATATGAGTTAGATTAATAATAATAAGAGTAAAGAGTATAGTAATTATCGTTCTACCGATCATATAAGCATAATATGGCTAATAATATGAGTTAGGTTGATAATAATAAGAGTAATAAGTATAGTAATTGTCGTTCTATCGATCATATAAGCATAATATGGCTAATAATATGAGTTAGGTTGATAATAATAAGAGTAATAAGTATAGTAATTGTCGTTCTATCGATCATATAAGCATAATGTGGCTAATAATATGAGTTAGATTGATAATAATAAGAGTAATAGGTATAGTAATTATCGTTCTACCGATCATATAAGCATAATATGGCTAATAATATGAGTTAGGTTGATAATAATAAGAGTAATAAGTATAGTAATTATCGTTCCACCGATCATACGAGCATAATGTGGCTAATAATATCAGTTAAATTGATAATAATAAGAGTAATAAGTATAGTAATTATCGTTGTACCGATCATATAAGCATAATATGGCTAATAATATGAGTTAGATTGATAGTAATAAGAGTAAAAAGTATAGTAATTGTCGGTCTATCGATCATATTTGCGTAATATGGTTAATAATATGAGTTAGATTGATAACAGTGAGTGTAATAAGTATAGTGATTGTCGTTCTGTCGATCACATAAGCACAATATGGCTAATAATATGAGTTAGATTGATAATAATAGGAGTAATAAGTATAGTAATTGTCATTCTATCGATCAAATAAGCATAATATGGCTAATAATATGAGTTAGATTGATAATAATAAGAGTAATAGGTATAGTAATTGTCGTTCTATCGATCATATAAGCATAATATGGCTAATAATATGAGTTAGATTGATAATAATAAGAGTAATGAGTATAGTAATTGTCGTTCTATCGATCATATAAGCATAATGTGGCTAATAATATGAGTTAGATTGATAATAATAAGAGTAATAGGTATAGTAATTATCGTTCTACCGATCGTATAAGCATAATATGGCTAATAATATGAGTTAGATTGATAATAATAGGAGTAATAAGTATAGTAATTGTCGTCCTATCGATCACATCTGCATAATATGGTTAATAATATGAGTTAGATTGATAATAGTGAGTGTAATAGGTATAGTAATTGTCGTTCTATCGATCATATAAGCATAATATGGCTAATAATATGAGTTAGGGTGATAATAATAAAAGTAGTGTGTACAGTAATTGTCGTTCTATCGATCATATAAGCATGATATGGCTAATAATATGAGTTAGATTGATAATAATAAGAGTAATAAGAGTAGTAATTGTCGTTCAATCGATCATATCTGCATAATATGGTTAATAATATGAGTTAGATTGATAATAGTGAGTGTAATAGGTATAGTAATTGTCGTTCTATCGATCATATAAGCATAATATGGCTGATAATATGAGTTAGATTGATAATGATAAGAGTAATAAGTATAGCAATTGTCGTTCTATCGATCATTTAAGCATAATATGGCTAATAATATGAGTTAGATTGATAATTATAAGAGTAATAAGTATAGTAATTGTCGTCCTATCGATCATATAAGCATAATATGGCTAATAATATGAGTTAGATTGATAATAATAAGAGTAATAAGTATAGTAATTATCGTTCCACCGATCATACGAGCATAATGTGGCTAATAATATCAGTCAAATTGATAATAATAAGAGTAATAAGTATAGTAATTATCGTTGTACCGATCATATAAGCATAATATGGCTAATAATATGAGTTAGATTGATAGTAATGAGAGTAAAAAGTATAGTAATTGTCGTTCTATCGATCATATTTGCGTAATATGGTTAATAATATGAGTTAGATTGATAACAGTGAGTGTAATAAGTATAGTGATTGTCGTTCTGTCGATCACATAAGCACAATATGGCTAATAATATGAGTTAGATTGATAATAATAGGAGTAATAAGTATAGTAATTGTCATTCTATCGGTCATATTTGCATAACATGGTTAATAATATGAGTTAGGTTGATAAAAATAAGAATAACAAGTATAGTAATTATCGTTCTACCGATCATATAAGCATAATATGGCTAATAATATGAGTTAGGTTGATAATAATAAGAGTAATAAGTATAGTAATTGTCGTTCTATCCATCATATAAGCATAATATGGCTAATAATATGAGTTAGTTTGATAATAATAAGAGTAATAAGTATAGTAATTGTCGTTCTATCGATCATATAAGCATAATGTGGCTAATAATATGAGTTAGATTGAAAATAATAAGAGTAATGAGTATAGTAATTGTCGTTCTATCGATCATATAAGCATAATATGGCTAATAATATGAGTTAGATTGATAATAATAGGAGTAATAAGTATAGTAATTGTCATTCTATCGGTCATATTTGCATAACATGGTTAATAATATGAGTTAGGTTGATAAAAATAAGAATAACAAGTATAGTAATTGTCGTCCTATCGATCATATAAGCATAATATGGCTAATAATATGAGTTAGATTAATAATAGTAAGAGTAATAAGTATAGTAATTATCGTTCTACCGATCATATAAGCATAATATGGTTAATAATATGTGTTAGATTAATAATAATAAGAGTAAAAAGTATAGTAATTATCGTTCTACCGATCATATAAGCATAATATGGCTAATAATATGAGTTAGGTTGATAATAATAAGAGTAATAAGTATAGTAATTGTCGTTCTATCCATCATATAAGCATAATATGGCTAATAATATGAGTTAGTTTGATAATAATAAGAGTAATAAGTATAGTAATTGTCGTTCTATCGATCATATAAGCATAATGTGGCTAATAATATGAGTTAGATTGAAAATAATAAGAGTAATGAGTATAGTAATTGTCGTTCTATCGATCATATAAGCATAATATGGCTAATAATATGAGTTAGATTGATAATAATAAGAGTAATGAGTATAGTAATTGTCGTTCTATCGATCATATAAGCATAATATGGCTAATAATATGAGTTAGATTGATAATAATAGGAGTAATAAGTATAGTAATTGTCATTCTATCGGTCATATTTGCATAACATGGTTAATAATATGAGTTAGGTTGATAAAAATAAGAGTAACAAGTATAGTAATTGTCGTCCTATCGATCATATAAGCATAATATGGCTAATAATATGAGTTAGATTGATAATAATAAGAGTAATGAGTATAGTAATTGTCGTCCTATCGATCATATAAGCATAATATGGCTAATAATATGAGTTAGATTGATAATAATAAGAGTAATATGTAGAGTAATTTTCGTTCTATCGATCATATAAGCATAATATGGCTAATAATATGAGATAGATTGAAAATAATAAGAGTAATGAGTATAGTAATTGTCGTTCTATCGATCATATAAGCATAATATGGCTAATAATATGAGTTAGATTGATAATAGTAAGAGTAATGAGTATAGTAGTTGTTGTTCTATCGATCATATCTGCATAATATAGTTAATAATATGAGTTAGATTGATAATAATAAGAGTAAAAAGTATAGTAATTGTCGTTCTATCGATCATATAAGCATAATATGTCTAATAATATGAGTTAGATTAATAATAGTAAGAGTAATAAGTATAGTAATTATCGTTCTACCGATCATATAAGCATAATATGGTTAATAATATGTGTTAGATTAATAATAATAAGAGTAAAAAGTATAGTAATTATCGTTCTACCGATCATATAAGCATAATATGGCTAATAATATGAGTTAGGTTGATAATAATAAGAGTAATAAGTATAGTAATTGTCGTTCTAACCATCATATAAGCATAATATGGCTAATAATATGAGTTAGTTTGATAATAATAAGAGTAAAAAGTATAGTAATTATCGTTCTACCGATCATATAAGCATAATATGGCTAATAATATGAGTTAGGTTGATAATAATAAGAGTAATAAGTATAGTAATTGTCGTTCTATCCATCATATAAGCATAATATGGCTAATAATATGAGTTAGTTTGATAATAATAAGAGTAATAAGTATAGTAATTGTCGTTCTATCGATCATTTAAGCACAATATGGCATATAATATGAGTTAGATTGATAATAATAGGAGTAATAAGTATAGTAATTGTCATTCTATCGGTCATATTTGCATAACATGGTTAATAATATGAGTTAGGTTGATAAAAATAAGAGTAACAAGTATAGTAATTGTCGTTCTATCGATCATTTAAGCATAATATGGCTAATAATATGAGTTAGATTGATAATAATAAGAGTAATAAGTATAGTAATTGTCGTCCTATCGATCATATAAGCATAATATGGCTAATAATATGAGTTAGGGTGATAATAATAAAAGTAGTGAGTACAGTAATTGTCGTTCTATCGATCATATAAGCATGATATGGCTAATAATATGAGTTAGATTGATGATAATAAGAGTAATAAGAATAGTAATTGTCGTTCAATCGATCATATCTGCATAATATGGTTAATAATATGAGTTAGATTGATAATAGTGAGTGTAATAGGTATAGTAATTGTCGTTCTATCGATCATATAAGCATAATATGGCTGATAATATGAGTTAGATTGATAATGATAAGAGTAATAAGTATAGCAATTGTCGTTCTATCGATCATTTAAGCATAATATGGCTAATAATATGAGTTAGATTGATAATTATAAGAGTAATAAGTATAGTAATTGTCGTCCTATCGATCATATAAGCATAATATGGCTAATAATATGAGTTAGATTGATAATAATAAGAGTAATAAGTATAGTAATTGTCGTCCTATCGATCATATAAGCATAATATGGCTAATAATATGAGTTAGATTGATAATAATAAGAGTAATAAGTAGAGTAATTTTCGTTCTATCGATCAAATAAGCATAATATGGCTAATAATATGAGTTAGATTGATAATAATAAGAGTAATGAGTATAGTAGTTGTTGTTCTATCGATCATATCTGCATAATATGGTTAATAATATGAGTTAGATTGATAATAATAAGAGTAAAAAGTATAGTAATTGTCGTTCTATCGATCATATAAGCATAATATGGCTAATAATATGAGTTAGATTAATAATAGTAAGAGTAATATGTATAGTAATTATCGTTCTACCGATCATATAAGCATAATATGGTTAATAATATGAGTTAGATTAATAATAATAAGAGTAAAGAGTATAGTAATTATCGTTCTACCGATCATATAAGCATAATATGGCTAATAATATGAGTTAGGTTGATAATAATAAGAGTAATAAGTATAGTAATTGTCGTTCTATCGATCATATAAGCATAATATGGCTAATAATATGAGTTAGGTTGATAATAATAAGAGTAATAAGTATAGTAATTGTCGTTCTATCGATCATATAAGCATAATGTGGCTAATAATATGAGTTAGATTGATAATAATAAGAGTAATAGGTATAGTAATTATCGTTCTACCGATCATATAAGCATAATATGGCTAATAATATGAGTTAGGTTGATAATAATAAGAGTAATAAGTATAGTAATTATCGTTCCACCGATCATACGAGCATAATGTGGCTAATAATATCAGTTAAATTGATAATAATAAGAGTAATAAGTATAGTAATTATCGTTGTACCGATCATATAAGCATAATATGGCTAATAATATGAGTTAGATTGATAGTAATAAGAGTAAAAAGTATAGTAATTGTCGGTCTATCGATCATATTTGCGTAATATGGTTAATAATATGAGTTAGATTGATAACAGTGAGTGTAATAAGTATAGTGATTGTCGTTCTGTCGATCACATAAGCACAATATGGCTAATAATATGAGTTAGATTGATAATAATAGGAGTAATAAGTATAGTAATTGTCATTCTATCGATCAAATAAGCATAATATGGCTAATAATATGAGTTAGATTGATAATAATAAGAGTAATAGGTATAGTAATTGTCGTTCTATCGATCATATAAGCATAATATGGCTAATAATATGAGTTAGATTGATAATAATAAGAGTAATGAGTATAGTAATTGTCGTTCTATCGATCATATAAGCATAATGTGGCTAATAATATGAGTTAGATTGATAATAATAAGAGTAATAGGTATAGTAATTATCGTTCTACCGATCGTATAAGCATAATATGGCTAATAATATGAGTTAGATTGATAATAATAGGAGTAATAAGTATAGTAATTGTCGTCCTATCGATCACATCTGCATAATATGGTTAATAATATGAGTTAGATTGATAATAGTGAGTGTAATAGGTATAGTAATTGTCGTTCTATCGATCATATAAGCATAATATGGCTAATAATATGAGTTAGGGTGATAATAATAAAAGTAGTGTGTACAGTAATTGTCGTTCTATCGATCATATAAGCATGATATGGCTAATAATATGAGTTAGATTGATAATAATAAGAGTAATAAGAGTAGTAATTGTCGTTCAATCGATCATATCTGCATAATATGGTTAATAATATGAGTTAGATTGATAATAGTGAGTGTAATAGGTATAGTAATTGTCGTTCTATCGATCATATAAGCATAATATGGCTGATAATATGAGTTAGATTGATAATGATAAGAGTAATAAGTATAGCAATTGTCGTTCTATCGATCATTTAAGCATAATATGGCTAATAATATGAGTTAGATTGATAATTATAAGAGTAATAAGTATAGTAATTGTCGTCCTATCGATCATATAAGCATAATATGGCTAATAATATGAGTTAGATTGATAATAATAAGAGTAATAAGTATAGTAATTATCGTTCCACCGATCATACGAGCATAATGTGGCTAATAATATCAGTCAAATTGATAATAATAAGAGTAATAAGTATAGTAATTATCGTTGTACCGATCATATAAGCATAATATGGCTAATAATATGAGTTAGATTGATAGTAATGAGAGTAAAAAGTATAGTAATTGTCGTTCTATCGATCATATTTGCGTAATATGGTTAATAATATGAGTTAGATTGATAACAGTGAGTGTAATAAGTATAGTGATTGTCGTTCTGTCGATCACATAAGCACAATATGGCTAATAATATGAGTTAGATTGATAATAATAGGAGTAATAAGTATAGTAATTGTCATTCTATCGGTCATATTTGCATAACATGGTTAATAATATGAGTTAGGTTGATAAAAATAAGAATAACAAGTATAGTAATTGTCGTCCTATCGATCATATAAGCATAATATGGCTAATAATATGAGTTAGATTAATAATAGTAAGAGTAATAAGTATAGTAATTATCGTTCTACCGATCATATAAGCATAATATGGTTAATAATATGTGTTAGATTAGTAATAATAAGAGTAAAAAGTATAGTAATTATCGTTCTACCGATCATATAAGCATAATATGGCTAATAATATGAGTTAGGTTGATAATAATAAGAGTAATAAGTATAGTAATTGTCGTTCTATCCATCATATAAGCATAATATGGCTAATAATATGAGTTAGTTTGATAATAATAAGAGTAATAAGTATAGTAATTGTCGTTCTATCGATCATATAAGCATAATGTGGCTAATAATATGAGTTAGATTGATAATAATAAGAGTAATAGGTATAGTAATTATCGTTCTACCGATCGTATAAGCATAATATGGCTAATAATATGAGTTAGATTGATAATAATAGGAGTAATAAGTATAGTAATTGTCGTCCTATCGATCACATCTGCATAATATGGTTAATAATATGAGTTAGATTGATAATAGTGAGTGTAATAGGTATAGTAATTGTCGTTCTATCGATCATATAAGCATAATATGGCTGATAATATGAGTTAGATTGATAATGATAAGAGTAATAAGTATAGCAATTGTCGTTCTATCGATCATTTAAGCACAATATGGCTAATAATATGAGTTAGATTGATAATAATAGGAGTAATAAGTATAGTAATTGTCATTCTATCGGCCATATTTGCATAACATGGTTAATAATATGAGTTAGGTTGATAAAAATAAGAGTAATAAGTATAGTAATTGTCGTCCTATCGATCATATAAGCATAATATGGCTAATAATATGAGTTAGGGTGATAATAATAAAAGTAGTGAGTACAGTAATTGTCGTTCTATCGATCATATAAGCATGATATGGCTAATAATATGAGTTAGATTGATAATAATAAGAGTAATAAGAATAGTAATTGTCGTTCAATCGATCATATCTGCATAATATGGTTAATAATATGAGTTAGATTGATAATAGTGAGTGTAATAGGTATAGTAATTGTCGTTCTATCGATCATATAAGCATAATATGGCTGATAATATGAGTTAGATTGATAATGATAAGAGTAATAAGTATAGCAATTGTCGTTCTATCGATCATTTAAGCATAATATGGCTAATAATATGAGTTAGATTGATAATTATAAGAGTAATAAGTATAGTAATTGTCGTCCTATCGATCATATAAGCATAATATGGCTAATAATATGAGTTAGATTGATAATAATAAGAGTAATAAGTATAGTAATTGTCGTCCTATCGATCATATAAGCATAATATGGCTAATAATATGAGTTAGATTGATAATAATAAGAGTAATAAGTAGAGTAATTTTCGTTCTATCGATCAAATAAGCATAATATGGCTAATAATATGAGTTAGATTGATAATAATAAGAGTAATGAGTATAGTAATTGTCGTTATATCGATCATATAAGCATAATATGGCTAATAATATGAGTTAGATTGATAATAATAAGAGTAATGAGTATAGTAGTTGTTGTTCTATCGATCATATCTGCATAATATGGCTGATAATATGAGTTAGATTGATAATGATAAGAGTAATAAGTATAGCAATTGTCGTTCTATCGATCATATAAGCATAATATGGCTAATAATATGAGTTAGATTGATAATTATAAGAGTAATAAGTATAGTAATTGTCGTTCTATCGATCATTTAAGCATAATATGGCTAATAATATGAGTTAGATTGATAATAATAAGAGTAATAAGTATAGTAATTGTCGTCCTATCGATCATATAAGCATAATATGGTTAATAATATGAGTTAGATTGATAACAGTGAGTGTAATAAGTCTAGTGATTGTCGTTCTGTCGATCACATAAGCACAATATGGCTAATAATATGAGTTGGATTGATAATAATAAGAATAATAAGTATAGTAATTGTGGTTCTATCGATCATATAAGCATAATATGGCTAATAATATGAGTTAGATTGATAATAATAAGAGTTATAAGGATAGTAATTGTTGTTCTATCGATCATATAAGCATAATATGGCTAATAATATGAGTTAGATTGATAATGATAAGAGTAATAAGTACAGTAATTTTGGTTCTATCGATCATATAAGCATAATATGGCTAATAATATGAGTTAGATGGATAATAATAGGAGTAATATGTATAGTAATTGTCGTTCTATCGATAATATCTGCATAATGTGGTAAATAATATGAGTTAGATTGATAATAGTGAGTGTAATAAGTATAGTAATTGTCGTTCTGTCGATCATATAAGCATAATATGGCTAATAATGTGAGTTAGATTCATAATAATAATAGTAATAAGTATGGTAATTGTCGTTCTATCGATCATATAAACATAATATGTCTAGTAATAAGAGTTAGGTTGATAATAATAAGAGTAATAAGTATAGTAATTGTCGTCCTATCGATCATATAAGCATAATATGGTTAATAATATGAGTTAGATTGATAACAGTGAGTGTAATAAGTATTGTAATTGTCGTTCTATCGATCATATAAGTTCAATATGGCTAATAATATGAGTTAGATTGATAATAATAAGAGTAATAAGTATAGTAATTGTCGTTCTATCGATCATACAAGCATAGTATGGCTCATAATATGTGTTAGATTGATAATAATAGGAGTAATAAGTATAGTAATTGTCGTTCTACAGATCACATAAGCATAATATGGCTAATAATATGAGTTAGATTGATAATAATAAGAGTAATGAGTATAGTAATTGTCGTTCTATCGATCACATAAGCATAATATGGCTAATAATATGAGTTAGATTGATAATAATCAGAGTAGTGGGCATAGTAATTGTTGTTCTATCGATCATATCTGAATAATGTGGTTAATAATATGAGTTAGATTGATAATAATAAGAGTAAAAAGTATATTAATTGTCGTTCTATTGATCATTTAAGCATAATATGGCTAATAATATGAGTTAGATTGATAATAATAAGAGTAATAAGTATAGTAATTGTCGTCCTATCGATCATATAAGCATAATATGGCTAATAATATGAGTTAGATTGATAATAATAAGAGTAATAAGTATAGTAATTGTCGTCCTATCGATCATATAAGCATAATATGGCTATTAATATGAGTTAGATTGATAATAATAAGAGTAATAAGAAGAGTAATTTTCGTTCTATCGATCATATAAGCATAATATGGCTAATAATATGAGTTAGATTGATAATAATAAGAGTAATGAGTATAGTAATTGTCGTTCTATCGATCATATAAGCATAATATGGCTAATAATATGAGTTAGACTGATAATAATAAGAGTAATGAGTATAGTAGTTGTTGTTCTATCGATCATATCTGCATAATATGGTTAATAATATGAGTTAGATTGATAATAATAAGAGTAAAAAGTATAGTAATTGTCGTTCTATCGATCATATAAGCATAATATGGCTAATAATATGAGTTAGGTCGATAATAATAAGAGTAATAAGTATAGTAACTGTCGTTCTATTGATCATATAAGCATAATATGGCTAATAATATGAGTTAGATTGATAATAATAAGAGTAGAAAGTATAGTAATTGTCGTTCTATCGATCATATAAGCATAATATGGCTAATAATATGAGTTAGGTCGATAATAATAAGAGTAATAAGTATAGTAACTGTCGTTCTATTGATCATATAAGCATAATATGGCTAATGATATGGGTTGGATTTGATAATAATAAGACTAATAAGTATAGTAATGGTCGTTCTATCGATCATAAAAGCATAATATGGCTAATAAAATGCGTTAGATTGATAATAGTGAGTGTAATAAGTATAGTAATTGTCGTTCTATCGATCATATAAGCATAATATGGCTAATGATATGAGTTAGATTGATAATAATAAGAGTAATGAGTATAGTAGTTGTTGTTCTATCGATCATATCTGCATAATATGGTTAATAATATGAGTTAGATTAATAATAATAAGAGTAAAGAGTATAGTAATTATCGTTCTACCGATCATATAAGCATAATATGGCTAATAATATGAGTTAGGTTGATAATAATAAGAGTAATAAGTATAGTAATTGTCGTTCTATCGATCATATAAGCATAATATGGCTAATAATATGAGTTAGATTGATAATAATAAGAGTAATAAGTATAGTAATTGTCGTCCTATCGATCATATAAGCATAATATGGTTAATAATATGAGTTAGATTGATAGCAGTGAGTGTAATAAGTCTAGTGATTGTCGTTCTGTCGATCACATAAGCACAATATGGCTAATAATATGAGTTGGATTGATAATAATAAGAATAATAAGTATAGTAATTGTGGTTCTATCGATCATATAAGCATAATATGGCTAATAATATGAGTTAGATTGATAATAATAAGAGTTATAAGGATAGTAATTGTTGTTCTATCGATCATATAAGCATAATATGGCTAATAATATGAGTTAGATTGATAATGATAAGAGTAATAAGTACAGTAATTTTGGTTCTATCGATCATATAAGCATAATATGGCTAATAATATGAGTTAGATGGATAATAATAGGAGTAATATGTATAGTAATTGTCGTTCTATCGATAATATCTGCATAATGTGGTAAATAATATGAGTTAGATTGATAATAGTGAGTGTAATAAGTATAGTAATTGTCGTTCTGTCGATCATATAAGCATAATATGGCTAATAATGTGAGTTAGATTCATAATAATAATAGTAATAAGTATGGTAATTGTCGTTCTATCGATCATATAAACATAATATGTCTAGTAATAAGAGTTAGGTTGATAATAATAAGAGTAATAAGTATAGTAATTGTCGTCCTATCGATCATATAAGCATAATATGGTTAATAATATGAGTTAGATTGATAACAGTGAGTGTAATAAGTATTGTAATTGTCGTTCTATCGATCATATAAGTTCAATATGGCTAATAATATGAGTTAGATTGATAATAATAAGAGTAATAAGTATAGTAATTGTCGTTCTATCGATCATACAAGCATAGTATGGCTCATAATATGTGTTAGATTGATAATAATAGGAGTAATAAGTATAGTAATTGTCGTTCTACAGATCACATAAGCATAATATGGCTAATAATATGAGTTAGATTGATAATAATAAGAGTAATGAGTATAGTAATTGTCGTTCTATCGATCACATAAGCATAATATGGCTAATAGTATGAGTTAGATTGATAATAATAAGAGTAGTGGGCATAGTAATTGTTGTTCTATCGATCATATCTGAATAATGTGGTTAATAATATGAGTTAGATTGATAATAATAAGAGTAAAAAGTATATTAATTGTCGTTCTATTGATCATTTAAGCATAATATGGCTAATAATATGAGTTAGATTGATAATAATAAGAGTAATAAGTATAGTAATTGTCGTCCTATCGATCATATAAGCATAATATGGCTAATAATATGAGTTAGATTGATAATAATAAGAGTAATAAGTATAGTAATTGTCGTCCTATCGATCATATAAGCATAATATGGCTATTAATATGAGTTAGATTGATAATAATAAGAGTAATAAGAAGAGTAATTTTCGTTCTATCGATCATATAAGCATAATATGGCTAATAATATGAGTTAGATTGATAATAATAAGAGTAATGAGTATAGTAATTGTCGTTCTATCGATCATATAAGCATAATATGGCTAATAATATGAGTTAGACTGATAATAATAAGAGTAATGAGTATAGTAGTTGTTGTTCTATCGATCATATCTGCATAATATGGTTAATAATATGAGTTAGATTGATAATAATAAGAGTAAAAAGTATAGTAATTGTCGTTCTATCGATCATATAAGCATAATATGGCTAATAATATGAGTTAGGTCGATAATAATAAGAGTAATAAGTATAGTAACTGTCGTTCTATTGATCATATAAGCATAATATGGCTAATAATATGAGTTAGGTCGATAATAATAAGAGTAATAAGTATAGTAACTGTCGTTCTATTGATCATATAAGCATAATATGGCTAATAATATGAGTTAGATTGATAATAATAAGAGTAGAAAGTATAGTAATTGTCGTTCTATCGATCATATAAGCATAATATGGCTAATAATATGAGTTAGGTCGATAATAATAAGAGTAATAAGTATAGTAACTGTCGTTCTATTGATCATATAAGCATAATATGGCTAATGATATGGGTTGGATTTGATAATAATAAGACTAATAAGTATAGTAATGGTCGGTCTATCGATCATATAAGCATAATATGGCTAATGATATGAGTTAGATTGATAATAATAAGAGTAATGAGTATAGTAGTTGTTGTTCTATCGATCATATCTGCATAATATGGTTAATAATATGAGTTAGATTGATAATAATTAGAGTAAAAAGTATAGTAATTGTCGTTCTATCGATCATATAAGCATAATATGACTAATAATATGAGTTAGATTAATAATAGTAAGAGTAATATGTATAGTAATTATCGTTCTACCGATCATATAAGCATAATATGGTTAATAATATGAGTTAGATTAATAATAATAAGAGTAAAGAGTATAGTAATTATCGTTCTACCGATCATATAAGCATAATATGGCTAATAATATGAGTTAGGTTGATAATAATAAGAGTAATAAGTATAGTAATTGTCGTTCTATCGATCATATAAGCATAATATGGCTAATAATATGAGTTAGATTGATAATAATAAGAGTAATAAGTATAGTAATTGTCGTCCTATCGATCATATAAGCATAATATGGTTAATAATATGAGTTAGATTGATAACAGTGAGTGTAATAAGTCTAGTGATTGTCGTTCTGTCGATCACATAAGCACAATATGGCTAATAATATGAGTTGGATTGATAATAATAAGAATAATAAGTATAGTAATTGTGGTTCTATCGATCATATAAGCATAATATGGCTAATAATATGAGTTAGATTGATAATAATAAGAGTTATAAGGATAGTAATTGTTGTTCTATCGATCATATAAGCATAATATGGCTAATAATATGAGTTAGATTGATAATGATAAGAGTAATAAGTACAGTAATTTTGGTTCTATCGATCATATAAGCATAATATGGCTAATAATATGAGTTAGATGGATAATAATAGGAGTAATATGTATAGTAATTGTCGTTCTATCGATAATATCTGCATAATGTGGTAAATAATATGAGTTAGATTGATAATAGTGAGTGTAATAAGTATAGTAATTGTCGTTCTGTCGATCATATAAGCATAATATGGCTAATAATGTGAGTTAGATTCATAATAATAATAGTAATAAGTATGGTAATTGTCGTTCTATCGATCATATAAACATAATATGTCTAGTAATAAGAGTTAGGTTGATAATAATAAGAGTAATAAGTATAGTAATTGTCGTCCTATCGATCATATAAGCATAATATGGTTAATAATATGAGTTAGATTGATAACAGTGAGTGTAATAAGTATTGTAATTGTCGTTCTATCGATCATATAAGTTCAATATGGCTAATAATATGAGTTAGATTGATAATAATAAGAGTAATAAGTATAGTAATTGTCGTTCTATCGATCATACAAGCATAGTATGGCTCATAATATGTGTTAGATTGATAATAATAGGAGTAATAAGTATAGTAATTGTCGTTCTACAGATCACATAAGCATAATATGGCTAATAATATGAGTTAGATTGATAATAATAAGAGTAATGAGTATAGTAATTGTCGTTCTATCGATCACATAAGCATAATATGGCTAATAATATGAGTTAGATTGATAATAATAAGAGTAGTGGGCATAGTAATTGTTGTTCTATCGATCATATCTGAATAATGTGGTTAATAATATGAGTTAGATTGATAATAATAAGAGTAAAAAGTATATTAATTGTCGTTCTATTGATCATTTAAGCATAATATGGCTAATAATATGAGTTAGATTGATAATAATAAGAGTAATAAGTATAGTAATTGTCGTCCTATCGATCATATAAGCATAATATGGCTAATAATATGAGTTAGATTGATAATAATAAGAGTAATAAGTATAGTAATTGTCGTCCTATCGATCATATAAGCATAATATGGCTATTAATATGAGTTAGATTGATAATAATAAGAGTAATAAGAAGAGCAATTTTCGTTCTATCGATCATATAAGCATAATATGGCTAATAATATGAGTTAGACTGATAATAATAAGAGTAATGAGTATAGTAGTTGTTGTTCTATCGATCATATCTGCATAATATGGTTAATAATATGAGTTAGATTGATAATAATAAGAGTAAAAAGTATAGTAATTGTCGTTCTATCGATCATATAAGCATAATATGGCTAATAATATGAGTTAGGTCGATAATAATAAGAGTAATAAGTATAGTAACTGTCGTTCTATTGATCATATAAGCATAATATGGCTAATAATATGAGTTAGATTGATAATAATAAGAGTAGAAAGTATAGTAATTGTCGTTCTATCGATCATATAAGCATAATATGGCTAATAATATGAGTTAGGTCGATAATAATAAGAGTAATAAGTATAGTAACTGTCGTTCTATTGATCATATAAGCATAATATGGCTAATGATATGGGTTGGATTTGATAATAATAAGACTAATAAGTATAGTAATGGTCGTTCTATCGATCATAAAAGCATAATATGGCTAATAAAATGCGTTAGATTGATAATAGTGAGTGTAATAAGTATAGTAATTGTCGTTCTATCGATCATATAAGCATAATATGGCTAATGATATGAGTTAGATTGATAATAATAAGAGTAATGAGTATAGTAGTTGTTGTTCTATCGATCATATCTGCATAATATGGTTAATAATATGAGTTAGATTGATAATAATTAGAGTAAAAAGTATAGTAATTGTCGTTCTATCGATCATATAAGCATAATATGGCTAATAATATGAGTTAGATTAATAATAGTAAGAGTAATATGTATAGTAATTATCGTTCTACCGATCATATAAGCATAATATGGTTAATAATATGAGTTAGATTAATAATAATAAGAGTAAAGAGTATAGTAATTATCGTTCTACCGATCATATAAGCATAATATGGCTAATAATATGAGTTAGGTTGATAATAATAAGAGTAATAAGTATAGTAATTGTCGTTCTATCGATCATATAAGCATAATATGGCTAATAATATGAGTTAGGTTGATAATAATAAGAGTAATAAGTATAGTAATTGTCGTTCTATCGATCATATAAGCATAATGTGGCTAATAATATGAGTTAGATTGATAATAATAAGAGTAATAGGTATAGTAATTATCGTTCTACCGATCATATAAGCATAATATGGCTAATAATATGAGTTAGATTGATAATAATAAGAGTAATAAGTATAGTAATTATCGTTCCACCGATCATACGAGCATAATGTGGCTAATAATATCAGTTAAATTGATAATAATAAGAGTAATAAGTATAGTAATTATCGTTGTACCGATCATATAAGCATAATATGGCTAATAATATGAGTTAGATTGATAGTAATAAGAGTAAAAAGTATAGTAATTGTCGGTCTATCGATCATATTTGCGTAATATGGTTAATAATATGAGTTAGATTGATAACAGTGAGTGTAATAAGTATAGTGATTGTCGTTCTGTCGATCACATAAGCACAATATGGCTAATAATATGAGTTAGATTGATAATAATAGGAGTAATAAGTATAGTAATTGTCATTCTATCGGTCATATTTGCATAACATGGTTAATAATATGAGTTAGGTCGATAATAATAAGAGTAATAAGTATAGTAACTGTCGTTCTATTGATCATATAAGCATAATATGGCTAATGATATGGGTTGGATTGATAATAATAAGACTAATAAGTATAGTAATGGTCGTTCTATCGATCATAAAAGCATAATATGGCTAATAAAATGCGTTAGATTGATAATAGTGGGTGTAATAAGTATAGTAATTGTCGTTCTATCGATCATATAAGCATAATATGGCTAATGATATGAGTTAGATTGATAATAATAAGAGTAATGAGTATAGTAGTTGTTGTTCTATCGATCATATCTGCATAATATGGTTAATAATATGAGTTAGATTGATAATAATAAGAGTAAAAAGTATAGTAATTGTCGTTCTATCGATCATATAAGCATAATATGGCTAATAATATGAGTTAGATTAATAATAGTAAGAGTAATATGTATAGTAATTATCGTTCTACCGATCATATAAGCATAATATGGTTAATAATATGAGTTAGATTAATAATAATAAGAGTAAAGAGTATAGTAATTATCGTTCTACCGATCATATAAGCATAATATGGCTAATAATATGAGTTAGGTTGATAATAATAAGAGTAATAGGTATAGTAATTATCGTTCTATCGATCATATAAGCATAATATGGCAAATAATATGAGTTAGGTTGATAATAATAAGAGTAATAAGTATAGTAATTGTGGTTCTATCGATCATATAATCATAATGTGGCTAATAATATGAGTTAGATTGATAATAATAAGAGTAATAGGTATAGTAATTATCGTTCTACCGATCATATAAGCATAATATGGCTAATAATATGAGTTAGATTGATAATAATAGGAGTAATAAGTATAGTAATTGTCGTCCTATCGATCACATCTGCGTAATATGGTTAATAATATGAGTTGGATTGATAATAGTGAGTGTAATAAGTATAGTAGTTGTGGTTCTATCGATCATATAAGCATAATATGGCTAATAATATGAGTTAGATTGATAACAGTGAGTGTAATAAGTATAGTGATTGTCGTTCTGTCGATCACATAAGCACAATATGGCTAATAATATGAGTTAGATTGATAATAATAGGAGTAATAAGTATAGTAATTGTCATTCTATCGGTCATATTTGCATAACATGGTTAATAATATGAGTTAGGTTGATAAAAATAAGAGCAACAAGTATAGTAATTGTCGTTCTATCGATCATTTAAGCATAATATGGCTAATAATATGAGTTAGATTGATAATAATAAGAGTAATAAGTATAGCAATTGTCGTCCTATCGATCATATAAGCATAATATGGCTAATAATATGAGTTAGGGTGATAATAATAAAAGTAGTGAGTACAGTAATTGTCGTTCTATCGATCATATAAGCATGATATGGCTAATAATATGAGTTAGATTGATAATAATAAGAGTAATAAGAATAGTAATTGTCGTTCAATCGATCATATCTGCATAATATGGTTAATAATATGAGTTAGATTGATAATAGTGAGTGTAATAGGTATAGTAATTGTCGTTCTATCGATCATATAAGCATAATATGGCTGATAATATGAGTTAGATTGATAATGATAAGAGTAATAAGTATAGCAATTGTCGTTCTATCGATCATATAAGCATAATATGGCTAATAATATGAGTTAGATTGATAATTATAAGAGTAATAAGTATAGTAATTGTCGTTCTATCGATCATTTAAGCATAATATGGCTAATAATATGAGTTAGATTGATAATAATAAGAGTAAAAAGTATATTTATTGTCGTTCTATTGATCATATAAGCATAATATGGCTAATAATATGGGTTGGATTGATAATAATAAGACTAATAAGTATAGTAATGGTCGTTCTATCGATCATAAAAGCATAATATGGCTAATAAAATGAGTTAGATTGATAATATTGAGTGTAATAAGTATAGTAATTGTCGTTCTATCGATCATATAAGCATAATATGGCTAATGATATGAGTTAGATTGATAATAATAAGAGTAATGAGTATAGTAGTTGGTGTTCTATCGATCATATCTGCATAATATGGTTAATAATATGAGTTAGATTAATAATAACAAGAGTAAAGAGTATAGTAATTATCGTTCTACCGATCATATAAGCATAATATGGCTAATAATATGAGTTAGGTTGATAATAATAAGAGTAATAAGTATAGTAATTATCGTTGTACCGATCATATAAGCATAATATGGCTAATAATATGAGTTAGATTGATAGTAATAAGAGTAAAAAGTATAGTAATTGTCGTTCTATCGATCATATTTGCGTAATATGGTTAATAATATGAGTTAGATTGATAACAGTGAGTGTAATAAGTATAGTGATTGTCGTTCTGTCGATCACATAAGCACAATATGGCTAATAATATGAGTTAGATTGATAATAATAGGAGTAATAGGTATAGTAATTGTCATTCTATCGGTCATATTTGCATAACATGGTTAATAATATGAGTTAGGTTGATAAAAATAAGAATAACAAGTATAGTAATTGTCGTCCTATCGATCATATAAGCATAATATGGCTAATAATATGAGTTAGATTGATAATAATAAGAGTAATAAGTATAGTAATTGTCGTTCTATCGATCATATAAGCATAATATGGCTAATAATATGAGTTAGATTGATAAATATAAGAGTAATAAGTACAGTAATTTTGGTTCTATCGATCATATAAGCATAATATGGCTAATAATATGAGTTAGATGGATAATAATAGGAGTAATATGTATAGTAATTGTCGTTCTATCGATTATATCTGCATAATGTGGTAATTAATATGAGTTAGATTGATAATAGTGAGTGTAATAAGTATAGTAATTGTCGTTCTGTCGATCATATAAGCATAATATGGCTAATAATATGAGTTAGATTGATAATAATAAGAGTAATAAGTATAGTAATTATCGTTCCACCGATCATACGAGCATAATGTGGCTAATAATATCAGTCAAATTGATAATAATAAGAGTAATAAGTATAGTAATTATCGTTGTACCGATCATATAAGCATAATATGGCTAATAATATGAGTTAGATTGATAGTAATAAGAGTAAAAAGTATAGTAATTGTCGTTCTATCGATCATATTTGCGTAATATGGTTAATAATATGAGTTAGATTGATAACAGTGAGTGTAATAAGTATAGGGATTGTCGTTCTGTCGATCACATAAGCACAATATGGCTAATAATATGAGTTAGATTGATAATAATAGGAGTAATAAGTATAGTAATTGTCATTCTATCGGTCATATTTGCATAACATGGTTAATAATATGAGTTAGGTTGATAAAAATAAGAATAACAAGTATAGTAATTGTCGTCCTATCGATCATATAAGCATAATATGGCTAATAATATGAGTTAGATTGATAATAATAAGAGTAATAAGTATAGTAATTGTCGTCCTATCGATCATATAAGCATAATATGGCTAATAATATGAGTTAGATTGATAATAATAAGAGTAATATGTAGAGTAATTTTCGTTCTATCGATCATATCTGCATAATATGGTTAATAATATGAGTTAGATTGATAATAATAAGAGTAAAAAGTATAGTAATTGTCGTTCTATCGATCATATAAGCATAATATGGCTAATAATATGAGTTAGATTAATAATAGTAAGAGTAATAAGTATAGTAATTATCGTTCTACCGATCATATAAGCATAATATGGTTAATAATATGTGTTAGATTAATAATAATAAGAGTAAAAAGTATAGTAATTATCGTTCTACCGATCATATAAGCATAATATGGCTAATAATATGAGTTAGGTTGATAATAATAAGAGTAATAAGTATAGTAATTGTCGTTCTATCCATCATATAAGCATAATATGGCTAATAATATGAGTTAGTTTGATAATAATAAGAGTAATAAGTATAGTAATTGTGGTTCTATCGATCATATAATCATAATGTGGCTAATAATATGAGTTAGATTGATAATAATAAGATTAATAAGTATAGTAATTGTCGTCCTATCGATCACATCTGCGTAATATGGTTAATAATATGAGTTGGATTGATAATAGTGAGTGTAATAAGTATAGTAGTTGTGGTTCTATCGATCATATAAGCATAATATGGCTAATAATATGAGTTAGATTGATAATGATAAGAGTAATAAGTACAGTAATTGTCGTTCTATCGATCATATAAGCATAATATGGCTAATAATATGAGTTAGTGTGATAATAATAAAAGTAGTGAGTATAGTAATTGTCGTTCTATCGATCATTTAAGCATAATATATGTAATAATATAAGTTAGGTTGATAAAAGTAAGAATAATAAGTAGAGTAATTGTCGTTCTATCGATCATATAAGCATAATATGGCTAATAATATGAGTTATATTGATAATGATACGAGTAATGAGTATAGTAATTATCGTTCTACCGATCATATAAGCATAAAATGGCTAATAATATGAGTTAGATTGATAATAATAAGAGTAAAAAGTATAGTAATTGACATTCAATTATCATATAAGCATAATATGGGTAATAATATGAGTTAGATTGATAATAATAAGAGTAATAAGTATAGTAATTGTCGTTCTATCGATCATATCTGCTTAATATGGTTAATAATATGAGTTGGATTGATAACAGTGAGTGTAATAAGTATAGTAATTGTCGCTCTATCGATCATATGAGCATAATATGGCTAATAATATGAGTTAGATTGATAACAGTGAGTGTAATAAGTATAGCAATTGTCGTTCTATCGATCATGTAAGCATAATGTGGCTAATAATATGAGTTGGATTGATAATAATAAGAGTACTGAGTATAGTAATTGTCGTTCTATCGATCATATAAGCATAATATGGCTAATAATATTATTTAGATTGATAATAGTGAGTGTAATAAGTATAGTAATTGTCGTTCTATCGATCATATAAGTTCAATATGGCTAATAATATGAGTTAGATTGATAATAATAAGAGTAAAAAGTATAGTAATTGTCATTCTATCGATCATATAAGCATAATATGGCTAATAATATGAGTTAGATTAATAATAGTGAGAGTAATAAGTATAGTAATTATCGTTCTACCGATCATATAAGCATAATATGGTTAATAATATGAGTTAGATTAATAATAATAAGAGTAATGAGTATAGTAATTGTCGTACTATCGATCATATCTGCATAATATGGCTAATAATATGAGCTAGATTGATAATAATTAGAGCAATAAGTATAGTAATTGTCGTTCTATCGGTCATATAAGCATAATATGGCTAATAATATGAGTTAGATTGATAATAATAAGAGTAATAAGTATAGGAATTGTCGTTCTATCGATCATATAAGCATAATATGGCTAATGATATGAGTTAGATTGATAATAGTAAGAGTAGTAAGTATAGTAATTGTCGTTCTATCGATCATATAAGCATAATATGGCTGATAATATGAGTTACATTGATAATAATAAGAGTAATTAGTATAGTAATGGTCGTTCTATCGATCATATCTGCATAATATGGCTAATAATATGAGTTAGATTAATAATAGTAAGAGTAATAGGTATGGTAATTATCGTTCTACCGATCATATAAGCATAATATGGTTAATAATATGAGTTAGATTGATAATAATAAGAGTAATAAATATAGTAATTGTCGTCCTATCGATCATGTAATCATAATATGGCTAATAATATGAGCTAGATTGATAATAATTAGAGCAATAAGTATAGTAATTGTCGTTCTATCGGTCATATAAGCATAATATGGCTAATAATATGAGTTAGATTGATAATAATAAGAGTAATAAGTATAGGAATTGTCGTTCTATCGATCATATAAGCATAATATGGCTAATGATATGAGTTAGATTGATAATAATAAGAGTAAAAAGTATAGTAATTGTCGTTCTATCGATCATATAAGCATAATATGGCTAATAATATGAGTTAGATTAATAATAGTAAGAGTAATAAGTATAGTAATTATCGTTCTACCGATCATATAAGCATAATATGGTTAATAATATGTGTTAGATTAATAATAATAAGAGTAAAAAGTATAGTAATTATCGTTCTACCGATCATATAAGCATAATATGGCTAATAATATGAGTTAGGTTGATAATAATAAGAGTAATAAGTATAGTAATTGTCGTTCTATCCATCATATAAGCATAATATGGCTAATAATATGAGTTAGTTTGATAATAATAAGAGTAATAAGTATAGTAATTGTGGTTCTATCGATCATATAATCATAATGTGGCTAATAATATGAGTTAGATTGATAATAATAAGATTAATAAGTATAGTAATTGTCGTCCTATCGATCACATCTGCGTAATATGGTTAATAATATGAGTTGGATTGATAATAGTGAGTGTAATAAGTATAGTAGTTGTGGTTCTATCGATCATATAAGCATAATATGGCTAATAATATGAGTTAGATTGATAATGATAAGAGTAATAAGTACAGTAATTGTCGTTCTATCGATCATATAAGCATAATATGGCTAATAATATGAGTTAGTGTGATAATAATAAAAGTAGTGAGTATAGTAATTGTCGTTCTATCGATCATTTAAGCATAATATATGTAATAATATAAGTTAGGTTGATAAAAGTAAGAATAATAAGTAGAGTAATTGTCGTTCTATCGATCATATAAGCATAATATGGCTAATAATATGAGTTATATTGATAATGATACGAGTAATGAGTATAGTAATTATCGTTCTACCGATCATATAAGCATAAAATGGCTAATAATATGAGTTAGATTGATAATAATAAGAGTAAAAAGTATAGTAATTGACATTCAATTATCATATAAGCATAATATGGGTAATAATATGAGTTAGATTGATAATAATAAGAGTAATAAGTATAGTAATTGTCGTTCTATCGATCATATCTGCTTAATATGGTTAATAATATGAGTTGGATTGATAACAGTGAGTGTAATAAGTATAGTAATTGTCGCTCTATCGATCATATGAGCATAATATGGCTAATAATATGAGTTAGATTGATAACAGTGAGTGTAATAAGTATAGCAATTGTCGTTCTATCGATCATGTAAGCATAATGTGGCTAATAATATGAGTTGGATTGATAATAATAAGAGTACTGAGTATAGTAATTGTCGTTCTATCGATCATATAAGCATAATATGGCTAATAATATTATTTAGATTGATAATAGTGAGTGTAATAAGTATAGTAATTGTCGTTCTATCGATCATATAAGTTCAATATGGCTAATAATATGAGTTAGATTGATAATAATAAGAGTAAAAAGTATAGTAATTGTCATTCTATCGATCATATAAGCATAATATGGCTAATAATATGAGTTAGATTAATAATAGTGAGAGTAATAAGTATAGTAATTATCGTTCTACCGATCATATAAGCATAATATGGTTAATAATATGAGTTAGATTAATAATAATAAGAGTAATGAGTATAGTAATTGTCGTACTATCGATCATATCTGCATAATATGGCTAATAATATGAGCTAGATTGATAATAATTAGAGCAATAAGTATAGTAATTGTCGTTCTATCGGTCATATAAGCATAATATGGCTAATAATATGAGTTAGATTGATAATAATAAGAGTAATAAGTATAGGAATTGTCGTTCTATCGATCATATAAGCATAATATGGCTAATGATATGAGTTAGATTGATAATAGTAAGAGTAGTAAGTATAGTAATTGTCGTTCTATCGATCATATAAGCATAATATGGCTGATAATATGAGTTACATTGATAATAATAAGAGTAATTAGTATAGTAATGGTCGTTCTATCGATCATATCTGCATAATATGGCTAATAATATGAGTTAGATTAATAATAGTAAGAGTAATAGGTATGGTAATTATCGTTCTACCGATCATATAAGCATAATATGGTTAATAATATGAGTTAGATTGATAATAATAAGAGTAATAAATATAGTAATTGTCGTCCTATCGATCATGTAATCATAATATGGCTAATAATATGAGTTAGATTGATAATAATAAGAGTAATAAGTATAGTAATTGTCGTCCTATCGATCATATAAGCATAATATGGCTAATAATATGAGTTAGATTGATAATAATAAGAGTAATAAATATAGTAATTGTCGTCCTATCGATCATGTAATCATAATATGGCTAATAATATGAGTTAGATTGATAATAATAAGAGTAATAAGTATAGTAATTGTCGTTCTATCGATCATATAAGCATAATATGGCTAATAATATGAGTTAGATTGATAATGGTAAGAGTAATAAGTACAGTAATTTTGGTTCTATCGATCATATAAGCATAATATGGCTAATAATATGAGTTAGATGGATAATAATAGGAGTAATATGTATAGTAATTGTCGTTCTATCGATTATATCTGCATAATGTGGTAATTAATATGAGTTAGATTGATAATAGTGAGTGTAATAAGTATAGTAATTGTCGTTCTGTCGATCATATAAGCATAATATGGCTAATAATGTGAGTTAGATTCATAATAATAATAGTAATAAGTATGGTAATTGACGTTCTATCGATCATATAAACATAATATGTCTAATAATATGAGTTAGGTTGATAATAATAAGAGTAATAAGTATAGTAATTGTCGTCCTATCGATCATATAAGCATAATATGGTTAATAATATGAGTTAGATTGATAACAGTGAGTGTAATAAGTATAGTAATTGTCGTTCTGTCGATCATATAAGTTCAATATGGTTAATAATATGAGTTAGATTGATAATAATAAGAGTACAAAGTATAGTAATTGTCGTTCTATCGATCATATAAGCATAATATGGCTAATAATATGAGTTAGATTAATAATAGTAAGAGTAATAAGTATAGTAATTGTCGTCCTATCGATCATATAAGCATAATATGGCTAATAATATGAGTTAGATTGATAATAATAAGAGTAATAAGTATAGTAATTGTCGTCCTATCGATCATATAATCATAATATGGCTAATAATATGAGTTAGATGGATAATAATAGGAGTAATATGTATAGTAATTGTCGTTCTATCGATTATATCTGCATAATGTGGTAATTAATATGAGTTAGATTGATAATAGTGAGTGTAATAAGTATAGTAATTGTCGTTCTGTCGATCATATAAGCATAATATGGCTAATAATGTGAGTTAGATTCATAATAATAATAGTAATAAGTACGGTAATTGACGTTCTATCGATCATATAAACATAATATGTCTAATAATATGAGTTAGGTTGATAATAATAAGAGTAATAAGTATAGTAATTGTCGTCCTATCGATCATATAAGCATAATATGGTTAATAATATGAGTTAGATTGATAACAGTGAGTGTAATAAGTATAGTAATTATCGTTCTACCGATCATATAAGCATAAAATGGCTAATAATATGAGTTAGATTGATAATAATAAGAGTAAAAAGTATAGTAATTGACATTCAATTATCATATAAGCATAATATGGGTAATAATATGAGTTAGATTAATAATAGTAAGAGTAATAAGTATAGTAATTATCGTTCTACCGATCATATAAGCATAATATGGTTAATAATATGAGTTAGATTAATAATAATAAGAGTAATGAGTATAGTAATTGTCGTACGATCGATCATATCTGCATAATATGGCTGATAATATGAGCTAGATTGATAATAATTAGAGCAATAAGTATAGTAATTGTCGTTCTACCGATCATATAAGCATAATATGGCTAATAATATCAGTTAGATTGATAATAATAAGAGTAGTGGGCATAGTAATTGTCGTTCTATCGATCATATCTGAATAATATGGTTAATAATATGAGTTAGATTGATAATAATAAGAGTAAAAAGTATAGTAATTGTCGTTCTATCGACCATATAAGCATAATATGGCTAATAATATGAGTTAGATTAATAATAGTAAGAGTAATATGTATAGTAATTATCGTTCTACCGATCATATAAGCATAATATGGCTAATAATATGAGATAGATTAATAATAGTAAGAGTAATATGTATGGTAATTATCGTTCTACCGATCATATAAGCATAATATGGTTAATAATATGAGTTAGATTGATAATAATAAGAGTAATAAATATAGTAATTGTCGTCCTATCGATCATGTAATCATAATATGGCTAATAATATGAGTTAGATTGATAATAATAAGAGTAATAAATATAGTAATTGTCGTCCTATCGATCATGTAATCATAATATGGCTAATAATATGAGTTAGATTGATAATAATAAGAGTAATAAGTATAGTAATTGTCGTTCTATCGATCATATAAGCATAATATGGCTAATAATATGAGTTAGATTGATAATGGTAAGAGTAATAAGTACAGTAATTTTGGTTCTATCGATCATATAAGCATAATATGGCTAATAATATGAGTTAGATGGATAATAATAGGAGTAATATGTATAGTAATTGTCGTTCTATCGATTATATCTGCATAATGTGGTAATTAATATGAGTTAGATTGATAATAGTGAGTGTAATAAGTATAGTAATTGTCGTTCTGTCGATCATATAAGCATAATATGGCTAATAATATGAGTTAGATTAATAATAGTAAGAGTAATAAGTATAGTAATTATCGTTCTACCGATCATATAAGCATAATATGGTTAATAATATGAGTTAGATTAATAATAATAAGAGTAATGAGTATAGTAATTGTCGTACGATCGATCATATCTGCATAATATGGCTGATAATATGAGCTAGATTGATAATAATTAGAGCAATAAGTATAGTAATTGTCGTTCTACCGATCATATAAGCATAATATGGCTAATAATATGAGTTAGATTGATAATAATAAGAGTAGTGGGCATAGTAATTGTCGTTCTATCGATCATATCTGAATAATATGGTTAATAATATGAGTTAGATTGATAATAATAAGAGTAAAAAGTATAGTAATTGTCGTTCTATCGACCATATAAGCATAATATGGCTAATAATATGAGTTAGATTAATAATAGTAAGAGTAATATGTATAGTAATTATCGTTCTACCGATCATATAAGCATAATATGGCTAATAATATGAGATAGATTAATAATAGTAAGAGTAATATGTATAGTAATTATCGTTCTACCGATCATATAAGCATAATATGGTTAATAATATGAGTTAGATTAATAATAATAAGAGTAAAGAGTATAGTAATTATAGTTCTACCGATCATATAAGCATAATATGGCTAATAATATGAGTTAGATTGATAATAATAAGAGTACAAAGTACAGTAATTGTCGTTCTATCGATCATATAAGCATAATATGGCTAATAATATGAGTTAGATTAATAATAGTAAGAGTAATAAGTATAGTAATTGTCGTCCTATCGATCATATAAGCATAATATGGCTAATAATATGAGTTAGATTGATAATAATAAGAGTAATAAGTATAGTAATTGTCGTCCTATCGATCATATAATCATATTATGGCTAATAATATGAGTTAGATGGATAATAATAGGAGTAATATGTATAGTAATTGTCGTTCTATCGATTATATCTGCATAATGTGGTAATTAATATGAGTTAGATTGATAATAGTGAGTGTAATAAGTATAGTAATTGTCGTTCTGTCGATCATATAAGCATAATATGGCTAATAATGTGAGTTAGATTCATAATAATAATAGTAATAAGTACGGTAATTGACGTTCTATCGATCATATAAACATAATATGTCTAATAATATGAGTTAGGTTGATAATAATAAGAGTAATAAGTATAGTAATTGTCGTCCTATCGATCATATAAGCATAATATGGTTAATAATATGAGTTAGATTGATAACAGTGAGTGTAATAAGTATAGTAATTGTCGTTCTATCGATCATATAAGTTCAATATGGCTAATAATATGAGTTAGTGTGATAATAATAAAAGTAGTGAGTATAGTAATTGTCGTTCTATCGATCATTTAAGCATAATATATGTAATAATATAAGTTAGGTTGATAAAAGTAAGAATAATAAGTAGAGTAATTGTCGTTCTATCGATCATATAAGCATAATATGGCTAATAATATGAGTTATATTGATAATGATACGAGTAATGAGTATAGTAATTATCGTTCTACCGATCATATAAGCATAAAATGGCTAATAATATGAGTTAGATTGATAATAATAAGAGTAAAAAGTATAGTAATTGACATTCAATTATCATATAAGCATAATATGGGTAATAATATGAGTTAGATTGATAATAATAAGAGTAATAAGTATAGTAATTGTCGTTCTATCGATCATATCTGCTTAATATGGTTAATAATATGAGTTGGATTGATAACAGTGAGTGTAATAAGTATAGTAATTGTCGCTCTATCGATCATATGAGCATAATATGGCTAATCATATGAGTTAGATTGATAACAGTGAGTGTTATAAGTATAGCAATTGTCGTTCTATCGATCATGTGAGCATAATGTGGCTAATAATATGAGTTAGATTAATAATAGTAAGAGTAATAAGTATAGTAATTATCGTTCTACCGATCATATAAGCATAATATGGTTAATAATATGAGTTAGATTAATAATAATAAGAGTAATGAGTATAGTAATTGTCGTACGATCGATCATATCTGCATAATATGGCTGATAATATGAGCTAGATTGATAATAATTAGAGCAATAAGTATAGTAATTGTCGTTCTACCGATCATATAAGCATAATATGGCTAATAATATGAGTTAGATTGATAATAATAAGAGTAGTGGGCATAGTAATTGTCGTTCTATCGATCATATCTGAATAATATGGTTAATAATATGAGTTAGATTGATAATAATAAGAGTAAAAAGTATATTAATTGTCGTTCTGTTGATCATATAAGCATAATATGGCTAATAATATGGGTTGGATTGATAATAATAAGACTAATAAGTATAGTAATGGTCGTTCTATCGATCATAAAAGCATAATATGGCTAATGAAATGAGTTAGATTGATAATAGTGAGTGTAATAAGTATAGTAATTGTCGTTCTATCGATCATATAAGCATAATATGGCTAATGATATGAGTTAGATTGATAATAATAAGAGTAATGAGTATAGTAGTTGTTGTTCTATCGATCATATCTGCATAATATGGTTAATAATATGAGTTAGATTGATAATAATAAGAGTAAAAAGTATAGTAATTGTCGTTCTATCGACCATATAAGCATAATATGGCTAATAATATGAGTTAGATTAATAATAGTAAGAGTAATATGTATAGTAATTATCGTTCTACCGATCATATAAGCATAATATGGCTAATAATATGAGATAGATTAATAATAGTAAGAGTAATATGTATAGTAATTATCGTTCTACCGATCATATAAGCATAATATGGTTAATAATATGAGTTAGATTAATAATAATAAGAGTAAAGAGTATAGTAATTATAGTTCTACCGATCATATAAGCATAATATGGCTAATAATATGAGTTAGGTTGATAATAATAAGAGTAATAAGTATAGTAATTATCGTTCCACCGATCATACGAGCATAATGTGGCTAATAATATCAGTTAAATTGATAATAATAAGAGTAATAAGTATAGTAATTATCGTTGTACCGATCATATAAGCATAATATGGCTAATAATATGAGTTAGATTGATAGTAATTAGAGTAAAAAGTATAGTAATTGTCATTCTATCGATCATATTTGCGTAATATGGTTAATAATATGAGTTAGATTGATAACAGTGAGTGTAATAAGTATAGTGATTGTCGTTCTGTCGATCACATAAGCACAATATGGCTAATAATATGAGTTAGATTGATAATAATAAGAGTAATAAGTATAGTAATTGTCGTTCTATCGATCATTTAAGCATAATATGGCTAATAATATGAGTTAGATTGATAATAATAAGAGTAATGAGTATAGTAGTTCTTGTTCTATCGATCATATCTGCATAATATGGTTAATAATATGAGTTAGATTGATAATAATAAGAGTAAAAAGTATAGTAATTGTCGTTCTATCGATCATATAAGCATAATATGGCTAATAATATGAGTTAGATTAATAATAGTAAGAGTAATATGTATAGTAATTATCGTTCTACCGATCATATAAGCATAATATGGTTAATAATATGTGTTAGATTAATAATAATAAGAGTAAAAAGTATAGTAATTATCGTTCTACCGATCATATAAGCATAATATGGCTAATAATATGAGTTAGGTTGATAATAATAAGAGTAATAAGTATAGTAATTGTCGTTCTATCGATCATATAAGCATAATATGGCTAATAATATGAGTTAGTTTGATAATAATAAGAGTAATAAGTATAGTAATTGTCGTTCTATCGATCATATAAGCATAATGTGGCTAATAATATGAGTTAGATTGATAATAATAAGGGTAATAGGTATAGTAATTATCGTTCTACCGATCATATAAGCATAATATGGCTAATAATATGAGTTAGATTGATAATAATAAGAGTAATAAGTATTGTAATTGTCGTCCTATCGATCACATCTGCATAATATGGTTAATAATATGAGTTGGATTGATAATAGTGAGTGTAATAAGTATAGTAATTGTGGTTCTATCGATCATATAAGCATAATATGGCTAATAATATGAGTTAGATTGATAACAGTGAGTGTAATAAGTATAGTGATTGTCGTTCTGTCGATCACATAAGCACAATATGGCTAATAATATGAGTTAGATTGATAATAATAGGAGTAATAAGTATAGTAATTGTCATTCTATCGGTCATATTTGCATAACATGGTTAATAATATGAGTTAGGTTGATAAAAATAGGAATAACAAGTATAGTAATTGTCGTTCTATCGATCATTTAAGCATAATATGGCTAATAATATGAGTTAGATTGATAATAATAAGAGTAGTAAGTATAGTAATTGTCGTCCTATCGATCATATAAGCATAATATGGCTAATAATATGAGTTAGGGTGATAATAATAAAAGTAGTGAGTATAGTAATTGTCGTTCTATCGATCATATAAGCATGATATGGATAATAATATGAGTTAGATTGATAATAATAAGAGTAATAAGAATAGTAATTGTCGTTCAATCGATCATATCTGCATAATATGGTTAATAATATGAGTTAGATTGATAATAGTGAGTGTAATAGGTATAGTAATTGTCGTTCTATCGATCATATAAGCATAATATGGCTGATAATATGAGTTAGATTGATAATGATAAGAGTAAAAAGTATAGTAATTGTCGTTCTATCGATCATATAAGCATAATATGGCTAATAATATGAGTTAGATTAATAATAGTAAGAGTAATATGTATAGTAATTATCGTTCTACCGATCATATAAGCATAATATGGTTAATAATATGAGTTAGATTAATAATAATAAGAGTAAAGAGTATAGTAATTATCGTTCTACCGATCATATAAGCATAATATGGCTAACAATATGAGTTAGGTTGATAATAATAAGAGTAATAAGTATAGTAATTGTCGTTCTATCGATCATATAAGCATAATATGGCTAATAATATGAGTTAGGTTCATAATAATCAGAGTAATAAGTATAGTAATTGTCGTTCTATCGATCATTTAAGCATAATATATGTAATAATATAAGTTAGGTTGATAAAAGTAAGAATAATAAGTAGAGTAATTGTCGTTCTATCGATCATATAAGCATAATATGGCTAATAATATGAGTTATATTGATAATGATACGAGTAATGAGTATAGTAATTATCGTTCTACCGATCATATAAGCATGAAATGGCTAATAATATGAGTTAGATTGATAATAATAAGAGTAAAAAGTATAGTAATTGACATTCAATTATCATATAAGCATAATATGGGTAATAATATGAGTTAGATTAATAATAGTAAGAGTAATAAGTATAGTAATTATCGTTCTACCGATCATATAAGCATAATATGGTTAATAATATGAGTTAGATTAATAATAATAAGAGTAATGAGTATAGTAATTGTCGTACGATCGATCATATCTGCATAATATGGCTGATAATATGAGCTAGATTGATAATAATTAGAGCAATAAGTATAGTAATTGTCGTTCTACCGATCATATAAGCATAATATGGCTAATAATATCAGTTAGATTGATAATAATAAGAGTAGTGGGCATAGTAATTGTCGTTCTATCGATCATATCTGAATAATATGGTTAATAATATGAGTTAGATTGATAATAATAAGAGTAAAAAGTATAGTAATTGTCGTTCTATCGACCATATAAGCATAATATGGCTAATAATATGAGTTAGATTAATAATAGTAAGAGTAATATGTATAGTAATTATCGTTCTACCGATCATATAAGCATAATATGGCTAATAATATGAGATAGATTAATAATAGTAAGAGTAATATGTATGGTAATTATCGTTCTACAGATCATATAAGCATAATATGGTTAATAATATGAGTTAGATTGATAATAATAAGAGTAATAAATATAGTAATTGTCGTCCTATCGATCATGTAATCATAATATGGCTAATAATATGAGTTAGATTGATAATAATAAGAGTAATAAGTATAGTAATTGTCGTCCTATCGATCATATAAGCATAATATGGCTAATAATATGAGTTAGATTGATAATAATAAGAGTAATAAATATAGTAATTGTCGTCCTATCGATCATGTAATCATAATATGGCTAATAATATGAGTTAGATTGATAATAATAAGAGTAATAAGTATAGTAATTGTCGTTCTATCGATCATATAAGCATAATATGGCTAATAATATGAGTTAGATTGATAATGGTAAGAGTAATAAGTACAGTAATTTTGGTTCTATCGATCATATAAGCATAATATGGCTAATAATATGAGTTAGATGGATAATAATAGGAGTAATATGTATAGTAATTGTCGTTCTATCGATTATATCTGCATAATGTGGTAATTAATATGAGTTAGATTGATAATAGTGAGTGTAATAAGTATAGTAATTGTCGTTCTGTCGATCATATAAGCATAATATGGCTAATAATGTGAGTTAGATTCATAATAATAATAGTAATAAGTATGGTAATTGACGTTCTATCGATCATATAAACATAATATGTCTAATAATATGAGTTAGGTTGATAATAATAAGAGTAATAAGTATAGTAATTGTCGTCCTATCGATCATATAAGCATAATATGGTTAATAATATGAGTTAGATTGATAACAGTGAGTGTAATAAGTATAGTAATTGTCGTTCTGTCGATCATATAAGTTCAATATGGTTAATAATATGAGTTAGATTGATAATAATAAGAGTACAAAGTATAGTAATTGTCGTTCTATCGATCATATAAGCATAATATGGCTAATAATATGAGTTAGATTAATAATAGTAAGAGTAATAAGTATAGTAATTGTCGTCCTATCGATCATATAAGCATAATATGGCTAATAATATGAGTTAGATTGATAATAATAAGAGTAATAAGTATAGTAATTGTCGTCCTATCGATCATATAAGCATAATATGGTTAATAATATGAGTTAGATTGATAACAGTGAGTGTAATAAGTATAGTAATTGTCGCTCTATCGATCATATGAGCATAATATGGCTAATCATATGAGTTAGATTGATAACAGTGAGTGTAATACGTATAGCAATTGTCGTTCTATCGATCATGTGAGCATAATGTGGCTAATAATATGAGTTAGATTGATAATAATAAGAGTACTGAGTATAGTAATTGTCGTTCTATCGATCATATAAGCATAATATGGCTAATAATATTATTTAGATTGATAATAGTGAGTGTAATAAGTATAGTAATTGTCGTTCTATCGATCATATAAGTTCAATATGGCTAATAATATGAGTTAGATTGATACTAATAAGAGTAAAAAGTATAGTAATTATCGTTCTATCGATCATATAAGCATAATATGGCTAATAATATGAGTTAGATTAATAATAGTAAGAGTAATAAGTATAGTAATTATCGTTCTACCGATCATATAAGCATAATATGGTTAATAATATGAGTTAGATTAATAATAATAAGAGTAATGAGTATAGTAATTGTCGTACGATCGATCATATCTGCATAATATGGCTGATAATATGAGCTAGATTGATAATAATTAGAGCAATAAGTATAGTAATTGTCGTTCTACCGATCATATAAGCATAATATGGCTAATAATATGAGTTAGATTGA